>NC_092751.1:65764061-66107881 GCF_047496795.1 Chiloscyllium punctatum | reverse complement strand
CCCTCCCTCTATCTCTCGCCCCCCTCCCACTCTCTCTCACACCCTCCCCCCTCTCTCTCTCTCTTGCCCCCCGCCCTCGCTCTCTTGCCCCCTCCCTCTCTCTCTCACCCCCTCCCTCCCTCTCACCCCCTCCCTCTGTCTCACCCCATTCTCCCTCGCTCTCTCTCTCTCGCCTTCCCTCCCTCTATCTCGTCCCCCACCCTCTGCCTCGCTCCCCTTCCTTTCTCTCACCCCCTCCATCTCTCTCGCCCCTTCTCTTACACTCACCCCCCTCCCTCTCTCTCTCATCTGCCGCCTCCCTCACTCGGCCCTCCCTCTCTCTCTCTCACCCCCTTCCTCGCTCTCTCTAGCCCCCCTGCCACTCTCTCTCTTGCCCCCCTCCCTCTCTCTCTCTTGTCCCCTCCATCTCTCTCACATGCTCCCTCCCTCTCTCGCCCCCTTCCTTTCCCTCTCTCCCCCCTCCCTTTCCCTCTATTAACCCCTCCCTTTCCCTCTATCGACCCCTCCCTTTCCCTCTCTCGCCCCCTCCCTTTCCCTCTCTCGCACCCTCCCTTTCCCTCTATCGCCCCCTCCCCCTCTCTCTCTCTCTTGCTCCTCTCCCACTCACTCTCTCGCCCTCTCTCTCTCGCCCTCTCTCTCTCGCCCTCTCTCTCTCGCCCCCTCCCTCTCTCTCTCGCCCCCTCTCCCTCTCTCTCTCGCCCCCTCTCCCTCTATCTCTCGCCCTCTCTCTCTCGCCCTCTCTCTCTCTCGCCCTCTCTCTCTCGTCCTCTCTCTCTCGCCCTCTCTCTCTCGCCCTCTCTCTGTCGCACTCTCTCTGTCGCCCTCTCTCTGTCTCTCTCTTCTTTCTCTCTCTCTCTCTCTCTCACCTTCTCGCTCTCGCCCTCTCTCTCTCTCGCCCCCTCTCTGTCTCTCTCTCTCTCTCTCTCTCGCCCCCTCTCTCTCGCTCTCGTCCTGTCTCTCTCTCTCTCTCTCTTGCCCTCTCTCTCTCTCTCTCTCGCCCCCTTTCTCTCTCTCTCTCTCTCTCGCCCACTCGCCCTCTCTCTCTCTCTCTCTCGCCCTCTCTCCATCTCTCTGTCTCTCTCGCCCTTTCTCTCTCTCTCTTGCCCCGTCTCTCTCTCTCTCTCTCTCTCTCGCCCCATCTCTCTTTCTCTCTCTCTCTCGCCCCCTCTCTCTCTCTCCCTCTCTCCCCTTCTCTCTCTCTCTCGCCCCCCCTCTCTCTCTCTCTCTTGCCCTCTCTCTGTCTCTCTCTCTCTCTCTCGCCCTCTCTCTCTCTCTCGCCCCCTCTCTCTCTCGCCCCCTCTCTGTCTCTCTCTCTCTCTCTCGACCCCTCTCTCTAGCTCTCGTCCTGTCTCGCCCCCTCTCTCTCGCCCTCTCTCGCCCCTCTCTCTCTCTCTCTCGCCCTATCTCTCTCTCTCTCTCTCGCCCGCTCTCTCTCTCGCGCTCTCTCTCTCTCGCGCTCTCTCTCTCTCGCACTCTCTCTCTCTCTCTCGTCCTCTCTCGCCCCCTCTCTCTCGCCCTCTCTCGCCCCCTCTCTCTCTCGCTCTTGCCCCCCTCTGTCTCTCTCTCTCTCTCTCGCCCTCTCTCTCTCTCTCTCTCGCCCTCTCTCTCTCGCCCTCTCTCGCACCCCCCTCTCTCTCTCTCACCCTATCTCTCTCTCTCTCTGTCTCTCTCTCTCGCGCTCTCTCTCTCTCGCGCTCTCTCTCTCGCACTCTCTCTCTCTCGCCCCCTCTCTCTCTCTCTCGCCCCCTCTCTCTCTCTCTCTCTCGCCCCCCCTCTGTCTGTCTCTCTCTCTCTCTCGCCCCCTCTCTCTCTCGTCCTCTCTCGCCCCCTCTCTCTCGCCCCCTCTCTCGCCCCCTCTCTCTCTCTCTCTCTCCCTATCTCTCTCTCGCCCCCTCTCTCTCTCTCACGCCCTATCTCGCCCCCTCTCTCTCTCTCTCGCTCCCCCTCTGTCTCTCTCTCTCTCGCCCTCTCTCTATCTCTCGCCCTCTCTCTCTCTCGCCCTCTCTCTCTCTCTCGCCCCCCTCTCTCTCTCTCGCCCTATCTCGCCCCCCTCTCTCTCTCTCTCGGCCTGTCTCGCCCCTCTCTCTCTCTCTCTCGCCCTCTCTCTCTCTCTCTCTCTCGCCCTCTCTCTCTCTCTCGCCCTCTGTTTCTCTCTCTCGCGCGCGCTCTCTCTCTCTCACTCTCTCTCTCTCTCGCCCTCTCTCTCTCGCCCTCTCTCTCTCACGCTCTCTCTCTCGCGCGCGCTCTCTCTCGCGCTCTCTCTCTCTCTCGCGCTCTCTCTCTCTCTCGCCCCCTCTCTCTCTCTCTCGACCCCTCTCTCGCTCTCTCTCTCTCTCTCTCTCTCTCTCAGCCCCCTCCCTCCTTCTGTCTCTCACCAGTCCCCTCCATCTCTCGGCCCTCTCTCTCCCCCCCCTCTCTCTCTCACCCCCTCCCTCTCTTACGCATGCTCCCTCTCTATCTTTTGCCTCCCTCCCTCTCTCTCGCGCCCCAATCCCTCTCTCTCACCTCTCCCTCTCCCTCCATCCCTCCCTCCCTCTCTCTCTCTCTCTCTCTCTCTCCCTCACCCTAACTCTCTCTCTCCACCTCCCTCGGTGTCTCTCTCCTCCCAGCTCCCTCGTTCCCTCTGACTGAATCTCTCTCCCTCCCTCTCTCTCTCTGACATACTCTGTCTCCCTGGTCCTTCCCACTCCCTCTGACCCAGAGACTGGGGGTGAGGCTGCGTGTGAGGGGTGGGGGTGAGATGTGGGAGGTGGGGAAAATAGAGATGGAGTTGTGGGAGGGAGAGAGAGGGGGGTGAGAGGGAAGAGTGGAGGCAGGTGTACAAACCAGGGTTGGGGGGCTATGTGTGTGCGAGAGAGAGGGGGATGAGGGAGTGTATTGAAAAAGAGTGTGTGTGCTGAACGAGAGAGCGACAGAAAGAATTGAGGAGAAAGAGTAGCGGAGAGGTAATGGGGTGTCCAGCCTGCAGTGGTGGGACAGAGGGAGTTAAACCCAGCTCCTGAGCTCAGGGCGCGGTGCCGTCCCTTTCCCTGAGGACCAGGACTTGGGTCTGAGTCTGTCTCTCCCCAGCTCAGCTTCACCAACACAAAGACACACAACAACATCGGTCACTCTGCTGCTCGGCACGCTTTAATCAACATTTTTATTGGTTACAAATGGAAGTGATGGATACAGTCAGTGGGATGTTGCCTTTTCTCACTGGCCCCTGAGTTGTGAGAAACATTGAAATGTTTCCCTGTAACCCCCCTGTGGGATAAGGATGGACAAACCAGCGCTACCCTCAGTCTGTTACCATAGCGACAGGCTGCTCCATCACTGAAACACTGAACTGAAATGAGAAAATCGCGGATGGATTGATTAATGAGGGAATTTGATGGATGGATGGATTTGGGTGAAGGGATATTTCAGCACATTCTTCAGCTGCTGCCTGAACTTAGTCTGGGTCACGGCATAAATCGCGGTGTTTGTGCAGCAACTGAGGAGCTGCAGCATGAAGGCCAATTCCCCCACAAAGTAATCGATAGAAATAGACTTAAACGCAATATCCCTCATCCGGTACCATATAGAATACAGCATTAACATTGACCATAACAGGATGAAATTGGCCGAGATCACAAACAGTAAAATGATGGATTTTTTTCGGTTTCTCATTTCAGTGTCAGACTGAGCGTCCCCATTGGTGTGAGCGCGGAGTCTCCTGCGGGCTCTGCTGGTCACTAAAATGTGTCTGACAGTGAGAACATTGAGCAGCAGAATCAGGAGAAATGGGACACACGGGGTTAGAATATTGTGGAGGAACTCGATTGTGACCCAGACACTGGAGGAACGAACAGCGTCTGTTACATCACAAAACCAGGGATTGTTCCCCAGCAAATACCGAGCCGTGAACATAAAATACCAGAAAATGTTCTTTAAACAGCTCAGCACAGTCACTGCTCCCAGAACCACAGCCGCTGTTTTCTCACTGCAATATTTACTTTTCAGCTTCTGGCAACAAATGGCCACAAACCGATCAAAGGTGAAAGTGACGGTGAACCAGACAGAGCAGTCAGTGGCTGCATAAAGTAGGACGGCGTGGATATCACACACGGGGACGGAGTACAGGAAATAAAAGTGTTCATCATAAACAATGGGAATGTGTCTCAGGATCAGGTCGAGGATAATGACCAGGAGATCCGCCGCTGCCATGGCCCCCAGGTAACGTCTGACACATGGAGACAATCCACAATCTTTATAAAGCAGGACGTAGATGGTCACTACGTTAACTGTAAGGAAGGAAAACAAACCCATTATCCATCAGCCTGGAGGCAAAGGGACCCGTTTGATCGGGGACCCAGTGAGATTTTCAAATGTGTCCCTGTATTCAGGGATTTATTAAAATAATTGGAGCTGGAATAACAAATGGGAAGGTCGGAATTACTGACAAAAATGTGACATAAACCACAAGAAACCCTCCCTTCCCAAACACGCAGAGACACATCCATAAGGACAGATGGTTTCTAGAACATTCCCACACACTCGATCACTCGAGAGCAGACACAGGTCACTCCTTCCCAGTTCCTAATACGGAGGGTGGAAACGTTACAGTCCTGAAGGATTCTCTCCCAGTTTCCTGAAGACTGGGAGTTTGGGAATTCCTGTATTTTGGTCTAAATTGTGGTCGATCCTGTGTCGTGGAGAAATGTAAACGCAGGGAAAACGTATTCACCCCTTTAACTGCCTGAGGGGCCTTCGGAACAGTGTCTCCTTCTCCCTGGAACGGGATCTCTTCCTTCGGGATCTTATCGTTTGTTCAATTCACTAACGTCTGGCCGTTCACAAACAATGTCAGGGACAGAACGTTCCGGGGAATGTCAGTTATAGAATGTCAGGGACAGAACGTTCCGGGGAATGTCAGTTATAGAATGTCAGGGACAGAATGTTCCGGGGAACCCCTTGACCTGTCCATGACCTTTCCCCCCTACCCACCCCACCAACACGATGTACTGTGCCTGGGGTGACATTAAAATTAATGGGGTGAGAGACGGAGGGTCCAATCACAGGAATGGGAACTAAAGGCATTGCCAGATCAGCTGAAATGGTGAGATATACCACATTCTCAATCCACCTCCCAGAACCAGCCCAGACACCATACACCCAGAGGAGATATCTGTTCACCAGGGAACACTGTGTAGACCAGGCCAGTGTACTGCTCAGTACAACCCAGCAATCTGTCCAGATTCATCCATTCCACTGGTCAATACAACCCAGCAATCTGTCCAGAGTGGAGCACTGTGCAGATCATGTCAGGGCACTTATCTTCAAACGCAGATGAGACATGTGTACACTGTGGAAAACTGGGACAGAGACAGAAAAGCTGCAGATGCTGGAATCCAAAGAAGACAGGCAGGAAGCTTGGAGAACACAGCAAGCCACGCTGTGATGTAGAGAAGTCGACGTTTCAGGTGTATCCCTTCTGCAAGAGTCCTGACGGAGGTCTTCACCGAAAGATCAAATTCCACTCCTCCTGATACTGCCTGGCTTGCTGTGTTCCGCCAGCAAGTATTCAGCATGGCAAACAGTGCAGACCACACCCGTGCATTGATCTATAAACGCGGACTAGATATCTGTGCAGCACGGGGAGCAACGCAGACCACAACAGTGCATTCATCAATAAACCTCAAGCAGATAGTCTGACCAGCACAGCGACCTATGCCGTGATTACTCGTGAATTAATCTGTAACCCAGGAGCAGTTACCCTCCCAGCATGTAGGACTGTGAACCCCGCCCCAGTACATTGATCAGTAAACCAGGAGCAGTTACCCTCCCAGCATGAAGGACTGTGTACACCACCCCAGTACATTAATCTGTAAACCAGGAGCAGTTACCCTCCCAGCATGTAGGACTGTGTATACCACCCCAGTGCATTGATTTGTAACCCAGGAGCAGTTAGCCTCCCAGTATGTGGGACTGTGTACCCCACCCCGGTGCATTGATCTGTAACCCAGGAGCAGCTACCCTCCCAGAATGTGGGACTGTGTACACCACCCCAGTACATTGATCTGTAACCCAGGAGCAGTTACCCTCCCAGCATGTAGGGCTGTGTACACCACCCCAGTGCATTGATCTGTAAACCAGGAGCAGTTACCCTCCCAGCATGTAGGGCTGTGTACACCACCCCAGTGCATTGATCTGTAACCCAGGAGCAGTTACCCTCCCAGCATGTAGGGCTGTGTACACCACCCCAGTGCATTGATCTGTAAACCAGGAGCAGTTAACCTCCCAGCATGTAGGACTGTGTACCCCACCAGAGTACATTGATCTGTAAACCAGGAGCAGTTACCCCCCGCCAGCATGTAGAACTGTGTACCCCACTCCAGTACATTGATCTGTAAAAGAGGAGCAGTTAGCCTCCCAGCATGGACGACTGTGTATACCACCCCAGTACATTGATCTGTAACCCAGGAGCAGATACCCTCCCGGCATGTAAGACTGTGTATCCCACCCCAGTGCATTGATCTGTAACCCAGGAGCAGATTCCCTCCCGGCATGTAGGCTGTGTACCGCAACACAGTGCATTGATCTGTAACCCCGGATCGATTACTCTCCCAGCATGTAGGACTGTGTACCCCACCCCAGTGCATTGATCTGTAACCCAGGAGTAGTAACCCTCCCAGCATGTAGGACTGTGTACACCAACCCAGTACATTGATCAGTAACGCAGGAGCAGTTACACTCCCAGCATGTAGGACTGTGCATCCCACCCCAGTACATTGATCTGTCACCCAGGAGCAGTTACCCTCCCAGCATGTAGGACTGCGTACACCACCCCAGTTCATTGATCTGTAACCCACGAGCAGTTACCCTCCCAGCATGTAGGACTGTGTACACCACCCCAGTACATTGATGTTTAACCCAGGAGCAGTTACCCCCCCAGCATGTAGGACTGTGTACCCCACCCCAGTACATTGATCTGTAACCCAGGAGCAGTTACCCTCCCAGCATGTTGGACTGTGCACATCTCCCCAGTGCATTGATCAGTAACCGAGAAGCAGTTACCGTCCCAGCATGTAGGACTGTGCACACTATCACGGTACATTGATCTGTAACCCAGGAGCAGTTACCCTCCCAGCATGTAGGACTGTGTACCTCACCCCAGTACATTGATCTGTAACCCTGGAGCAGTTACCCTCCCAGCATGTAGGACTGTGTACCCCACCCCAGTGCATTGATCTCTACCCAGGAGCAGTTACCCTCCCAGCATGTAGGACTGTGTACACCACCCCATTGCATTGATCTGTAACCCAGGAGCAGTTACACTCCCAACATGTAGGACTGTGTACACCACCCCGGTACATTGATCTGTAACCCAGGATCAGTTACCCCCACCCCCCACCCCAGCATGTAGGTCTGTGTACACCACCCCCGTGCATTGATCTGTAATCCAGGAGCAGTTACCCGCCCAGCATGTAGGACTGTGTACACCATCCCAGTGTATTGATCTGTAACCCAGGAGCAGTTACCCTCCCAGCATTTTGGACTGTGCACATCTCCCCAGTGCATTGATCAGTAACCAAGGAGCAGTTATCCTCCCAGCATGTAGGAATGTGTACACCATCCCGGTACATTGATCTGTAACCCAGGAACAGTTACCCTCCCAGCATGTCGGACTGTGTACACCACCCCAGTGCATTGATCTGTATCCCAGGAGCAGTTACCCTCCAAGCATGTAGGACTGTGTACACCAGCACGGTACATTGATCTGTAACCCTGTAGCAGTTACCCTCCCAGCATGTAGGACTGTGTCTCCCACACCAGTGCATTGATTTTTAATCCAGGAGCTGTTACCCTCCCAGCATGTAGGACTGAGTACACCACCCCGGTACATTGATCTGTAACCCAGGAGCAGTTAACCTCCCAGCATGTAGGACTGTGTACACCACACCAGTGCATTGATCTGTAGACCAGGAGCAGTTTTCTTCCCAACCTCTAGGACTTTGTATCTCACCCCAGTGCATTGGAGTGTAAACCATGAGTAGTTACACACCCAGCATGTAGGACTGTGTACCCCAACCCAGTGCATTGATCTGTAACCCAGAATCAGTTACCCTCCCAGCATGTAGGACTGTGTACACCACCCCAGTGCATTGATCTGTAAACCAGGAGCAGTTAGCCTCCCAACATGTAGGACTCTGTGCCCCACCCCAGTGCATTGATCTGTAAACCAGGAGCAGTTACCTCCCAGCATGTAGGACTGTGTACTCCACCCAGGTACATTGATCTGTAACTCAGGAGCAGTTACCACCCCTCCCCCCCCCCCCCCCCACCCAGCATGTCGGACTGCATACACCACCCCAGTGCATTGATCTGTAACCCAGGAGCAGTTACCCTCCCAGCATGTAGGACTGCGTACACCACCCCAGTTCATTGATCTGTAACCCAGGAGCAGTTACCCTCCCAGCCTGCAGACTGTGTACACCACCCCAGTGCATTGATCTGTAACCCAGGAGCAGTTACCTTCCCAGCATGTAGGACTGTGTACACCACCCCAGTGCATTGATCTGTAACCCAGGAGCAGTTACCCTCCCAGCATGTAGGACTGTGTACCCCACCCCAGTGCATTGCTCAGTAACACTGTGTTAGATCCCTGCCCAGCGTGGGAAATCTGGCAGCCCATGCTGGAAGTGACAGGATGTGCAGCTCCCACCCATTTACAGCTCCATCTCTCCATTGTGCCCTGACAAGGGGCTGATGTGTGTGAGAACATCACTGCCAGAGAGAGATGGCAGGGGATTCAGTTTAATATCATCACATGGGAGTGGTTTGGGGTATAGACAGAGAGGGGGAGTTTGAGAGATAGTGTCATTGAAAGATGTGTTCCGAGGTTTCAGAATGTTGAAATGTAGACACTTCGATAGCATCCTGTAATATGAGTCAGTCTTCCCACGTAAGATGGGAAAAAGGGATATTGGTGTGAAGTCAGTTGATCATTTGTTCTGCGCATTTGTAACTGGGAGTCGGGTCAGTATAGTCTTCAACTCATTGGTCTGAATCATACAATAATTTGTCTCAGTGCCATTTTCTTTGAGTGTGGCAGAGGGATTGTCTGTACGAGGCTGAGCTAGTTTCCGGGTGGTATCTTATCGAACTCACCTCATTAACTACCCACCCCACCTCATGGTCTTCCTCTCATTCAACACTAGCCCGATTCTCCCACCCATTATTTTCCAATGTACTTTCAGGAAGTGAATCTCCCGTGCTTTCCTGGACTGGCCTCAAAGTGACTCCAGAAACATAGACATGTGATAAACTCTTCAATAGTCTCTGAAATGGCAAAGCAAGATCCTCAATTGTATCAAACTGTTCCGATGTCTTCAAGGATAAAACCAGACAGAGCACCCAGCACCAGTTTCGGTATCGGAAAAGGGAATGGTAAACACAATCCTGTCGCCCCTGCAGAGACCTCCTTCCTTACTTCTGAGAGTTTGTGACAATTTTCCCACAGACTACACACAAACATCGGTAAAGAAGGAGAAACATCCACAGAAGAATCCATACACGAAACAAACAGTTCTTCCTAGCCATATCGGAAATTAAAGAGAGTAAGTGCCAAAAACTTTCATGTACTTACTCCCACACTCTGGGTTCCTCAACTGTTCCAGAAATGGACCCAAAGAAGGAGGTCATACAACATATTGAGCCTCCCCCATTCTAGTTCATGTTCAAACATCTCCTCAATGCACGTATTGCACTAAATGAATATATCCGTTAATGTGAGTAACCTTGGAAAACTATAAATAGGAAGTACAGTAGTCCCTTTGGCCCATCGAGTTTGCTACCCAATTCAGTATAATGATGGCTGGCCTTTCATTTCCACACTGTACTCTTGCTCTCACCTCATCCGTTTACTACCTCTAAATCCTTATTTAAATTCAGTGCCTTGGCTTCTAGGTGTGAGCGAATTCCCCAGGTGCCCCAGTCTCTGAGTGCAGATATTTATTCTCATCTCAATGCACAGAGTCCTGCCTGTACCCTTGTTTTAGACATATCAGCCAGGGGAATTACCATCCCTGATTCAAAACTGTCACACCCTGTTAGAGGTTTATATATCTCACTGAAATCACCACTCATTTTCATAAAGTCCATGGAATACAGACCCAGTCGCCACAAATTCTGCTCCTACAACAAGCCTGTCATCCCTGACAATCAGTCTGGTTATCCTTTGCTGCTCTCCCTCAATGTCAGGTTTGTCCTTTATTAGGTAAGGAGACCAAAACAGCACACAACCCTGCACAGTGTTCAAGATGGGGTCCCAACTAAGCCCTGTACAGCTGCAGTAATTCACCCTTACTCCTGGGCTCAAATCCTGAAATGAAGGTCAATGCATCGTTTATCTTCCTAACTGCTTTCTGTTTCTGCAATATTGCTTTCAGTGACTGGTGTACAAGGCGATTCAGATCCTTTTCAATGTTACAGCTCCACCCTTGGAGGGTCTATGTACGCTGGTCAGCATGACAATGCCATTCCCAGTATTGACCTCTGGATTGAGAACTCTCTGTGCTTCAGGGACCTTGGAGCGCTGCTCAGAAGGAAACAACAAAAAGGAGCATACATCGCTTTATAGAGCAACATGTTTCAAATATAAGCTGACATCTATTCTTCCCACCAAAGGGCACACCGTCACCTCTACCCACCTTGTTCTCCATCTGCTATATATTTGCCCATTCACTCCACTTGTCTCAGTTACCTTGGCACTTTTTAACATCCTCCCCACCCACTCACAATCCCACATCCTTTCGTGCTTTCAACAGGCTGGGATATATTGTATTTGATTCCTGCAATCAAATGTTTAATTGCTATTGCGAACAGCTGGGGCCTGAGCACTGATCCCTGCGATACCTCAGCAACCTTCCTGTTAATTTTATTTTTCCAAATTATTTATTTCGTCAATCTGGGTGTCACCGGCTGGGCCAGAATTTATTTCCTGTCGCTAGTTCCCCTTGATAAGGCGGTGATGAGCTGTCTTGTTGAATTGCTGCAGTCCACTTGCTGTGGATGAATGGTAACTGAATTGCTGAGGACCACTGGAGGAGGCTGAGATGGATCATCCACTCAGCATTTCTGACTGAAGGTTGTTGCGAATGCATCAGCCTTATCTTATACACTGAAGTGCTGGGCTCTTCCATCATGGAGGAAGGGGTTATTTGTGGAATCTCTTCATCCAGTGAATTGTTTAATTGTCCCCAGCGTTTCTCGACGAGAAGTGGAAGGACTGCAGAGATTACATCTGATCCGTTGCTTGTAGGATCACTTAGCTCTGTCTATCACTTATTGCTTCTGCTCTTTGGCACACATGTAGTCCTGTTTCATGCTTCACCAGGCTGACATCTCAATGTCAAGTGTGCCCGGTGCTGTTCCTGCCCTCCTGCACACTCTATTGAACCAAGGTTGATCCTCTGGCTTGATGGTAATTGTTGTGAGGGGGACATGCCAGGCCATGACGTTGTGTGGGAGTACAATTCTGCTGCTACTGATGACCCACAATACCTTATGGAAACCCAGACTTGAGCTGCTAGATCTGTTCGAAGTCTGTCTTGTTTAGCACGTGGATAGTCCCACTCAAACTGATGGAGGTTATTCTCAATGTGAAGGTGTGACTTGTCTCCACAATGACTATGCGGTAGTCACTCTTACCAATATTGTCATGGGGAGATACTTCTGCAATTGGCTGAATAAGGATGTGGTCAAATATGTATTTTCCTCTAGTTGGTTCCTTCACCGCCTGCCACCGACCTAGTCTAGCTGTTATATCCATTAGGACCCGGCCCGCTCGATCAGTACTGCTGTAGCTGAGATACTCTTGGAGGTGGACATTGGAATCCCCCACCCAGAGTACATCGTGCATCCTTACCAGCGTCAGTGTTTCCTCCAAGTGTTGTTCCGCATGGAGGAATATTGATTCTTCAGTTGAGAGAGGCTGGTATATGGTTATCAGCAGGAGGTTTCCTTTCCCATGTCCAAACTACACCGTGAGACTTCATGGGATACAGAGTCACTAATGAGGACTGTATCTCACTCTGCCGTCACATCTGCTGTGTCTGTCCTGCTTGTGAGACAGGAGATCTCCGGTGAAGGTGACGGGGTGTCTGGGACAGAGTCATACTCACAGAATCATACCTTAAATACAATGTCAGGCTGTTGCTTCACAAGTCTGTTTATTTCTATTCACGGTTTCCTGCCAGCTGTCCCATTCTAGAAACATGGCCATATATTAGCCCCAATCCACTAAGATTTAATTTTGCAAACTAGGCTTGGCGCTTTTTTTCTGAAAATCTAAATGTATTACATCCATTGTTTCTCTTTCATTTGTCTTCCTGTCTGTTTCACAATCATAATTCCCATTTCTTAAATCTATGTTAAAGTTGTCTATGACCATTATTTTCAGTCCCAATAATTTCTCCTAATCCATTTACTTACTATGTTCTCTGTTCCGTGTACTATGTCATTTTCCCACACCAGACTTGGTTTTCCTAGTATTGTTAGAAAGTTCTGTGAAGACAGAACTGAAGTAGTGACTTCATCGTTCTGCCATTTGCTGTTTCCCATTGCCTATTCTCTGGTTTCAGGAGGCTGCACTTACTTTCTCATACCTCTCACATTGGCATGATTAAACAAGCTATTACAGTTCACTTTTCAGAAACCGGTCAATTCGTGCATTCAGCTGCTCAATAATTGACCTTGCACACCATACGCTCTCAGTACTATGGACTATGTGCCAACAGAAATACAGCACGATCTATATTAGTCCCATTTTCCAACATCAGGTCCATAGCCGGGAATGCCATGACACTTCCAAGTTCTCGTCCAAGCACTTTTTAACGGTTGTGAGGTTACCCATGATAACTCCCCTTTCAGCAAGTGCATTCCTCACCTTCTGGGTGAGAATAAAAATTAAATTCTCTCGGTACCTCAAACTCCTCACTGTAAAATTGTGCTCCCTTGTTCTTGACCCTCTGACTAAAAGAAACAACTGTTGTCTATCCAACCTGTCCATGTCCCTCATTATCTTATGCTTCTGAAACACATCCCCCTCAGCCTTCTCTGCTCCAAAGTAAACAACCCGAGCTTATCCAGTCTCTCTCCACATCCTGGTGAATCTCCTCTGCACACCCTCCAGTACAATCACATCCTTCCAGTAATGTTGCTCCCTGAACTCCACACAGTATTCCATCTTGGCCGAACGATAGCCCTGTATAGCTCTTATAATCTACACACTGATTAATAAATGCTGCACCCAAGGTCCAATTCTTAACTAGCCCATTATCCTGTCCAGTCACATTCAGGGATGTGTGGAGGTGCATAGTCTAAGCTTTTCGTGCGCTGCCATTCATTGAGTACTCTCCTGTCTGGTTCCTTCTTCCAAAGTGCATCTCCTCATACTTACCAGGTTTACATTTCATCTGTCAATGATCCAACCGTCTGATCATTCCTTCTGTATCTTCCTGCAACATAAAGCCTTCCTCCTCACTGCCAACCACCCGGCCAATCATTGTATCAAACGCAAACTTACTTTTCACAACTCCCACCTCCTCTACCCACCTCCCTGCAGATTCACATCTACACCATTTATGAGTACCACAAAAAATAAGGGACACAGCACTGATCCCTGTGGTAACCAGGGGACACTGGTCTCCAGTCACACAAACAGCCTTCTCCCACAACCCTCTGTCTCCTGACACTACGACAACTTTTGTTATAATTTGTCAAGTTATTCTTGATGCTGTGAGAATACTTTATTTCTCAGTTTCTCATGTGGAACTTTGTCAAAGGCCTTGCTGCAAAA
The DNA here is from genome assembly GCF_047496795.1 of Chiloscyllium punctatum. Classification (NCBI taxonomy): domain Eukaryota; kingdom Metazoa; phylum Chordata; class Chondrichthyes; order Orectolobiformes; family Hemiscylliidae; genus Chiloscyllium; species Chiloscyllium punctatum. Next base: position 66,094,059 of record NC_092751.1, on the reverse strand, counting down.
CTAAATAAGCGACTTCCTCAAACTAATTCAATCAAATTAATTAAATGTGACTTCCCTCTGATAAAGTCATGATGATTATCGCTGATCACCCTTGCCACTCTGATTAGAGTTCGATTTTTTTCCTTCCCTGTTTTCGCCAGTAATTTTCCTATCAATGATCTAACACTCACTTGTCTATAGTTCCCTGATCTATCTCTACCACCCTTACCATGAAGTGGAATCACATTAGCTATTCTCCAGTCCTCTGGCACCTCCCCGATGGTCAGATTCTAATGACAATTTTCAGTCAGGGTCTTTCCTCCTTTGACCCTGACAGCAGCCTGTGGTACAACTCATCCAGACCGGGGATTGGTCCAATTTTATACCGGTCAAAGCCTCAAATTCCTGCTCGTATTTTCCGTCAATCTGTTCGAGAGCTTTTCAGTCCATCTTCTCGAATTCTCTACCTGACTCCTTCTCCCAAGTAAAACAGATGCGAAGGTCTCATGTAACAACCTATCAATGCTCACCAGCTTCTCACACAGATTGCCCCCCTTTGGTTTCTAATGGACACTAACTGTTGGCTGATTATTCTATTCTACTTGTACATGTAGAATATCGTGGGATTCTCGCTAATCTCGCCTTTTTGCACTTCTCCATGTCCCTCTGTTATTCAGTCCCCTCGATATTTCTAAGTTTCACAGTTATCAAATTATGAAAAGCAAGATCACAAGGTGAGTTTCCCCATCAGACAATCTTGCAATTTTATGGATTAATCTGGATAATACCTTTTGCAGTTCCTCTGTAGTCAGTATATTATATCTTAGATTGGGACTCCAAACGGTACACAATACTTTAAGTTTAGTCTCACTATCACGCTATGCAACTGGTGCACGACATGTTCTACATTGCAATTACATTCACATGAATGTAAACCTAATTTTAACTGTCCCGTTTGCATATATCTTTCCCAATACCTTGCGCTTTATTTTTTCTTATGAGCTTGCTGTGTGAGTTCTCAAAATATTGCTCCTGAATATCCAACTATACGTTATCCATTGGTTCCTCATTGCTTATGTCTACAAGAATCATCTTTCAAACCATTCCAAAAAGTGTTTGCTACTTATGGCTTTCATTTCATCGATGCGTTATCATACTTCCCGGTTTTGCCATTACCTTCTACATATCTAGCAGCACGTTCTTTGTAATTGAGTCCAACAGACACCCGACCGCAGATGACAAGTTAACTGGTCTGTAGTTCACCGCTCTCTATCTTCATCCTTTCTTAAACTGTCGGATAATATTTATAAACTTCACCTTATTCAGACTAGCTAAATGCCTTTCAGTAATGTGTAGGAAAATAACATGAAAATCCGCAATGCAATCAATATGTCCATTGCTGCTTCATTTGAAATACTTGTATGTACTATATCTGGTCTGTCAGATTTATCAATACTCAATCTGGCTGTCTGTTCAATGAAGACCTCATCACTGATATGAATGATCTTTGACTTTACTTACACAAATCCCATGGTCTCTTGGTATTTTTGGGAGAATTTCTGGATATTCTTCCTTGAAGATGGACACAAAAATAACTGTTTCATTTCCCTGTGATTTTTCTGTTCTCTACAATAAATGATCCTGTCTGCACACTCACTGTCCCACATTTGAGCGTGTTTTTGATTTTGTTTCATACATTGACAGAAGCATTTTAGCAGGCTTTAGCTTTTCTTTCGTTTGCATGCTTTCCGTTTTTGATTTTCTTCTCAGTTTCTTGGCCATCCTTTACTGGGCCTTACATTTCTCGGAATCCACTGGCCTACTACAACACTTGACATTTTCCTAAGCTGCCTCCTTTGATCTAATAAGTAGATGAAGGTGGGGCTGATGTGATGGCAGGTGGACACATAGGAGCGTTCAAAATGGCGGTGCTGAGTTGCAAGTTTGGACTGGGGTAAGATGGGGTTTGAGGAAGTGGGGAAACTGGTGAAATCCACCATGATCCCTTGTGGTTGGAGGATCCCAAGTCGGAAGATGAGGCTTTCTTCCTCCAGGCTTCTGGTGGTTAGGGAGTGGCGATGGAGCAGGCCCAGAACCCTCATGTCCTTGGCAGAGTGGGAAGGGGAGTTAAAGTGTTCAGCCACAAGACGGTGGAGTTGGTCAATGTGGCTGTCCCAGTGATATTCTCTGAAATGATCCACAAGTTGGCGTCCTGTCTCTCCAATGTAGGAAGACTACATTGGGTGTAATGGATGCAGTCGATTAGGCTTTTTGTCTCCGTTCATCACCTATCACTTTCAACCCCACGTTCATCTTCCTATCGCATTGCCAGCTACTTCCCTTTTGGCACACCCACTTCTCATTTATCCCTCAGCCCCCTTGGCCCACAAGTCTCATTCCTGATGAAAGGCTTATGGTCAAACATCTATACTCCTGCTCCTAGTATGCTGCCTGTCTATGCTTTTACAACACCATACTCTTCTACTCTGATCTCCAGCATCTGTAGTCTCCACTTCCTCCTCACACCTTCATGGCTTGCATGACTCCGATTTATAACGGTTACTTCAAATAAAACAAAAATTGTCGTGGACTCAAACATTATAAACGAAAACCAATGCATTATTGTCACTGGTCCCAAAAGGTCATTTACAGCAACGTTTTCAATTAGCTCTTCTGATCATCCAACTCCAATTCCTAAGTAAACTGATCTCGAGCTCGGTGCTAGACATAATATTAATACAAGCCATCTCAAACATGCTCATGAAATCCATTTTTTTCAGCATTAGCATTCAGTTCAGTTAATGCAGCTTAGATCTAATTTGCAGTACATTATTCCTGCAGTAGCCACAAACGTGTATATATCATTTTCCAATTTTATAACATACCCAGTATTTGTATTGCAGCTTTCACTTTGATATATAATTCCCATCAATGTTTGCTCCTCCTTGCTGTTTCTGAGCTCCACCTTATTAGATTCGGTAGAACCTGAGTGAAGTGGGCTCTGGGTAAATTAATGTTGGAGATCATCTCGCCACATCATTTATGCTCTTCTTCAGATCTCCTGTTATGCTGGTGGGGTAGAGAAGGACAATGATCTTTCAACAATGCTGTGTATTTGCCCAGCCAGCTGAGACTGCTGTAACCTGGGTGGGGACCTTACAGCAGGCTGGTAAAGTGTTGCTGCTGCTGAACAGGGTCTTAGTGAGATCACATCTGGAGTAGTGTGTACAAATTTAATCTCCTCAATGAGGAACGGATTTTGTTACATTCGAAGCAGCTCAGAGATAGTTCCCTCACTTGATTCCTGTTATGAAGTGTTAAACTATAAGGAAAGGATGATCAGGTTGTGTTTAGAAGACCGAAAGATGACCGTATTTTTACATCGGACACCGGAAGGAGTCAGCAATCGAAGTCAATTACACAATAAATGGAGGAATACATTCCACTTCTCCAGCTTGTTGCACAGGAACAGCAGAAGGATATTCATACCTTCGACCCTTTTACACCAGAACAGGACAAGGGTATTCAGTCCCGGAGCCTGATGTAAGATTACAGGAGGAGGCCAATCAGCCCCTTGAGTCAAAACACTGGACCCAGAGTAGGCTACGCTGCACCAGTATCCTGTTACACAGCAACAGGATCAGTCCATTCAGCATCTTCAAGTCTGTAACACAGGAACTGGAAGGGGCCACACAATGACTGGAGATTTGCTACACTGAGATAACAGGAGGTCAGTCAGCCCCTCCGATCCTTTGTAGGGGAATTGGATAAGGATTCAAAGTATCAGATACTTTTTTTTAGTAAGAAAGTTGGAGGTAATTCAGACACGTGTCTGTTGTGTGAGAACAGGAGAAGACCAATCACTCCCTCAGTCCCATCTCAGGGATACATCAGGAGACTGTTCAGTATCTCCAGCCTGTTATGGAAGAAAAAGAGAAGACCCCTCATCCCCTCAAAATGTTACACAGCAACAGGAAGATTCCATAATCCCCCAACCCTCTAACACATCAACAGGAGGAGGTCATTCTGGCCATAGAGATTAGAATATCATAAAACCAGAAAGACGTCAGCCCATCGATTGTGTACAACACCAGGATGATGAATCCATGCAACCACACATACCTCTTACACAGCAATTGGAGCAGATCCTTTAAAAACGTTTGCACGTTAAACAGGAATTCAAAGAAAACGTAAAGGTTTTCAAAAGGGAAGAACTTACAATAACTGTATACATTACATTAAAACATATCGATAAAACTATCGCAATTTACGGCAAATTATTAGAATCCGTTGTTGAGGACATTTGCAAAGTCAAACAACAATCCATCAGAGTCAACACGGTTTTACGAAGGATCAACTGAGTATGAATTGTTTGCGTGAGTTACTTAAGGATGTAGCAAGCAAGTTAGAAAGGAGGATTCTTGGAGATGGAATATATCTGGTCTTCTTGAAGGCATCGGATATGTAGCTTATCCAAAGAGTAAGTGGTAAGATCAGAGAACATGGGGTTAGGAGTAAATTATTAGCTTGGATGGAGGATTGGTTAACCAACAAAATGCAGTCAGATGAAATAAATGTGTCATTTTCTTTTGGCAAATGCAATTTGTGGAGTACCGTAGATTTCAGTACTTATGCCTCAACTATTTGCGTTCGATATTATTACTCGGTTGGTGAGATAGAAAATACTATTTTCAGAGGACACTAAGTTTGTGAGAAGATTTGTAACTCAGTGCTTGTTGTTGTGGTTCTGTTCGCCGAGCTGGGAATTTGTGTTGCAGATGTTTCGACCCCTGTCTAGCTGACATTCTCAGTGCTTGGGAGCCTCCTGTGAAACGCTTCTGTGATATTTCCTCCGTCATTTGTAGTGGTTTGAATCTGCCGCTTCCGGTTGTCAGTTCCAGCTGTCCGTTGCAGTGATTGGTATATTGGGTCCAGGTCGATGTGCTTATTGATTGAATCTGTGATGAGTACCATGCCTCTAGGAATTCCCTGGCTGTTCTCTGTTTGGCTTGTCCTATAATATTAGTGTTGCCCCATTCGAACACCAACTAGCCTCGAAACGACACGACCAACTATCCTTAGGAGACACACACGCAGATGACAAGCAACATGAGTTCGATTGGGACAACAGATTCAATCAATAAGCATATCACAGAAGTTCTTCACAGGAGACTCCCAAGCCCTGAGGATGTCACCTAGACAGAGGACGAAACGTCTGCAACACAAATTCACAGCTCGTCGAACAGAACCACAACAGAGGACACTAACATTGGTGGGAAATTACTTTGGAATGAAGATGGAAGAGATATCAAAATAAACATGGATAGTTTGGTTGAATGGGCAATAATATGGCAATGAAAATTAAATTGGATAAGTATGGGTTATTCAAGTTGGCCAGCATCATCAGAAGGAAAATTATTAGCAAAATGTACAGAAACTTCAAAGTGGTTAGGAGCAGAGGGATATCGGTGTCCACTTGCATTTCACAGAGACCCTGCATGCAGGTACTGCAAGCAATGAGAAATACAAGCATAATTTCAAAGTTTATTTGGACAATGCCAGACTAGAAGGTTAGGGTGTGTGACTGTAGCTATGCAAGGCATTCGCGAGGCTGCAAATGGAGTACAGTTTAGATGCCCAGTCTTGTGGAAGGATCCACTTATATTGGAGGTAATTCAGAAGAGGTTCATTAGATTGATTCCAGAGATGAAACGGTTGTCTAATGAAGAGAAATTGAGCAGTTAAGGACGATATTCTTAAGTTTATAAGAATGAAAGGAGATCTCATTGAGATCTGCAAAATGTTAAGACTAATTGAAAGTGTAGATGTGAATGGATTTTCTTTTCATGTGGCGCAATCTACAGCAACAGCCCAGCGTTTTAGGATTGAGAGATGGCAGTAAAGTGGAACAGAGGCCGCAATGACACCTGCCATGCTTCTATTCAATGGCGGAGCAGAGATGACATCAGCCATGATTGTATTCAATGGTGGAGCAGAGATGACATCAGCCATGATTGTATTCAGTGGTGGAGCAGAGAGGACATCAGCCATGATTGTATTCAGTGGTGGAGCAGAGAGGACATCAGCCATGATTGTATTCAGTGGTAGAGCAGAGAGGACATCAGCCATGGTTGTATTCAGTGGTGGAGCAGAGATGACATCATCCATGTTTGTATTCAGGGGTGGAGCAGAGAGGACATCAGCCATGTTTGTATTCAGGGGTGGAGCAGAGAGGACATGAGCCATTATTGTATTCAATGGTGGAGCAGGGATGACATCAGCCATTATGGTATTTAATGGTTGAGCAGGAATGACATCAGCCATTATTGTATTCAATGGTGGAGCAGGAATGACATCAGCCGTTATTGTATTCAATGGTGGAGCAGGGATGTCATCAGATATTATTGTATTCAATGGTGGAGCAGAGATTACATCAGCCATGATTGTATTCAATGGTGGAGCAGGGATGACATTAGCTGTTATTGTATTCAATGGTGGAGCAGAGAGAACATCAGCCATGATTGTATTCAATGGTGGAGCAGGGATGACATCAGCCATGATTGTATTCAATGGTGGAGCTGAGATGACATCAGCCATGATTGTATTCAATGGTGGAGCAGGGATGACATCAGCCATTATTGTATTCAATAGCGGAGCAGGCTCGAGGGGGTAAATAGACGACTGATGCTCCTTGTTCTTATTCAGCCCTTCGAATGTGTTACACAGGAATGGGGGAGGACTGGCTATCAAACAGGAAACAGGCACTCCGGATAAATAAGTCTGAATCAGTTGGACTGATCATAAAATGTTGAGTCATATAGCGACCACCGTTGGGTCCTAAACTTTTACAATCCATATCAACGATCACTGGGATTGAATAGATGTACTGGGACTGAGTTTTGCGATGTCGTGGTGATAAGGAAGAAATTACATTATCAAGAGAGGATGCAGAGCCTGCAAATAGATACAGAGTGGTAAAAACAATGGATAATCGTTTGGCAGGTGGAATATAACTTGATATAACCTGTCATTTCATTTACAGGACTAATGGAAGGTAGTATGTTACTGAAATGAAGAGGGATTACAGGACGTAATGATACTGTGTAGTGGGGGGTTCACTCAGATCCGTTCAGACGTGGAAGCATTTGCTCCATCCCTGATCATCTGCTCCTTGATGCTCCAAGTGACTCCATTGCGCTCCGTACACATGGAATATTTTGTTGTGGTTGCTTCGTGGTGGGATGATGTTTTGAAATGTGTATCAAGGGGACAGCCTTTATCCAAGATAAACTCATTCCTTTCGACATGGAGACCAGAAGACGATGGGAATGTCTGCCTACCTTTGAATGAAGGAACTGTGGCTGCTGTCAGGACATGATGTACTGTGCATGGACACACGGCAACATTAACAGAGAGAGAGCTCCTTCAGTTCCTCTACCTCGCCCAATTGATATGGGTACTCTGATGATGCCATGTACACCATCAGGAATCCCACTATACTGGGAAAATAAGGATACTCTCGATAGCTCCCTGCTGTGGGAGAAACAATCTATTTACCTCATCCACCATATACATCCTCCGTTACCGAATGGTGACATTGATATTGAGATAGTGGCGAATGATGGAAATGTCACCAGCTCATGCCTGGAAAGTTCCGGATCATAGAAGCTGAATGAAACTGTAACCCTAAAAGCCACTGGCAGGACTGCCGTACCCCCTGGAATGAAGCTTCAGGTCGTGTTGAAGGAGGTGCCACACTCTGTGACCAGCTGTTTGTTCAGTCAGGATCCCCTCACGCGTTGCTCCTCCCATAAATGGAGCTTGGGAAGCTGTTCCTGGAAAACCCGGGGTGGGTACAGTAGTTCCCTTTCCCCACACACACTCACTGCCTGGTTTCAGAGCTTCCCCTCTCTGCAGCCTCTGCTCCATTTGTTGTTCATGTTACAGACCCAGATGCTGTAACGACAGCGCCCATGCTCCATCCAGAGTTGTGTCATCAAATCCTCAGGTCTCCCTGAATGTCTGAGGCAACTTACAGCACAACCTCCAGCAAACCATCCCCAGCCACTGCACTAAATTTTCCATTACAGGCATCAGTCACAATCCTCTCGGCTACAAACGTTGTGGACCAGTCCAGATCCCACCAAAATGTTTTAAGAAGTCCGTTTAGATCCAAACCTTTCCTTATTTTGAATATAGATGGGAAGTGTGCATTCCAGATACGTTGTGACTGGTCAAACCACCCGACATTAAGCAAAGTATGATCTATTAATATGCTTTAGTTAAAATACACTCAATGAAAAGAACATTTTGGGGCAGCTTATATGTTGGAACTCTTATACAAACCATAGATACCGTACCTTCTTGGTTTACACCGCTTGGCACAAAGATATATTCAAATACAGATCCTTACAGCAGTTTTCCAATCCAGGGGGAAACAACATCAACAGAGATCTCAGAGATAAAAGCAGCTGGGGATCATGTACTGAAACTTCCAACCCTTCTGAGATACCTAGCAGTTTCTGAATGCTACAGCTAAAAACAAAACGAGGAAACCTGGTCTGGGAGAGCTGGTCATTGCCCTTCAATTGTTACCACCGTTTTAATGAAACATAAAGGCTTTCTCAGTTATTTATTTAAACTGTTTTCAGACAGCAGTTCTGCACCTCTGCCTTGGAAACCGCTCTTCAAAAAAAACCCAAGAGAAAATAACCTTTTTACAGTGATAGTATCTTCGCGACTCCACCTTTAATAGAATTATCCATCAATATACAAAGATAGATTCATTTTAGACCTCCTAATCTTCCTCTATTAGTAGATTGAAATGCATTTATATTACAAAGAACTCTGAGCATACACATGTTCATAACTAGATTCGATTTCAGTCATTTTACTCCTGCAACAAAATGCCTTTGTCTTTCTTCATCCAAGTCTTCGCAATGTGTCAAACCTGAGGTTTTCTCGCCCTATCAACGATATAATTTCAAATTGAATGGCAACAATAATAAGCTCAATCGAAAAAGACTGGTTATTTTTCTCCCTAAACTTCTCCAAAAACTTTCAGGGGTCACGATCAGTGATAAAGATTTGTCTCATTTCCATTATTCGCAATTTAAATGCTGAAATGTTGTAACGCCAACACCAAGCTCAAGGCCTCCTTCCCCATTGTAGAATAAATCTTTTGATATTTCCACTGGACACTCCAACCACAAGTTACATAATGGAGCACTTCTCATCTCTCTAACAGTCCTTCTGAATGACATAGCTCCTCGTGTCTCAGCATAAAAGAATTATATACTTCTGTACCTCTTAATGCTCTAACCTCTTTACCTGCTACTCCTGGCCTATGCCAATAAACCTTACTCTCACAGGTAAATGTTTTAAGAAGGTCTTGCACATTCTTCTCAATCTCTCACAGAAAACAAACTTTAATTTCTGAACTTAATCATCATCATCAGCCGTTTCAGCTTCTAGTCTTGCCGTTTTGACTCTCTGCTCTTCCACACGAGTTCTCACGACTGCAGGAAGTGAATTGTTGAACTTCTCCAAAATAAAAATCTCTATAAGAGTGCCACAGGTTTGCTCTGATTTAATACCCTAACCCACCTTTCAAAATTGCTTTGTTTGATCCTTTCTCACAGACAAACCCAACCCCAACTCCAGCTTGTCTATCAATTCCTACAGCTTTGCCTTCAATACTTTGTATAAAACCCCAACTTCACTTCTTTCACACCCAGAGAACTCTTAGTGACTGAAAGAATCCTTATACACAACACACTGTTTAAACCAAACGAATTCAACATCCGGAACCAAAGACACTAACAGCTACCATACGCGAACTTTGAACCCAATAGCCTCCTGGTGCATACTCTCCAGTGTCTGCATGAGTTTATTCTGGATTCTCTGGTTTCTTCCCACAACCCAAAGATGTGCATGTCATATGTCTTGGCCATGCTAAATTGTTTGTAGTTTTCAGGGATGTGTGGGTTCGGACCCTTTGTCGGGTAAATGTGTAATAATAGCGTAGAGGAATGGGTCTGGGTAGGTAACTCCTCGGAGGGTCGGTGTGGACTTGTTGGGTCGAATGGCCTGTTTGCACACTGTAGGGATTGTAATTCTAAACCCAATTTGGTATTATAGATATAGAACCAGACAAGAGTCCCCAGTTTACTATAGACCAACCAGACTGACTCAAACTAGTTTAAGAAGGTAGCTTGGATGCCAAACCTTTCTTATTTCAAAGGCAAATGGGAAGTGAGTATTCCAAATGTGATTCTACTAGTCAAACCACTCAGCATTATGCAAAACACAATATATTTAAACACTTTAATGAAAATCCATACAAAATGAAGAGGAATTTAGAATAACTTAACTATTGGAAACCTTAACTGAATGATGGATACAGTACCTTCTACAAATTAACTGTTCCAATTTATTAACATCACCTAAACACAGGGCAGCACCGTGGGTGGCACGGTGGCACATTGGTTAGCACTGCTGCCTCACAGCACCAGAGACCCAGGTTCAATTCCCACCTCAGGCGACTGACTGTGTAGAGTTTGCACATTCCCCCGTGTCCGTGTTGATTTCCTCTGGATCCTCCCACAGTCCAAAATTGTGTGGGTTAGGTGAATTGGCCATGCTAAATTTCCCGTAGTGTTAGGTGAAGGGGTAAATGTAGGGGAATGGGTCTGGGTGGGTTGTTATTTGGCGGGTCGGCGTGGACTTGTTGGGCCGAAGGGCCTGTTTCCACGCTGTTAGTAATCCAATATAATCTGACTTCCCCCCCCCCCCACCTTGGCAAAAAGGAACATTCAGACATATTTTCTTGCATACAGTTCTCCAATACAGGAGGCAACAGTATTAAGTGATGTTTCAGAGAGAATAGCATCGAGCGATAATTTACTAAAACCTCCAACCCTTCTGCGACCCCAAGCACCTGGTAACTGTTACATCTACAAGAAAAAAACTTGTCTGTGCGAGCTGGCCATTGTTACTACTATTTATTCAAAACACTAAAAGCCTCATGAGTTGTTTACTTGAGCGGTTTTCAGTAGGCAGTTTGGCCTTTAAGATCGCTTTCTAAAAAACAGGAGAAAATAACTTTTTTTGAAAGAAGTGACAGCATTATCATACAATTTAGATGTCTGGTCCTTTACTTAAGGGGCTACCTCGGGTTACTGATAGCAAGGTCACCTGAGATGGACAAATACAGGTACAGACCAAGTTACAAGGATGTATCTCATAACTTCTGTTCGCCGAGCTGGGAATTTGTGTTGCAGACGTTTCGTCCCCTGTCTAGGTGACATCCTCAGTGCTTGGGAGCCTCCTGTGAAGCGCTTCTGTGATGTTTCCTCCGGCATTTATAATGGCCTGTCTCTGCCGCTTCCGGTTGTCAGTTCCAGCTGTCCATTGTAGTGGTCAGTATATTGTGTCCAGGTCGATGTGCTTATTGATTGAATCTGTGGATGAGTACCATGCCTCTAGGAATTCCCTGGCTGTTCTCTGTTTGGCTTGTCCTATAATATTAGTGTTGCCCCATTCGAACACCAACTAGCCACGAAACGACACGACCAGCTATCCTTTGGAGCCACACATGCAGATGACAACCAACATGATTTCGATTGGGACAACAGATTCAATCAATAAGCATATCACAGAAGCGCTTCACAGGAGGCTCCCAAGCCCTGCGGATGTCACCTAGACAGAGGACGAAACGTCTGCAACACAAATTCCCAGCTCGTCGAACAGAACCACAACAGAGGACACGAACATTGGTGGGAAATTACTTTGGAATGAAGATGGAAGAGATATCAAAATAAACATGGATAGTTTGGTTGAATGGGCCATAATTTGGCAATGAAAATTAAATTGGATAAATATGGGTTATTCAAGTTGGCCAGCATCATTGGAAGGAAAATTATTAGCAAAATATACAGAAACTTCAAAGTGGTTAGGAGCAGAGGGATATCGGTGTCCACTTGCATTTCACAGAAACCATGCATGCAGGTACTGCAAGCAATGAGAAATACAAGCATAATTTCAAAGTTTATTTGGACAATGCCAGACTAGAAGGTTAGGGTGTGTGACTGTAGCTATGCAAGGCTTTCGTGAGGCTGCAAATGGAGTACAGTTTAGATGCCCTGTCTTGTGGAAGGATCCACATATATTGGAGTTAATTCAGAAGAGGTTCATTAGATTGATTCCAGAGATGAAACGGTTGTCTAATGAAGAGAAATTGAGCAGTTAAGGACGATATTCTCAAGTTTATATGAATGAAAGGAGATCTCATTGAGATCTGCAAACTGTTAAGACTAATTGTGAATGTAGATGTGGAATGGATATTTTTTTTCATGTGGTGCATTCTACAGCAAGAGCCCAGCGTTTTAGGATTGAGAGATGGCAGTAAAGTGGAACAGAGGCCGCAATGACACCTGCCATGCTTCTATTCAATGGCGGAGCAGAGATGACATCAGCCATGATTGTATTCAATGGTGGAGCATTCTGACATCAGCCATTATTGTATTCAATGGTGGAGCAGGGATGACATCAGCCATTATTGTATTCAATAGCGGAGCAGGCTCGAGGGGGTAAATAGACGACTGATGCTCCTTGTTCTTATTCAGCCCTTCGAATGTGTTACACAGGAATGGGGGAGGACTGGCTATCAAACAGGAAACAGGCACTCCGGATAAATAAGTCTGAATCAGTTGGACTGATCATAAAATGTTGAGTCATATAGTGACCACCGTTGTGTCCTCAACTATTTACAATCCATATCAACGATCAGTGGGATTGAATACGTGTACTGGGACTGAGTTTGGCGATGTCGTGGTGATAAGGAAGAAATTACATTATCAAGAGAGGATGGAGAGCTTGCAAATAGATACAGAGTGGTGAAAACAATGGATAATCGTTTGGCAGGTGGAATATAACTTGATATAACCTGTCATTTCATTTACAGGACTAATGGAAGGCAGTATGTTACTGAAATGAGGAAGGATTACAGGACTTAATGATACTGTGTAGTGGGGGGTTCACTCAGATCCGTTCAGACGTGGAAGCTTTTGCTCCATCCCTGATTGTCTGCTCCTTGACGCTAAGAGTGATGCCATTGCTCTCCGTACACATGTTGTGGTTGGTTAGTGGTGGGATGATGTTTTGAAATGTGTATCAAGGGGACAGCCTTTATCAAAGATAAACTCATTCCTTTCTACATGGAGACCAGAAGACGATGGGAATGGCTGCCTGCCTTTGAAGGAAGGAACTGTGGCTGCTGTCAGGACATGATGTACTGTGCATGGACACACGGCAACATTAACAGAGAGAGAGCTCCTTCAGTTCCTCTACCTCTCCCAATTGATATGGGTACTCTGAAGATGCCATGTACACCATCAGGAATCCCACTATACTGGGAAAATAAGGATACATTCGATAGCTCCCTGCTGTGGGAGAAACAATCTATTTACCTCATCCACCATATACATCCTCCGTTACCGAATGGTGACATTGATATTGAGATAGTGGCGAATGATGGAAATGTCACCAGCTCATGCCTGGAAAGTTCCGGATCATAGAAGCGGAATGAAACTGTAACCCTAACAGCCACTGGCAGGACTGCCCTACCCTCTGGAATGAAGCTTCAGGTCGTGTTGAAGAAGGTGACACCACTCTGTGACCAGCTGTTTGTTCAGTCAGGATCCCCTCACGCGTTGCTCCTCCCATAAATGGAGTTTTGGAAGCTGTTCCTGGAAAACCCGGGGTGGGTACAGTAGTTCCCTTTCCCCACACACACTCACTGCCTGGTTTCAGAGCTTCCCCTCTCTGCAGCCTCTGCTCCATGTGTTGTTCATGTTACAGACCCAGATGCTGTAACGACAGCGCCCATGCTCCATCCAGAGTTGTGTCATCAAATCCTCAGGTCTCCCTGAATGTCTGAGGCAGCTCACAGCACATCCTCCAGCAAACCATCCCCAGCCTCATCACTAAATTTTCAATTACAGGAGTCAGTCACAATCCCCTCGTCTACAAGTGTTGTTGACCAGACCAGATCCCTGCAGAATATTTTAAGAAGGCCGCTTAGACCTAAACCTTTCCTTATTTTGAATATAGATGGGAAGTGTGTGTTCCAGATATGTTGTGACTGGTCAAAGCACTCGACATTAAGCAAATATAATCTATTCAAATGCTTTAGTTAAAATACAATCAAAGAAAATACTATTTTTGGATAGCTTATATATTGGATTACTTGCACAAACAATAGATACCGTATCTTCTTGGTTTACACCGCTTGGCACAAAGATATTTTCAAATACAGATCCTTACAGCACTTTTCCAATCCAGGGGGAAACAACATCAACAGAGATCTCAGAGAGAAAAGCAGCTGGGGATCATGTATTGAAACTTCCAACCCTTCTGGGATCCCCAGCAGCTTCAGAATGCTGCAGCTAAAAGCAAAACGAGGAAACCAGGTCTTGGAGAGCTGGCCACTGCCCTTCCATTGTTACCACCGTTTTAATTAAAACTAAAGCCTTTTTCTGTTTTTTGCTTAAACAGTTTTCAGACAGGAGTTCTGCACCTCTGTCTTTAAAACCTCTCTTCAAAACAAATCGAAGAGAAAATAACCTTTATACAGTGATAGTATCCTGAGACTCCATCTATAATAAAATAATCCATCAATATACAAGGGTGAATTCATTTTAGACGTCCTAGTCTTCCTCTGTTAGTAGTCTGCAAGGCATATATATATTTCTTTGACTGAGCATACAATTGTTCACAACTAGTTTCGATTTCAGTCATTTTACTCCTGCCACAAAATGCCTTTGTCTTTCTTCATTCAAGTCTCCACAACATGTTAAAACTTAGGTTTTCTCGCCCTGTAACCTGTATAATTTCAAATTGAATGGCAGAAATAATAAGCTCAATCGGAACAGACTGGTATTTCTCTCCCTAAACTTCTCCAAAAACATTAAGGGGTCACGAACAGTGAAAAAGACTTGGCTCATGTATGTTATTTGCAATTTAAGTGCTGAAATGTTGCAACACCAAGCTGAAGGCCTCCTTCCCCATTGTGGAATAAATCTGTTGGTGTTTCCACTGGACACTCCAACCACACGTTACATAATGGAGCACTTCTCATCTCTCCAATAGTCCCTCTGAATGGCATAGCTCCTCATGTCTCAGCATAAAAAAGTTACATATTCCGGAACCTCTTAATGCTATAACCTATTTACCTGATACTCCTGGCCTATGCCAGTAAACCTTACTTTCACAGATATATGATTTAAGAAGATCTCACACATTCTTCTCAATCTCTCACAGAAACCAAACTTTGATATCTGATCTGAATCATCATTATCATCAGCCATTTCAGCTTCGAATCTTGCCATTGATACTCTCTGCTCTTCCACACGAGTTCTCACGACTGCAGGAAGTGAATTGTTGAGCTTCTCCAAAATAAGAATCTCTCTAACAGTGTCATTGGTTTGCTCAGTGTTTAATACCCTTACCCACCTTTCAAAATTACTTTGTTTGATCCTTTCAAACTCAATGTGCGTTTAACCAGGGACCCTTTTTTAGATTCCTGAAACACTATCTGTCGGCTTCTGACACAACCTCATATATACTTCAGATGGCTTTCTTTGTCTCCTCATACTGGCCAGATACCTCCTCCAATAAGGATGCAAATACCTATCAGCTTGGTTTGGATCAACTAAATCCACATGGTCACCGAGCAGTACATTTGTTTAGCCACTTCCTCAAATGAAATTCAAAAGGTTTTCCCATCCTTCTCATCAAATTTAGATAATGCCTGGATGTATTTAAACAGAACCCCATTAGGCCATTAGTTACAATAGGGTTGCTCAACCTCACTATCCTCCTTATCCAGCCTACCATCTAACTTCATCTCCGCCTTCTATGCCAACTTTCCTCTCTAATTGCTAACTTTTTAAGTTGAAACTCTCTGCTTCTCTTCTGTCTTTTTCTCTGTTTCGCCTTCACTTCCTTTTCTTTTATTTCTACTTTTCATCATAATTCAAACTGTTTCAATTCTTTCTCATGTTCAAAGTGTCTCATTTGAAATTGAATTCTAGCCATTTCCAAAGAGTCTGATGGTGGTTCAACAAAATGTAATTGCCGAACTATAGCTGTATTTATCTCTTATTTTCTCACAGACAATCACAACCCCAACTCCAGCTTGTCTGTCAATTCCTACTGCTTTGCCTACATTCCCTTTTGTAAAACCGTCAAATTCACTTCTTCCTCACCCAGAGAACTCTTAGTAACTGAAATAATCTTTATACACAAAACACGGTTTAAACCAACCGAATTCAACATCCGGAACAAGAGGCGCTAACAGCTACCATACACGACCTTTGAACCCAATAGTCTCCCAGTGCATAATCTCCAGTGTCTGCATGAGCTTATTCTGGATTCTCTGGTTTCCTCCCACAATACAAAAATGTGCATGTCAGCTGAATTGGCCATGATAAATTGTTTGTAGTTTCCAGGGATGTATGGGTTAGGAACCTTTGTCGGGATAAATGTGTAATAATAGGGTAGAGGATTGGGTCTGGGTAGGTTACTCCTCGGAGTGTCGGTGTGGAATTGTTGGGTCGAATGGCCTGTTTGTACAATGTAGGGATTGAAATTCTAAACCCAATTTAGCATTATCGATTTGGAACCAGACATGACTCGTCAATTTGTAATAGACCAACTAGACTGCCTCAAAGTATTTTAGGAGGGTAGCTTGGAGACACACCTTTTCTTATTTTAAAGGATAGATGTGAAACGGTTGTTCCAGATGTGATGTTACTCGTCAAACTATTCACCATTAAGTAAAACACAATATATTTAAACCCTCTAATGAAAATCCATACACAGTGAAGAGGAATTTAGAATAATTTAACTATTGGAATCCTTTCCCGAATAATGGATACAGTATCTTCTACAAATGAATTGTTGCAATATACTAACATCCCATAAACGAACCCCTTGGCAAAAAGGAACATTCAGACATACATTCTTGCATACAGTTCTCCAATCCAGGAGGAAGCAGTATCAAGTCAGGTTTCAGAGAGAGTAGCAACTGGGGATAAGTTACTAGGCCGTTGTTACTACTATTTATTATAAACCCTAAAAGCGTCGTAAGTTATTTACTTGAGCCATTTTCAGTCGACAGTTTTGCCTTCAAGATCACTTATTTAAAGAAAGGAGAACTTTTTTTAAAAAAAGTGACTGCATTGGCACACAATTTAGATGCCTGGTCCTTTACTTAAGGGGCTTCCTCGTGTTACTGATCGCAAGGTCACCTGAGAGGGACAAATTCAGGTACAGACCAAGTTACAAGGATGTGTCTCATAACTTCTGAAACACCCCTGTCCATAGACCATCTCATGGGACACACCGGGAAGTGAACAACAGCCTGACACACACCATTTCACTGTTTCTGACCTTCACAATGCCAGCACTCGATACACTAGGGAGCTAAAAGGTAAGCCCAGGGAAAGATACAGAGGAACAGAAAGATTCACATCAAAGACAGAAACAGACAGTTAATTAATTGAAAAATCTTGTGGAAATATGGGGAAACAGACAGGACAGTGGGACTAACTGGAGAAGTGAAATCTTCGAGAGTAAACTTACAAGAATGAAAACATTGAATAAAGGCATTGTCAGATCAGCTGAAATGGCTTGTTACATCAAATTCTGAATCTGCTTCACAGGACACCACAAACAACATAAACTGGGACAAGATGACAGCCCAGCATGGAGAGCTGTACAGACCCTGCTAGTGTGTTGCTCAGTAAACTGCATTATCTGCCCAGCATAGTGAGTATTGCAAACTTTACTAACACATGCAAACTATATTCGCATCAGATTACTGTCTATAATGGGAAGATTTGATGCATGTGTGTTTGTGCGTGCATGTTCATCAGAAACTGAGAGAGAGTGCGTGTTTGTGCGCGATTGGCGTGTTTGAATGTGAAACTCATTGTTTAAGAAGGAACGCACATGGAGGAACCTATTTTAAATAAGAACAACTAGCAGGCTTTTTGTTAGTCGACAGAGAGAGAACGAGAGAAATTGCATGGACAGATGAGGTAAAGTGTTTGAGAATGTTAAAATAAAGGCATTGCCAGAACACAATAGCAATATACATCGGCGTGCACATGAATGACAGATGGATGGGAGTTTGGTATGAGTTCGAATCAGATTTGCTTCGGCAGGTTTGAAGCCGGAAGTGTCAGCAGCAGATTATTGGCTTCATTAAGACAGTATTTCATAGCTCAAGGTTCAAACAGCAGATGGACTAAACCAGTGAGATATATTCTGGAGTGGTGAGCATTTCAAGTTAGAAATGTTCAGGGCATGGTGTCAGGAATCAGCTCATTGTCAAAGGGACCTCCCACAGTGGTGACTTGTCGGCTTCAGCCGCCGATATTGGCCAGGAATGGGATGGTAACAGTGGAAGGAAGTGGAGTTTGTAACCAGAACAGTAGAGAGTCACCTCCCTGCTCTTAATATTTAAATAACAAAGGCAATGATACAGTAAATTGTAGTTCGCAGCTGGAACTGATTAGGTCAACAGAGAGAAGAATGAGTAACAATGCCAGTGCTGAAAGGGAGACAATAATTGAACACATTCATTGATGTAGTTAGTCATGGTCTGTAGAGTGAATATATGGATTGAGAGTTTCAACAGGAAAATAATAGTGACAAGAAGGATAGAATATAAGAAAGAACAGTAATACAGTCATAACCGGTTAATAGGAAAAAAAAAATCTGGACAGTGACACTTACCAGGAACACCAACGATAGCCAGGAAAGGTTAATAAAAATATTGAATAATGAGAATAGTGTAATAAATCATCAATGATAATGACCACAAACACAATGCAGAAAGATACCAAACATAATTGGATAAACTCCGGTCTATTGATGGAACATGCCAGTCTAATGTTCCCAGGTTCTGATACATTTTTGGACCAGTCTAATGTCCTCTGGTTCTGATCAATTGTTGGAACATTCCAGTCTAATGTTCTCAGATTCTGATCTCTCCTCCCCCTCTCTCTGGATCTGCTGATCCCTGTCAGTGCTGTCGGTGATGCTCCCGCTCATGTTAAGGGATAATACATTGAACAGCGCCCATTTATCTTTAAAAGATGGAAACGCTCCACTGGAATAATTAGAATCCATGGAGATTGGCATTGATCACAGTCACTGTACAAACACTGGGAATCCGAGCAAAGGCTACGGCACCGCACAACAATCAACAGACAGGAGGGTTCCCTCCAAGTTCTGGAACACTTCAGTGGTCAAGGACCTTCAACCTTGGACCTACGGGTGACCAGCCTCCAAGACGGACTTCAGGACAGGCAACAGCGAAAAGTGGCCGAGCAGAGGCTGATAGCTAATTTCTGTACCCAAAGGGAGGACCTCAAATGGGACATTGGTTTAATGTCACAATACAGCTGACCACCATTGCACGATACACACACACACACACACACACACACACACACACGCACACATACGGGCACTCATCTACATACACATACACACGGACACACATGTACACAGACACGCACACAGACACTCACACACACCCTTACAGACACACACACTCTCACACACACATGGACAATCTCTCAGAGACTTAGAGCACTCTACACTCATGCACACACATGTACACTCTCTCATCGGCACTCAAAACCCCCCACCCCAGACACGCACACACACTCCCACACTCACACATGCACACCCTCACAGACTCTACATCATTACACACACATATACATTCTCTCTCACACTCGCAACACCCCAAACAAGACAGACAGACAGACAGACACACACACACACACACACACACAGACAAAGACCCACATGCACACATATATTTTGTGGGGTGAATTTGCACTTGCAGACTTTCATTGTACTTTGCTCAAAACTGCATGAATTCATGTAAAACTCTGAAATCAAAAATTTCATGGATTCATGTAAATCTCACTGTTATCTCACTTTTCAGATTAGAATCAATCTAAACATTATGGCATAGACAGAGAACACAGGGGGCTAACACTTTCAGCATATTGTCTAGCTAACACACTGTTACAGCTAACATGAGAATGCAACATTTTTTTTAAATGTTCTGTGATTTACACATGAAAGAAGTGAAACTATAATGGTATTAGAACAGATAAAAATTCAACAGACAATCAATGTATTTTTCAATGTATAATTTCAGTTACATCACACTGTAAATGTTTGATATAAATTCTGTGCCTTAGAATTGTGTCCTCCACTATCACCTGATGAAGGAGCGGCGCTACGAAAGCTAGTCTGCTTCCAATTAAACCTTTTGGACTATAATCTGGTGTTGTGTAATTTTTAACTTTGTACACCCCAGTGCAACACCGGCATCTCCAAATCATGACTGAGCAAACAGATTCAATTAACCAGTTCCACACATCACTTTTCATATCACTATAAAAGAGAACAATTACTGGGTTTGGATGGAATGGATGAGGATTGCTGAGGGATGGACCAATCTTAAATCTTTTTTTTATCTTGTATATGAGAATATTAGCAGAACACTGCAGGAGTCTATATATGTTCCACTCTGTTTATGAAAGGAGGCAGTTATAGAATAACAGATCAACTGCATAAAGAAAAGTTGGGTGGGCAAGTTTCTAGATACCTCAATACAAAGTACGGTAATTATTGACCAATGTGAGGCTACTCCTGGTTTTAAGTGCCCTACTACCAAATCCTTTCATAACCTTGAGACAGAGCATTGAGAATGCTGCTCAGCAACAGGCCGAAATAATTCTGTCCCTATGGGCCACTTACAGAGGGATAAGAGAAGGCCATTCATCCCATATTAGCTTGTTGTTACTTGAAAAGGTGGAAATCTAGAATATTGGCGCATTTTGCCAATAGAATCATTCAAAACATAGAGATGTGTCACTGCAGCTGTATGAGGTGTTACTGAAAGGGCACCTGGAGTGCACCTGGTTGTGTTTCTGTAACTGAGAAGGGATGGACCCCCATTAGATACAGTTTAACGGCTGCTCGTAATCCACGGGTTGCTGTGTCATTTAATGTCTCGGCTCTGTTACACAAGGACAGGAGGAGGCCATGCAGCCTCTCGAGTGTGTTTTAGAGGAAGGGGAGGAGGCAATTAAGCCTCTTGAGTCTATTTCAGAGGGACAAGAGGAGGTCATTCAGTCTCTCTAGTTTATTACAGAGGGACATGAGGAGGCCATTCAGCCTCTCGAGCCTGTCACAGAGGGGCAGGAAGTGTTTATTTAACATTCAAGTCTGTTACTCATAAATATTAGTTTTAAATTAGTTTTGGAATAGGAAAGACCTGATGTAAACATTAATGTTCTAACTTTGAACAAGGCCAATTTTGAAAGTGTTAGGCGAGCCCTTTGAAAGGTTGATTGTAATACCCTATTCACAGGTAAAGGGATGGTTGGTAAATGCAAAGGCCATTAAAATGTGGTTTCAGAGAATCCAGAGCCAACGTGTTCCTATTAGTGAGAGGGGCAAGGCTGGTGGGTGCAGGGAGTGCTGGATGGCTAGATATATTGATGCTCTGGTCAAGGTAAGGAAGGAGGCATGTGTCAGGTAAACAGAGCTGAGATTAAGTGAATCCCGAGAGGAGTATAAGGGCAATAAGTGTATAGTCAATGGGGAAATCGGGCCAGAAAATGTGGACATGAGATGGCTTTAGAAATACGGTTAACGAGGCATTGAAGAAATTCTACAAATCCTTTAATGGTAAACGATTAACTAGGGAGAGAATAAGGCGCGTTAAAGATCAGTAAGGTTACCTATGTGTGGAACCACAGGAGATTGGAGGGATTAGAAACAACAATTTCAGCTCAGTATTTAATGTGGAGGACGTTACAAAAGCGAGAGAATGAATAAATATACAGTAAAACATTGAAAAGTATCTATATCACAAGGAGGTGTTTGACA
Source organism: Chiloscyllium punctatum (assembly GCF_047496795.1). Classification (NCBI taxonomy): domain Eukaryota; kingdom Metazoa; phylum Chordata; class Chondrichthyes; order Orectolobiformes; family Hemiscylliidae; genus Chiloscyllium; species Chiloscyllium punctatum. The sequence continues at coordinate 66,072,090 of NC_092751.1, read as the reverse complement.
TTTTCAAACACATAAAAGTGAACAAATCCCTGGGACCTGACAGTTGTATCCCAGATGTTTGTGGGATGCTCGGAAAGAGATTGGTCAGCATTTTGCTGATATATTTGTATCATTGATTTCCACAGGTGAGGTGTCAAAAGACTGAAGGGCTGCTAACATAGTGTATTTATTTGAGAAAGTAAGGAAAACCCAGGTAACTATAGATCACTGAGCCTGACGTCAGTGGTGACTAATTTGTTAGAGGGAACTTTGATGGAAAGGATGTGCATGCATTTGAAAATACAAGGACTGCAGAGGGCTTTGTACATTGGAGTTCACATCTCAGGACTCAATGTAATCTTTAGAGGAAGTGATGAAGATGATTGCTGAAGGCAGGTGAGTGGATGTTGTCTTTATGGAATTCAGTAAGAAAACCAGAATGTTCTACATGGTAGACTGGTTAACAAGGTTAGACTGCCTGGGATCCAGGGAGAGCTCAGCATTTAGATCCAAAATGTTCTTGAATATTTGAGACAGGGCGTGACAGTGGACATTTGTTCAATAAACTTGGAGTCATGTGACCAGTGGCGTGTCGCAAAGATCAATAGTGGATCCACTGCCTTTTGTCACTTGTACAAATCATTTACATTTGAGTATTGGTTTGGCCACTTTTGTAAAATTGCTTTTAATTATGGTTACCCTACTGTCGGAAAAATGTCAAACTTGAAAGGGTACAGAAGAGATGCGAAAGAATGTTGCAGGTGTTGGAGGATTAGAGTTACAGGGAGAGTTTGAATAGAGTGGGGCTATTTTCAAGTGTTGAGGCTGAGGGGGGACCTTAAAGAGGTTTATAAAATCATGAGGGGAATAGATAAGGTAAACAGTCAACGTCTTTTACCCAGGATAGGCGAGTCCAAAATTAGAAGACAAAGGTTTAAGGTGAGGTGGAAAGATTTAACTAGGGACATGAGGGATAACATTTTCACACAGAGACTGCTGTGTGTATGGATTCAACAGCCAAAAGAAGTGGTGGAGGCAGGTACAGTTACACCATTTAAAAGGCATTTGGTGGATACATGCTTGGGAGGTATTTAGAAGGAGATGGGCCAACTGCTGGCAAGGGGGACGAGATTAATTTCGGATATTTGGTCGGCATGGACGACTGAACTGAACGATCTTTTTCTGTGCTGTACATCTCTGATACTCTATTGCTTCTTGAGTGTATAACACAGGAACAGGAGGAGGCTATTCAGCTTCTCAATTCTGTCAGTCGGTTTGTTTGCTCAATTACTGAGAGATAAATACAAAAATACATCATTCAGATTTTGATGGTGTTTTACAGAAGCAGGAGAATTGCTTTTAGTCAATGCTGTAAGAAAAGCTGTAAGGAATGTGAAGAGGCCATTCAGTCCCTCAACTCTATTCCACAGTAGCAGCAGGTGAGCACAGAGCTATTGGAGCCTGTTACTCTGGAGCAGAAGGAGGACATCTACTTTCACAAACTTGGGATCAGGAGGCAGTCATTCAACTGCTTGAGATTGGGACACAGGTTCAGGAGGCAGTCACTCAACTGCTCGAAACTGGGCCACAGGGAAATCTGTAGGTTAGTGAGTTTCCATGGTCCTGTTATGCAGGAATAGGAGGAGGTACCTCACTCCCCACCAGTATGGGACACTGGGAGAGAAGGGGAGTTTGCTTGGAAAAAGAAATAAATACATGAATAAGTTGCATTCGTGGTCCATTCAATCCTGGACCACCATTCACTAAGACCACGGCTGATCTGATGGTGATTCCCTCATCCCATTTTACGGAGACTGTCCTCTCTGCAGCATCTGCGCCATTTGTTGGTCATATTGCACACCCAGATGCTGTAACAACAATCACCATCACTCATCCAGAGGGTCAGGTCTAAGGATGAGTCAGGATTTGAAGGGTCCAATCACAAGAATGAAAACACAAAATAAAGGTATTGCCAGATCTTTAGTTCTCTCACATTCGCAATCAAACTCCCATAACCAGCTCATCCATAATACATTCAGGATGGAGAATTGTGTAGATATGGCTAGCGTACTGCTGAATACAACCCAGCAATATCCAGAATGGAACTCTGTGCAGCCCACATCAATACTTGATCTATAATCCTGGGCTAAATGTCCAGCATGGGGAGCTGTGTAGACCGCACTGGTTCATTCATATATAAACACAGGTTGTTGCATTGTTCGGTAACACTGTGTTAGATCACTGCCCAGTGTGGGGAAACTTGCAGCCCATGATGGAAGTGACAGGATATGCAGCTGCCATCCAGTTACAACTCCATATCTCCAATGTACCTTGAAAAGGGATGCTGCAGATGTGAAACTCATTGCAAATGGAAACAGTTGATAGGCCAATATTCTGATCAAGGCGAGTATCACACAAGTATTTAAAGATGAAATAACTGAGATAATATCCGATGAGCTTTTGTGAATGTGCAAGGAAGAAAGGGGGGATGGTGATGTTATAGTGGTTGTACTATAAGCTTCCAAATCAACGATGGGAATTGAAGGAACAAAGAGGAAGGGAAACAGATGAGAGTAGCAGGAGCAATAGGATTGTCATAATAGATTTAAAATTTCCTAACATAAACTGGGACATCCAGATGGTTAAGAACTTCAATGGAACGTAATCTCTTAAGTTTGTTCACGAAAGTTTCCCCAAGCAGTATATAAAGGGTCCTACACAGGAATGAACAAACTCGACCTACTGTTGGGAAATAGGGATGAATAGGTGACGGTGGTAAAGTGGGGGAGTATTTTGGGAAAAGTGACTAGCGCTTATTAATTTTAAAATAGTTATGGGAGGGACAAAATTGGTCCACAGATTCAAGTCTAAATTGGAGCAAGGCATATTTTGCTGGAATTAGACAGGGGATTGCAGGGGTTAATTGGAGTAGTTTGTTTTCAGGTAAAAGGATATTGGGCACGAGGGAGGGCTGTAAAAGTGAGATAGCTCGAGTTCAAGGTTTATATATTCCTGTGAGGGTGAAGGGAAAGTGAGTTTGGAAGAGAAAACCCTGGATGACAAGAGATATTGAGGCTCTGACCAGCAAAAAAAGGAGGCATGCCCCAGGTGCAAGCAGCTGGAATCAAGGGAATCCCTGGAGGTACACGGGAGATATTGGAGTTTAATGAAGAAGGAAATCAGCAAGGCGAAAAGGGAGTATGAGATAGCCTTGGCTGAGAGGATTAGGGTGAATCCAAAATCACTATAGTAAAGAAAAAGAACAACTAGAGAGAGAATAGGACGCCTTGAAAACCAAAATGGGCACGTATGTGTACAACTTCAAGAGGTGGTTGAGGTCCTCAATTTCCCCTATGTGTTTATCATGTAGAAAGACATGAAGACCTGTGACCTTTGGAAGTTTAGTTGAGATATTTTAGTCCTGTCCATATCACAGTAGAGCTGTTGTTGGACATATGAGAATGCACAAAGTCAGATAAATCTCTTGGTCCTGACTAGATATATCCAAGAGCACTGCAAGAGGCGAGATAAGACTGTTAAGAGTCCAAGGTCCTGGAAGACTGGGCAGTAGCAAACGTAGTGCCCTTCTTCAAGAAGGGCTGAAAATAAATGCCTGGGAAATATTGACCAGTAAGCTTCACATCTGTTTTCGGTAAACTACTTGAAAAGGTTCTGAGAAATAAGATATGCATGAATTTGGAAAGACAAAGTTTGACTTGGAGCAGTCAGCATAGCTTTGTGCGTGGCAGATCATGCCTTACAAATTTTGTTCGAGTTTTTGGCAGAAGTGACCAGGAACTTTGACGAGGGCAGGACGGTGGACATAGTCTATATGGATTTCAGTAAGGCCTTTGATAAGGTTCCACGTGGAAGGCCGCTCAAGAAGGTTAGATCGCATGGACTCCAAGGTAAACTGGCAATTTGGCGACACAATTGATTTGACATTATGAAGCAACTGGCTATGGTGGAGGTATGCTTGTTGGACTGGAGACCTGTGACTAGTGGAGTGCTTCAGGGGTCGGTTCTGTCCCCATTTCTGTTTGTTATCTATATCAATGATTTGGATGAGAGTGCACATGCAAGGTTAGTAAGTTTGCAGATGACACTAAAATGGGAGGCATTGTTCACAGTGAGGAAGGTTATCAGAAATTGCAGCAGTACCTTGATCAGCTGGGGAAGTGGGCTGAGAAATAGCAAATGCAAGTGTGATGTCTTGCATTTTGGAAAGTCAAGTTCAGGTGGGACGTTAATGGTGAATGAGAGGGCTTTAAGGAGTGTAGTGGAACAAAAGGATGTTGGAAATCAGGTGCACGATTGTCTGAATTTGAGTCGCAGATACACAGGACAGTGAAGAAGGCTGTTGGCACACTGGCCTTCATCAGGGCATTAAGTATAGAAGTTGGGACGTTATGTTGCAGTTGTACGGGATGTTGTTAAATTTGCATTTGGAGTATTGTGCTCAGTTTTGTTCACCTTGCCCTACAAAGGATATTTTTGGACTAAAATGAATGTAGGACAAATTTACAAAGATGTTTCCTGGGCTAAAGGGTCTGAGTTATAGGGAGAATTTGTACAAGTTAGAATATGCATAGGGGTGAATATTTAATTTTTTTTGCAGGGTTGGGGAACCAAGGACTAGAGGACAAATGTTCATGTTTGGAGAGGACAAAAATAAAAAGGAACCTGAGGGTCAACTGTTTTACACAGAGTGTGGTTTGCATATGGACTGAGCTGCCAGTGGAAGTGGTTGAGGTGGGTACAATAGCAACATTGAAAAGGTATTTGGCAAAATACATGGATAGGAAAGGAACAAGGGCAGGGAAATGGGCTGAGTGTGGATGTACATTTTGGTCGGCATGGAACAGCTAGGCCTAAGGGCTTGTTTCCATGCAGGAGAAATGTATGACTGTAAATATGTGCGTTTGGGGATAGAGACAGAGAGGAACAGAGTGAGAAAACATGTCATGGAAAGATATGTTCACAAGTTTCAGAATGCTGATATGAAGACATTTCGATAGTATCATGCAACTTGAGTGAATGGAATATTGCTGTGAGTTCAGGCGATGGAGAGTTTTGAATGAGCATTTGTTCTGCAGCTTTGTATCTGGGAGTGAGGAAAGCAGAGTCTTCGGCTCATTGAACTGTATAAAACAGTAATATGTCTCAGTGTCATTTTCATTGAGTGTGACAGAGGGATTGTCTGTACGAAGCTGAGCTAGTTTCCTGGTGCTATCTTATCGAACTCACCTCATTAAATACCACCCACCTCTCATTGAATTCCAGCCCGATTCTGCCACCCATTAGGATTGGAGGTACTCACAGTCGCCAGGATTTCCCTAGATATTCCGTGTTCCCTGGCACTGGTGCCATCTTTAAAAGGCCAAGGGGCACACGGCTGAGCTTTTTCAGTTTGGAGCTGCCCTGCACAGTTTACCCCGAGCATGGCAGATAAGCGGCAATTATACCACAGTTTGTTGACGCTGCATGGTGTGCATAGTGGATGGGCTAGTACAGAGGGGGACCATTGCCTTCCCAGAGGGGGCCTTACCACCAGACCCACTGAGCATGGTCTGTGCTCACCACCCAGCTCAGTGGAGTATCTGCGGTCTGAAGAAATGTCCAGCAGTACAGGACAAGCATCAATAACCTTCCCCGCTCTGTCAGGGTAAGGCTCACGGTATTCTCTCTGCTCCCTCACACTCACTGTATATCTGTTATAGCACGAACAAGGCTCATGCTCCACCACTCTCATCGTCGCATGCAGCAGCTTCGCTCTCTCTCTCTCACACACACACACCTTTGCAATATCCCCCACACAGTGAGAGAATATTCCGGAGAATACCAATTATGGAATGTTCCACACAGTGTTCCAAATAATGCCCAGTTTCAGGAAAATGCAGTGAGCCAGTGTGTAACCACATAAGAGGAAGGAGTAGGGATGCACTTTTTCCAAATCACACACATTTCAAATCCTGTTGAAGCCATTCAGCCCTTGAAACGTGCTCTAGCATTTAATAGGTCCCGGCTGATCTGATGCTTTTCTCAGCTCCATGTTACAGAAACTTTCAGTCATTCAACCCCCTGGGTTCCTGTCACTGTCCAGACGGCACTCAGGCACTTTTACCTCAGTTTTCTTCAAGCGCCTGTTTGAGGGCTTTTCCCATGGAACGCACTCTCCTAACAGTCTATTTCATTAATTATATACTTTCATGCAATGGTCAGCATGCTTTACACAGACCAAACAAAATATACACTTATTTTATAGTTATAGATATCCAATCACACTGAGTAATTCTGGTTATTTCACTTGACTCACATTAAATATTAAACCAAAAACAGCTAAACACGTCTTGTTATAAAATATAATTTCGAGAAGAGAACGTTTTTACCCTCAGCCGTTATCTTGACCGTTATCTGAACTGTACCACTTTCCTTGTTATGAAAGTTTCTCTTTCCCTTTGTCTGTGACTGTTTCTGTGTGTAACAGTTACACTGTCTCCCACTCAGTTGGCCGGACGGCAGGTTTGTGATACAGAGGGAGGCCAACAGTTCAGGGTCAGTTCCTCACACTGACAGAGGTTACCATGAAGGGGATGCTCTCTCAACCTCACCCCATCACCCGAGGTGTGGTGACCCTCAGGTTAAACCACCATGAGTGGTCTCTCTAATGAGAGTTCTTTGGGACTCTATTCTATCAATGTTAGCATTTTAATATTTTTAAAAATATCTTTATTGAAAAATGGATTTTTAATATTATAATAAACCAATAGCAACACAACTCAAATAACTGATCAAAATTACACGCATGTGCATGTACATACAAAACAAGTTAAAAACACTAAACGGACAGAAGAAAAACAAAAATAAGCAATAAATAATGAATAAATAATGCAGCTCAGCGTAACAAAATGATAGCTCTCGTTCTTCAAGAGCATTAACTGATATCCATTTTTCTGTTCATTATTCTTCCTCTCTGGATATAAGAGTCATTAGATAATATCGTCAGGGCTGTATAAAAGCCCTTCTGAGAGTGCCAAATAAGGCTGTATCATGGTTATCCAAAAAGGTCTGCAAAGTCCTGTATAAATCTCTGTTTTTTGGTACACCATGCTAGTGAAAAAGTCCAAAGGGGTATTCTCCATGAAGAGCTTACGTTGACCCGGTGGTGGGGGGAGGGGGCGGCGGCTGGGTTTCAGACATCCAACACAACAGAATGCTTTTCCTAGCACAGAAAGTAAGGATATTATTTCACATGTGCATCTGTGTAAGATACGCTGGGCAGGCCCAGGAAAAGAGAAACCAGGTCTATCTCCAATTCGGTCCCCATGACCCACTCTATCACACCTGATACAGTGCTCCAATATATATGAAGCCTGCAGCAGGACCACATGCAATGAGAAAGTGTGCCTGTAGTCATTCTGCATTTCGGACATGCTGAAGATAATCCCACTTTGAATTTTAGGAGATAATCTAGGGTCAGATAGACCCTTTAAAGAATTTTCAACTGCATGGAATGGATCCTATTGTAGATGAAATTCTTCGAGCATTTTCACAAATATCCTCCCATGTTTCCGAAGTGGCCTGAAGCCCCAACCCTCTCTCGCAGACATCACAAAGCTGCACAGTCTCGCCTGAGGGGACACTCTCCAACTAATGATAAAGGGTACTGACAGAGAGTGAATTCTAAGAAATAAGCACCCTCTTCTGTCTATTGGATCTGTAAGAGTCTGTTACAAGTGTGTTTTTTTATAAATCAAATCTCTCATCTGGAAAAGATTGAGAAGAGGTCTCTCCTAGCCAATCCATATGTACGAGTTATTTGATCAAATGACATAATCGTTTCTCCCTCAAATAACACTTGGTGGATCGGTGGTGAGCATTGCTGCCTCACAACAGCAGGGTCCCGGCTTTGGTTCCGGCCTTGGATGCCTGGCTGCGTGGAGTTAACATATTCACGCCATGTCTGTGTGGGTTTCCTCCCACAGTCCAAAGATGTGCTGGTTAGATGAATTGATCATTGATAAATCACCCATAGTGATGAGTAGGTTGGGTCATTAGTCAGGGTAAATATAGGATGGTAGGGGAATGGGTCTGGGTGCGCTACTCTTCAGCGGGTCAAAGTGGATTTTCTGGGCCCAAGGGCTTGTATCCACACTGAAAGGATTCTACTAATCCTAAATCACTCAAGCAAGGCACACCCCTTGCTGCCCACAGTTTAAACCTGGAATCCATTATCCCAGGATCAAAACCCGGTATACCAATTATAGGGGTAAGAAACATGGTTTTGGCTGTATTGCCCTCGATCTGACGCATTGTGATTCAAGCTATAACAGTATTGATAATTATTGGGTTATGACAATACTCCATAAGTGTTGTCATTTTGTCTAAGACCAGCAGACCAATAAGGGTTCACTTTGTCTGAGAGGGTTCAATATCTAATCCTATTGACGCCGAGTCCTCAGCGGCCCAGGCACTAACATAGGATAAAAAAGACCTGAATTCATAGCTTTTAATCTGCGAGATCTACTCCCCACAATCTGCGGGGTAGTTAAAATTTGGTTAGCTTGATAGAGAGTCGCTTGTGGCCCCAAATGAAATAGCTAAACCAGCCATAAAGTCTCCTAAATGTCTGTCTGGGAAACATCAAAGGAAGTATTCACACAGGGAATAGTAAATGAGGAAGAACATTATTTTAAGAACAGCTATCCGTCCTAGCCAGGATATTGGAGGTGCCTCCCTTCTTTGAATGTCTTGTTTAATTTTTCAAACAAATGGACATAGTTCACGTTAAATAAATGATCAAAAACCCACCTCCCCCACCTCCCCGTCCATTTAAAAGGAAAACAGGATTTACCCTCAAAACCCTAAGACATCCCATAGGCATGGGCTCCAATTTTGTAAAATTAATCTTAAAGCTCAAAAAGGCCACAAGCAAATTAATGCATTGCATCCCGTGAGCTTCCGAAATTGCGGGATTTGACACAAATATAAGACCTTCATCTGCAAACAACATAATCTTATGTGACTTCTATCCCACTTCTGGGGCAGGTATGTTGGGATAATATTCCCAATTGTGCAGAATGCCAACGAATCTAAGATTGTTGCAGGGATGGGGAAGATATCAACCCTCGTGTGCCATTTATGCGGGTTCAAGAAGAAAATAAAATCTTTACTTGTGAGGTAGATCTGCCTCCAGACATCCACCAGCTCTGATTCTGCACAGAAATCCACTAATTACGTACATTATAATGAGGATATTTGGGACCTTTGGACATTCTGTCCATTGTGGGGTACATAAGACAGTTGAAATATCCTTCTACAATAATGTGCCACGATGCAAGATAACTTAATTTGGGAAATGCATCTACCAGGATTTTAAGAGGGTGCAATGGGTGGCAATAAACATTCAAAATACTGTATTAATTCCCGTAGTTCAAGGCTTTGAGGATTATGATCCTTCCATGAGTGTTAAATGCAATCTAATAATTTAAATGGAAGATTCTTACTATCCATTATGACTTTTCTCCTACTCCTAGTATTAAAAGACGCGAAATAAACCCGAATAAAGCCACCCTGCTGTCACGTCAAATGTTCCTTGTCATCACGGTGCCTCTCCTGCAATGGAGGAACATCCACCCCCTTCTTTTTAAGTCGACAAATTACATTTTTTCTCTTGACTGGCAGATCACTGCCGTTAATGTTTCAGGTAAACGATTTTAAGCACATAATAATCCATAACACACTGCAGCAACATTTGAATTCGAGAGAGTTTCACATCGAATTACACATCGCTGAGCATTAATGATAAAAGACTCAGCGACCCTAAAAACTATACAAACTAAAACTAATACAAGTAATAAGCTCACAAAACTTTCCAAAGCTGAACACATTAAAAAACAATGAATGAAACAAAATCCCAAGTGCTAATGACACTTTATAGGGGAATTATCCCCTCCCATTGGGGACGCTTACATATCCCAAAACTTTATCTTCTGCCCGCTACCAATATGGCATTCAGGGCAATTAATAACAAAAACCAGGCTTCAACTGTCCTTCAGTCGGCAGTTTGTCATCACAACTACCTTTGTAACTCCCTCCAGCTTGAGCCACACCTCCGACACAAGCAAAGAAAGAGAAAACGAGTAGTAATACTAATGAAGAAGTTAAAAGTGTGAACTCTACCCATCCCCGACTACAATTTAACACTGGTTAATACCAGAAAAATCCAACAACATTTCTTTAAGGGAGAAAAATGATTATCTAAACATCCAGCTTACTTTAAAATGTCCACAAAGTTTTCGCTTTCTCTGGAGAGTCAGTCGAGTTCATTGATCCATTCAAAGCAATACGGAACACCACTGGGAACCATAAGGAATACTGAATCCCGAGTTCCCTTACACTACTCTTGATATCATCAAAAGATTTTCTTTCCTGAATCACTGATGCTGAAAAGTCCTGAAAGAATATAATGCTGGAGCTCTCGTGAATTAAAGCCATCAGAAACCACACTGAGCTTCCATCAGTTTTTGTTTATCCCTGTAACTATGTAACCGCACAAGGACAGGGCAAAGGCGTTGATCTGAGTCTAACCGCCGCGCCATAACCCGATGAACTGTCTTCACCCATCCCTCTTCAGCTTCGAAGTGAAGGAATCACAGCAGACGATCTCGAAAAACTCACGAGCTGACCACCTGCTGTCTGGCCCAGCAGATCGACGATGTGAACATTCTTCATCCTGTCCCTGTTCTCGAGGTGGTCATCTTGTTCAGTTAAGGTATGGACCTGTATTTCAAGGGGAAGGATCCCCTCCCGAGAGGAATTGATCGCAGTCTCAGTCAATGCATTTCGTCACTTGACATTGTATGTTCTGTTTCCAAGGCTGTCTAGTTGCTGCTCATGTTTTTGGAGCACGTCTGAGAGCGGTTCTAGCCACAGCTGAACTTCTGTTCAGTCATGCCTTCAATCATTTCACTTAAGTTGGTGAACTCAGTGACCAAGGCCTGGTGGATAACTGGGTCTATTGAACGAGCAGAGTGGGTTGCAGCTACAGCCTCAAGCCTGCTCGATGCTTCTGACGGGTGCACCACGTGTTGGGACTTACTCAATCCTTTCCCCTGTTTTGTCATTTCCACTTGACAAAACGGGATTAGTAAAGATTCTATCGCTCTTTTTAATGTTGAATGTTAAGTAACTGGTTGGTATGGGGTGGGTTAGAGAACCACTTTGCCTGTGCTGTGATGCAGACCCCAGTAAAACAGACCTTCCAGATCGCCACCATCTGGGCTTCCCACTTAACATTTTATCGATATTACCATTTCGTTTTGAATTATATTCCTGGATGTTCTGGAGCAGTGTCATTTGGTACCACTGTCTACATTTACCCCCATACCGCATATTCCTGCCAATCCCCGATAATCCTTGACTCCGTTGTTATTTATGAACCTTCTGTCTGTGCCTCAAAATTATTCAATATCTCTGCCTACAATGCTCTGTGAGGAAGAGAGTTACAAAGAACCACAACACTGAGAAAAAAAAATAAAACGCAAGATCTGAGTGTGAGATTATTTTTTCTTTGTCTCCTTATCTGAGAAAGAATATAATTACATTGGAAGCAGTTCGGAGATGTTTCACTTCACGCATTCCAGGAATGAGTACCTTATATTATGAAGGATTTAACAGATCACTCTTGGAAAGAGAGATGATCTTATTGAAACGTACAAGACCTAGATGAGAGTGGATCAGATAGATACCCACTGGGTTTCGACCAAATTTCTTGCCTTTTTCACAGAATCTCTACAGTGTGGAAGCAGGATATCCCGTTCATCAACTCCACACTGACCCTCCAAACAGCATCCACCGGACCTGCCCCCCTACTCTATCCAAGTAATCCTGCATTTCCCATGACTAACCTACCTAACCTACACATCCCTGGGCACGATGGGCAATTTAGCATGGCCAATCCACTCTAAGCTGCGGATCTTTGGACTGTTGGAGCATTGGGAGGAAACCCACACAGAAATCTGCAGAGAGAATGCTCAAACTCCACACAGAGCGTCACCTGAGGTTATATTGAACGCAGCTCCTTGATGATGGGAGGGAGCAGTGCTAACCAGATATCCATCATGCACATCCGACAGTTCTATTAGTTATTTGTGGCTGACTAAAGAAATCTGCCTGACTTGTTCCTGTTACTGAACCTGACAAGTCTGATAACTTTATGATCGACCATATCACCAACCTGGTTACATTTAAAGTTTACTCGGAGAATAGTTCATCAACTTTACTAACACCTTCCACCCGACCTCAAATTTACCTGGACAGTCTCAGACACATCTCTCCCCTTCCTAGACCTCTCCATTTCTATCTCAGACGACCGACTCAACACGAATGTTTACTATAAACCGAACGACTCCCACAGCTACCTAGATTACACTTCCTCCCACCCTGCCCCCTGTAAAAATGCCATCGCATGTTCCTAATTCCTTCGCCTCCGCTGCATCTGCTCCCAGGCGGACCAATTCCAATACTGAACAACCCAGAGGGCCTCCTTCTTCAAAGACCGCAATTTCCCCTCAGACGTGGTTGACGATGCTCTCCACCGCAACTCCTCCACTTCCCGCTCCTCCGCCCGTGAACCCCGTCCCTCCAATCACCAAAAGGACAGAACCCCACTGGACCTCACCTACCACCCCACCATCTCCATGTCCAACGTATCATCCTTCTTCATTTCCGCCACCTCCAAACAGACCCCACCACCAAGGATATATTTCCTTCCCCACTCCTATCAGTGTTCTGGAAAGACCACTCCCTCCGCGACTCCCTCGTCAGATCCACACCCCCCACCAACTCAACCACCACTCCCGGCACCTTCCCGTGTAACTGCAAGAAATGCAAAACATGCGCCCACACCTCCCCCCTCACTTCCCTCCAAGGCCGCAATGGATCCTTCCATATCCGTCAGAAATTCACCTGCACCTCCACACACATCATTTACTGCATCCGCTGCACCCAATATGGCCTCCTCTAAATTGGGGAGACAGACTGCCAACTTGCAGAACGTTTCAGAGAAAGCTTCTGGGACACCCGCACCAACCAACCCAACCGCACTGTGGCTGAACACTTTAACTACCCCTTTCACTCTGCCAAAGACATGCAGGTCCTTGGCGTCCTCCATCGCAAGACGGTGGAAACACGACGCCTGGAGGAAGAGCACCTCATCTTCCGCCTAGGAACCTTCCAACCACAAGGGATGAATGCAGATTTCTCCAGCTTCTTCATTTCCCCTCTCCCCACCTTTTCCCAGTCCCTCACACTCAGAACCGCCTTCTTGAGCTACAATCATCTTCCCGACCTCTCCGCCCCACCCCTCTCTGGCCTATCACCTTCACTTTAACCTCCTTCCACCTATCGTATTCCCAACGCACCTCCCCACAAGTCCCTCCTCCCTACCTTTTATCGTAGCCTGCTTGGCATACCCTCCTCATTGCTGAAGCAGGGCATATGATCGAAATGTCCATTCTACTGCTCCTTTGATGCTGCCTGACCTGCTGCGCTTTTCCAGTAACACATTTTAAGCTAAATTTTAAATTTGTTGGGAGCAGTGGAGGAGTGGGATAAAAATGAAACAGTGACACCCTCCAACCTCAGTCAGAGCAGGAATTCGGGGAAATTCACCAAGTGGGAATTTATTCCAGTGGAAATTCTCTTTCCCGGAAGTTTGGGATGGTTGAATCTTTATATTATATCGAGGCTGGCTTTGATATAATATAAAATGATTTTCCACAAACAGGTGCATCAGGGATAATGGTGCATCCGGTGCAAAGTGCAGCTGGGAACACAATGAGATGAACCACAATCTTATTTACTGGTGGAGCAGTGTCAATGGGCTGAATGCCCCACTCATGTCCCTCAGCGCCATGTTCTGATGCTACGTTCAACCCTTCGGACCTGCTACACAGAGGCACATCGAGGTCACTCCGATGGTTAGGTGTAGTTTCGGAAAACTACTTGCAAAATCCAGGCTGGGTCAGGAGCCCACCGCCACCCCCAAGCTTTCTTTCCAGGCTTCCCCACTCTGTAACCTCTGGTCCAGATGTGGGTCATGTTACAGACTTAGATACGCTGGGTATACAGCCCCTATACCCCACCTACAGTTAACTGAAATAAATCATCTGTTGCCCCTGAATGCAACATTGTGCAACATGACTTCCAGGAAAATAACCTGTTAGTTTCCAATAGTGTAACATGTGAAATTAATAAATAATAACAGAAGTAGGTCATTCGCCCCCTCAAGCTAGCCCTGTCATAAAATAACAACGTGGCTGATCTACTCCAGGGCTCAACTCCACTTTCATGCTGACTCCTGTATCTCTCCACATTTCTCTGGGTTAGGGAATTCCAGATATTCACTACCTTCTGAGAGAGGACATCACTTTGCATCTCAGATTGAAATCGATGTTCCTTATTTGGTATCTATATCCTCGAGTTTGACATTCTGCCCAGGAACGGGAGCAACTTCTGAACATCTACCTTCTCAAGCCCGCTTTGTATCTTGTATATTTCAACAGTATCCCTCTTCATTCATTAAAACTCCAATGAATAGTCACCTCACCATTATAGAGATTCTGAATAACTCAACCCTTTCATCTCAGGAAGCCGGTTAATGATGCAACCTAGTTACTTGCTGCAACAGCATGCTGACGTTATGTTTCATACTCAGGAAGACTCCAATCACTTTGTACTCCTCCTTTTCTGGAAGTCCTCTCCATTAAATAACAGCCAGCCTTTTGGTTCTCAGTGTCTTACACAAACTCGGATGTATATTGCACTCAGCTCCCTCCTTCAGGCTGTCAGTACAGATTGCAATAACCGATGCCATCGGACTGATATGTGTGGTGCTCCAGCAGATACACCTTTATCATAAAGATCCATTAATCCTGACTCTCCGATTTCTATGTGTTAACCAATCATCATCGTATGTTAATATATTATCTGTCATCCTACAAGCTTCTGGCTTGAGTAAGATCTTTTATTTTGTAATACCCTGCGGAAAATCTCTGAAAAGCCTCTTTCTACTAGATCCCCTTTATCAAGTCCGCTTGTTATATTTTCAGGCATCTCCAGAAATCTTTGCATGATCTTACAGGGCAAAATATAATTTCCTTTTCACAAACCCACATTTACACTGTGTGAAGCTTTTCTTAATGTCCATGCTGGCCAGGTTTTCCAATCTAAACTAGCCCCATCTGCTTTCATTTGGCCCATAAGCCTCTAAATGTTTCCCATTTGTATGTTTGTCCAAATGAGTTTTAAATCTTATAGCTGTACTGGCATCTACCACTCTTCCACTGACAGCTCATTCCATACCCATACCACTCTGTATAAAAACACTGCCCCTGCGTCCCTTTTACATCTTCCCCCTTTCACCTTAAACCTATGCCTTCTATGGTTGAACTCTCCCCTCCTGTGGAAAAGCCCTTGGCTTTTCACCCGATGCGTACCTCTCTTGATTTCATAAACTTCTATAATGTCAGCCCACAACCTTCTATACTCCATCTGATACTAACTTCAAGAACAAGCATTTAAAGATAAGCGCTGCAAATTTGAAACTATATTAAACATGTCAGTAAAACAATACTCAGTCAAAACTTCATACTATTATTTGTTTTTCTCCTTATTACAATACTGAGGCAGCATGAAACGCTTATTTAGTGCCAATAACAAGTCACGCACCTGAATTTATTTGTCTAACGGGGGTGATGATCTCGACAATGAAAACGTATCTATGGCCAGATCTATATAATAAAACATAGTCAACATTCCCCCTCCTGGCCTCCCAATGACCTTGTGTGCTTGTGTCTTCCTTATCTTGCACTCAATAGAGAGAACCCCTTTCCCCATCGCATCTTAATTTAAACCCGTTTCACAGAATCTTCTTTTATCTTTTGCCACACCCTCTTTCCCCTGTCACCCATTCCCCAACTCTGGCTAGGGATTTAAAGCACATTTTCCAATCATTTTGAGTTCTGAAGAAGTGTCACACTAGACTTGAAACACTAATCCTGTTTCTCTGTCCCTGCAGATGCTGACAGACCTGCTGAGTTTCTCCAGAAATGAATACCGGCACAGAACATATTTTCAATTACAAAATAACGATCGATACTGGAAATAAAAATATCAAAAATTGCTAGAGAAACCGGGAGCTTTTTAGAAGGTTCACTGGACCTGAAAGTTTATATCTGCATTCACTCCATAAAATGCTGCAACATCTTCAGCAATTTCTTCAGCAATTTCTGTTTTTGGACAATTTCCAACGATGAATGTCAAAGATGCTCAAACATCCTATCGAACATGGAGTGCCGTACACTGGGAACTGAACGATAATGCATGGTGACAAGTTCTTTAACTCTGGAACTGCATAAGGATGGCATCACTGATACTGCAGAGCTCTGAATCATGGTCAGGGAGAAAAACAGAAGGAAACACATTCACTTCAAATACAGAAGATGGCATTACTGAAAGGAAAAGATTTAGATTCGTAACTTAAATTGATTGAGTTAAAGTAACAAATTGGAGGCGTGACACCAAGGAAAGAATTTCAGCAGAATGAGAATATGAAAATGGAAGGGTTGCCGCATCAGAAACCAGAGTAGGTCACTGAATACAGGGCTGATGGGTGAATGGGTCTCGGTGTGAACTGGGGGACAGTCAGTAGAATTGAATTGTAGATATTGCAGCTAAAACTGCGTTATCATCTGATGCTGTAGGTCACAGCAGCACCAGCAGAAGCAGAATTGTATTCAATGACAATCTGTAACCTTTCCCCCAGGATAATGTCTCAGTCCACCATTACCCTCAAGCCGATCTCTCGTTCAGTGACGAGTGTGGGTGAACATGCCAGGGTCTGTACTATGTTTACCTTTATATGATGAAAACCCATTAAAGCTACCGCAATTGGCTGGTTTCTCTCAAAACAGCAGAACTAACATCTGGTACAGAGGCAGAAATTATACCACGAGTAACAAATCAGATCTAAGCACTGTCATCCTGCCAAATCCAAGCATGAATGTCGACGGACCATTAAACAACTGACTGGGGGAGAGGACTCCACAAATATCCCCATCCTAAGTAATGGAACAGTCCTGCACATCAGTGTAAAAGTCAAGTATGTGGCGTCTGCACTGTCCTCAGCCAGACGTGTTGAGTGGATGATCCCACTTACCCTATCAGGATGCCCACAGAATCACAGATGCCAGTCGTCAACCAATTCGATCCGCTGCACGTGACATGAAGAAACCGCTGAACACAGTCGATACAACAAAGGCAATGGGCCCTGACCCCATTCCTGCAATGGGACTGAAGACTTGTGCGGTACAATAAGCCGGGTCACTGCGGAAGCTGTTTCATTCCAGCTCCAACTCTGAAAACTCCCTGGCAACGTGGAAAATTACTCAGCTATGTCCAGTTTCCTAAGAGGGGAATAAATACAATCTGACCAATTACCACCCCATCAGTCCCATCACGACAGTCAAATTGGTGGGAGTTCTATTTGACAGAGCTGTCAAGTAGCACAGAAATAACCAGCTCAGTGTGGTTTCAGATAGGTTTCCATGTGGAGATGGTGCGGTCGTGGAATTGTCATTGGATTACTAATACAGACCAGGCTCATGCTTGGGCAGCTGGTGGAAGATAAAAACAATTATTAACATATGAAGATCTAAAATCTGGTGTCAGTAATAGTGATCTTGTGTCAAATGTTTATTGTAAACATCGATTTCCTTCCCCAATGTACTTTCAGGAAGTAAATCTCCCGTGTTTTCCTGGTCTGGCCTAAAAGTGACTACACAGCCATGTGATAAACTCTTCAATAGTCCCTGAAACGGCCAAGCAAGACACTCAATTGTATCAACTGCTCCGAACTCTTAAAGAATATACCCGGAGAGAACACCTGGCTCCAACTTTGGTGTCGGAAAAGGGAACGGGAAACAGTCCTGTTGACCCTGCAGAGACCTCCTTTCTAATGTCTGACGGTTTGTGACAACACTTACTGAGCTTTCCCACAAACTGTACAGGAACTTCGGGAAATGAGTACGTCACACAACACATTGAGCTTTCTCTGTGCAAGTTAATGGTCGAACATCTCCTTAAGGCAGTTTTACCCATACAATATTCATATCCCATAATATGTTTAAACATTGTGAAATATAAAGTGAGAACTGCTGTAGTCCCTTCAGCCCATCAATTTTGCTCCTCCATTCAATATACAGGCAGTTCTCAGATAATGCGTGTTGATTAAATACAATTTGGTTGCAATGTGATTCGTGAACCTTTTTCCATAAAGTGAACTCCCGTTCATTGTGACACAATTCCTTGCCGGGAACCAACTGAACAGCAAAACCCAGCCTCAGGATCCTCTGTCTGCAAAATGTACAACAATGTGTTCAGCTAATACAGGAATGCAATCCGCTCGGGAAGCCTTGAAAATGAGCCTGAAACGGGGAATTGTAGTATCCATTTAGAAAGAACTTTATTTCAAACTGTGGGGAGAATCTTGAGGAGAACTGGAATTACCCCATCGGCATCACGTGATCAGTCAGCCTCACGCGCTTTCTGGTGAAGAGTGTGGGGAAAGGTACACTGCTGTAGTCAGTGACCTGTATTTTGAAAGTGTCACATTTACAGCACTGTTTTATTACAATATGGGACTTAAAGATTTATTTAGACTGTGCTAGTATGTGTGTTAGACTAAATTAAATTTTTGGCTTTACTAATATTTTTAGGGGTTCGCCCGTTACCCTCTTTTTCCCAAGACCCCATTATTAATATTGCACGATTTTACACAACACGGTGTTGCACATGAACACAGCGACTGAGTTATTGGAGAACAACCTGGATTGATAGCTGATCTTCTATCTTCACACGATACTCCGCTCTCTCCCTATCCTTTTAATTCCCAGAAATCCTTATTTATATTCAGTGCCTAGGTTTCCACAGCCCAAGCTGGGAGAGAGTACTCCTTGTTCGCCAGTCTCTGAGTGAATACATTTATTCTCATCTCAATGCAAAGTGGCCTCTCTGTACTTAATGCTGTGGCCCCTTGTCTGAGGCATCCAAGCCAACATCCAATCTGTCTCGCCCTGTCAGAGTTTTATATATTTCACCCTGATCACCACTCATTTTCCTAAATCCCATGGAATACAGGTCCAGTCGCCCAAAACCCTGCTCCTACAACAAGCCTGTCATCCCAGAGATCAGTCTGGTCATCCTTCCCTGCTCTCCCTCAATGTCAGGTTTGTCCTTTATTGGGTAACGAGACCAAAACTGCACACAATACTGTACAATGTTCGAGATGGGGTCTCACCAAGGCCCTGTACAGCTGCAGTAGGATACTCTTACTCCTGCACTCAATTCCCCTGAAATGAAGGTGAGTACATCATTTATCTGTCTAAATGTTTACTGCTCCTACAATATTGCTTTAGTGACTGGTGTACAAGGTGACCCAGATTCTTTTCAATGTTACAGCTCCCCACTTGCTGGGTCTAAATACACTGGTCAGCGTGTCAATGACATTCCCAGTATTGACTTCTGGCTTCAGACTCACTGTCACATGTACTCAGAGGGCTGCACGGAAATAAACGAAAATGCAGCTTAAGTTCCTTTATAGAACAACATGTTTCAAACATTCCCTTTTCAAATGAGAGGCTGCCATTCTATTGTTCCCATCAAAGTACACAACATCTCATCTCTGCCATTACTCTCCATCTGCCCCGTATTTTCCCAGGAATTTCACTTGTCTCAGTCATTTTGGAGCTTTTTAACATCTTCCTCACAACTCACATGCTGATATCGTTTAGTGCTGTCAGCAGACTTGGGAATATTGCATTTGAGCCCTTTAGCCAAATATATGATGTGTATTGGGAATAGCTGGGGCCCAAGACACGATCCTTGCTATATCCTCCTAGACTTCCATTTTGAAAAAAATGTTGTTTTATTCCTGCGCACTGTTTCCTGCCAGCTGTCCCATTCTAAAACCATGACCATACGTTAGACCGAGTCCCTCAGGATTCGAATTCGCACAATCGGCTTGGGGCTTTATCAAAAATCTTTCTGATACCCTTCGTATTACATTGATACCTTCTTCATAATGTTGCTAAAAGCCACTTTCTCAAATATGATTCCCATTTCATAAATCTCTGTTGACGTTGTCTATGTACATTAATTTCATTCCGATACTTTCTCTAAACTGTTTAGTTGCTAATTTCATTCCATTCCCTTTTTCTAACCAGACTAAAGATCCCTAGGAAGTTTTCTTTTTATTTTGTTTTCCTCTGTGAAGGCATAACTGAAACTTTTGTTCCATAGTTCTACCATTTCCTGGTCCTCAATTATCTGACATCAAACTGTAAGAAAGCTGCACATTTTTTTCTCTTAATTTTGCCATTAACATATTTTCCGAAAATATAACAATTTCTGTCTTATAAACTTTGTTAAGATTTCTTCAGAAACCTATCAAATCCTATTTTAAGGTACTCACTGATTGGCCTTCTACAGCCATACAATCACAGAAGCAAAGACTCTGTACTATCAGAAATACAGCATGGTCTACATAAGGCCCACTTTCCGACATAATACGCCTAGCCGTGAATCTTAAGGCATTTCAAGTGCACGACCGTGAATATTCTAATAGTTTTGACTTTGCCATGATATCTCCCGTCTCAAGAAGTGTACTTCAGACCCCAATACACACTGGCTGAAAAGCAATCCTCACATCCTCACTAAACCGCAAACCCTTCACTTTAAAAGTGTGCCCTCTTGACTTAAAAGGAACAACTGCTGTCCATCCACCCTGTCCTTGCTCCTCGTCATCCTATCCTTCAGAATCACGTACCCCTCAGCCTCCTCTCCTCCAAACTAAACAACTCAAGCTTATCCAGCCTCTCTCCATAGCTGATATGCTCCATCCCAGGGAACATTCTGGTGAATCCCCTCTGCAAACCCTCCCATGCAGTCACATCCTTCCTGTAATATGGTCCCCGGAACTATACACAGTCTTCCATCTTGGCCACACCAAAGTTCCGCATAGCTCTTATAATCTGCGCCTCAATGTTTACAGTCCCTTATACTTTCCCAAATTGTGTATGAACCTGTCCACTCACATTCAGGGATATGTGGAGAAGCACCCTTTGACCTTCCTAGTGTGCTGCCATTCATTGAGTCCTCTCCGGTCTGGTTCCTTCTCCCAAAGTGTATCACCTCATATTTATCAGGTTTACGTTCCATCTGCCATTGATCTTCCCAGATGACCATCCCATCTGTATCTTCCCCTAACTTAAGGCCTTCCTCCTCAATGCCAGTCAACAGCCAATCTGCGTATCAAACACAAACTTACTTCTCACACTCCCCACCCCTCATCCATATTCACAGCGACATCATTTATGATTACCACAAATATTAAAGTTAAAAATCATACAACATCAGGTTAGAGTCCAACAGGTTTGTTCGGAGGCACTAGCTTTCGAAGCGCTACTTCTTCATCAAGTGATTGTGCGCTTTGATGAAGAAGCAGCACTTCGAAAGCTAGTGCCGCTGAATAAACCTGTTGGACTTTAACCTGGTGTTATGAGATTTCCAGCATTGCCCACCGAGTCCAACATCAGCACCTCGGAATCACAAACAATAAGAGATACAGCACTGATCCCTGTGGTATACCATTGGACACTGGCCTCCAGTCACACAAGCAGTCAACCACCACCTTGTGTCTCCTACCACTAAACTTCATTTGGATCCAATTTGGCAAGTCACTAATGAGACCTACCTGTTCCCTGGTTATTCTGTTCCACTGGACACACTTGTAGAATATCTGGGAATTCTCCCTAATCTTGCCCTGCCAGCAGGTTTCCATGCCCCTGTGTTAGTTAGTCCCCAACGCTTGCAGAATTTCCTCCTTATTGCAGTCTTAAATGGTCTGTCCTTTATCCTGCCATTATTTCCCTTGAATGTGGATTAGGCAGCCGGAGAAACATCCTGTTAATTTCCAACTTGTCACATGTTTTGTGAATTTTATGGATTTCACAGTGACCCATCTCTCATTCTTTGAAACTCTCGAGAACACAGGCCGAGTTTCATTATCACGCAATCTCGCCAATTGAGGGATTAATCTGGGGAATATCCATTGAACTTCCTCTGTGGTCAGTATATTCTTTCTCAGATTTGGTGACCAAAACTGTACTCAATATTCCAGGTACAGTACTCACCAACACGCTATTAAACTGCTTCAAAATGTCTTTACATCTATATTCTGACTCCCTTAAAGCAAGGCAATCCAAACTTTAACTTACCATTTGCATATATTCCTCCAAATACCCTTCACCTTCATTGCATTTATGAACTCATTGTGTGAGTTATTATAGAAATCCTTCTGATAATCTAAAATATGCCAATTGTAATGGTTCCCCATTATCTATGCTGTAAGAATCAACTTCAAACAATTCCAAAGTTTGTCAAGTATGATTGCCCTTTCAGAAATACATACTGATTCTCTCCAATGTTGCTGTTAATTTCTAAATAACGAATATCACATCCTATATGATAGAGTCCAACAAGTTAATTGGTCTGTAGTTCTCCACACTATCTCTCCTTCCCTTTGTAGATGCTTGGGTCACTACCGTACATCTATAGTGCTTGGATTACGTTTACTAATGTCCATTTATCTACAACGGCTTCCAGACGATGCAGAATGCATTGGGTAATAGAACACAGTCATCGACAGTTCAACTAATACTTCTATTAGTGGTTTATTTCTGAAGATTTTGGTATGAACTACATCTGGTTTGTCATGGTGAACAATGCTCAATCCAGCTGCATGTTCAAGTAGAGCCTTGTTACTGATATAAATTGACTTTATGTCTTTTGATCCATAAGTCCTATACAATGACGTTGTAATTCTGGGTGATTTTCTGGATTTTCCTCCATGAAGACAGATGCGAGGTAACTGGTTATTTGCTTGGCCATTTCCCTGTTTTCCATAATAAACTCGTCTCGCCTGATTGCAGATTTCCACATTTGACTATGCTTCTCTCTTTCCTTTGAAATATAGAACATAGATTTATGCAGTCTTTGAGTTCCTGTTTGTTTGCATGCATCTTCGCTTTTTGATTTCCTTACCCATTTCATGGCCCTCCTTTTCTGGATCGTAAATTTCTGAGAATTCTCAGGATTCCACAAAGTCTGGAATTCTTCTGAAGTCACTTCCTGTGATTCATGTAATCTTTAATTTATTATGCTAATCATTGTTAACTCACTTTCTCACGCATGGGTGTTTTACCTGAAATAAATAAAGATATTTTTCAGACTTTGCAGTATTTCGATAAATCTCCTGGTACTGACCAGATATATTCAGGAACACTGCAGCAGGACAGGAAAGAAATATCGGGGGCCCTGGTTGGTACTTTTGCATCAGCAGTAGCCAACGGGTGAAGTCCTGGAGGACTGGAAGGTAGTGAATGCTGTGCCCTTATTCAAGAAGGGCTACAAAGAAAAACCGGGGAACTATAGACCAGTAAACCTAAAATCTGTAGCAGGTAAGTTCCTTGAGAAGATTCTGAGGGAGAAGATATACATGCATTTGGAAATACAGGGCCTTGTGAATGGGGGATTATGGCTCACACATTTGTTAGACTGCTTTGATGAAGTGACCAGTAACTTTGGCAAGGGCATGGTTGTATATATAGTCTATATGGATGACAGTAAGGCCTTCAATAAGGTTCCCCATGGTTCGCTGCTCTGGAAGGTTAGATCATATGGAATTGAGGGGGAGCTGGCAAATTAGGTCGAAAATTGGATTGATGATA
The DNA here is from genome assembly GCF_047496795.1 of Chiloscyllium punctatum. NCBI lineage: Eukaryota > Metazoa > Chordata > Chondrichthyes > Orectolobiformes > Hemiscylliidae > Chiloscyllium > Chiloscyllium punctatum. Next base: position 66,048,262 of record NC_092751.1, on the reverse strand, counting down.
GGAGGAAGAGTGTAATCGTGGAAGGATGCTTGTCGGACTGGAGGCCTGTGAGAGTGGAATGCCTCAGGGGTCGGTGCTGGGACTATATATTCATATATTAAACATATCTATGAGTTAGATGAGAATGTACAGGCATGATTTGTAAGTTTCAAGGTGAGACTAAAATAGGTGGTATCGTGGAAGTGAGGAAGGTTATCAGAAATTTCAGAAATAACAGCAGTACCTTGATCAGGTGGGGAATTGGGCCGAGAAATGGCAAATGGAATTCAATTCGGATAAGTGTAAGTGCTTGCATTTTAGAAAGTTAAATCAAGGCAGGAGTTTCATGGTGACTGGCAGGGCCTGAAGGATTGCGATGGAACAGATTGACCTTGGAATTCAGCTGCAACGTTTTCTGTAAGTGGAGTCCCAGGTAGACAAGGCACTGAAAAAGGCATTTGACTCACTGGCCTTCATCAGTTAGAGCACTGAGTATCGAAATTAGGGAGTTATGTTGCAGTTATACAAGATGTTGGCGAGTCCATACTTGTCGCGTCATGTTCAATTTTGTTCACTTTGCCCGAGGAAGGATGTTATTAAACTGGAAAGAGTGCAGAAGAAATTTACAAGGATGTTGCCAAGACTCAATGATCTGAGTTAGAATGAGAGGTTGAACAAGCTAGGAGTTTTTACTTTAGAATGTATGAGGCTGAGGGGGATCTGATAGTAGTGTGTAAGATCATGGGAGACATGCATAGAGTCAATGCACTCAGTCTTTTTTTTCCCAAGGATTGGGCAATCACGGTCTAGAGGGCATCAAGTTAAGGTCAGAGGGGAAAGAGTAAAAGGGAACCTGAGGGCAATTTCTTTTAAACACAGGGTGGTATGCATATGGGATGAGCTGACAGCAGAAGTGGTTGAGGCGGCTACATTCACAAAATTTAAAATACATTTGGACAAATACACAGGGAGGAAAGGATTAGAAGGATACAGGGAAATGGGGTTAGTGTGAATGGACCAGTTTGGGCCGAATGGCCTGTCTCCGTGCTGTAAGACTTTCTGGGTCTAACAATCTTATATTAGATTACTTACAGTGTGGAAACAGGACCTTCGGCCCAACAAGTCCACACCGACACGCCGAAGTGCAACCCACCCATTCACCTGCATTTACCCCTTTACCTAACACTACGGGCAATTTAGCATGGCCAATTCACCTGACGTGCACATCTTTCGACTGTGGGAAGATACCAGAGCACCCGGAGGAAACCCACGCAGACACGGGGAGAACGTGCAAACTCCACACAGTCAGGCGCCTGAGTCGGGAATTGAACCCGGCTTCCTGGTGCTGTGAGGCAACAGTGCTAACCACTGTGCCACCGTGACGCCCTAAAATCATTGCTCTCCTACTGAATGTTACATTGTATTTTCCCAATTCACTGGAGTGAACTTGACCCTCTAACCTCTGGGTTTCCATGATGTTTGATCAGAATGTTCAAACATTCCACATTGAATGCAGACGCCGTGTAAAATATAACATATTAATGTCACTACTCCTCCAAAGCTGCTTCAGAGCAAGGTTAGTAATTAGTCCTTCCGACCACGCAATAGACAATAGACAATAGACAAAAGACAATAGGTGCTGGAGTAGGCCATTCTGCCCTTCGAGCCTGCACCACCATTCAATATGATCATGGCTGATCATCCTTAATCAGTATCACACAACACCAAATCCGAAATAATCTGCTCTCTAGTTTGGTTCACAACTTACTCTTCAACCTACCTGATATACACTAAAGGAATTTATTTTTCACAACATTAGCAGTCACTTAGTTAACTCAGTTTCGATGCAACTTGACACTATGCATTATTACTGCAGAACCCACGAGTATTTGTTACTCATTCACAGGATGGGGGGCTTGGCTGGATAATCAGTATTTACGGCCATGCCAGACGGCAGTTAAGAGTCAACAGCGTTGCCTTGGATCTGGAGTGACATGCAGGCCACATCAGATAAGAACAGCCATTTCCTTCCCTAAAGGACATTAGTGAACCAGATGAGTTTTTCCAACAATCAGGAATGGATTCCTGATCATCATAAACCCTTGATTCCAGATACTTATTGAATTCAAATTCCACAATCTGCCATGGCAGGATTTGAAACTATGTCCCCAGAACATTACCTGGGTCTCTGGGTTAAGAGCCCAGCGATAATATCAGTATGTCATAGCTTCCCTTTGCATATAGTTGCATATATAATTTCCAGATCATATGATGCAAAATATTTGCGCGACAGTTTTGGTTCAGATATATAACACAACAAGTTTGTTTCTTCTTGCTATTTGTAAGACTCACCCAAACCCATTCTGTGAAATCTGAGGGACAGAGCCTGTGTCGTTATTAGTGATAGACTGGGATAAGACATTCGGGGAGGCTCACCTCGATGCTGAGATGATCTGCAGACATGTCCAGCAATACAGGACAAGCATCAATATTCATTCCGCTCTGTCAGGATAAGTGTCACCGTATATTCTCACTGCTCCCTCACAGTCACTCTATGTCTCTTATAGCACCGACCCTCGTCCAAGACTCGCACTCAATCTCCAAATAAGGCTCAAGCACGACCACACTCACTGTTGCATTCAGCACCTTCCCTCCCCCACATTTTCTCTCCTTGATGCAATAGCCCCGCACACTAATAGCACTACATAGATACAACACTATGGGCAGACTCCCTCCGGCGACCTCACCATGTCACACCTCACCTAGTCCAGCACTAACAACAGGGCCATCCACTCCCACCCTCATTCATTCCCTCCCTTTCTCCCATTCCACGAGAAGCAGCCTGGAATGGGACAGAAAGGGCCAACCCGGGTGGTGGCGAGCCGGATATCCGTTCCCTCATCCCCCTACCCTGATATGTGGGGAGGATCCTGGAGAGCTCTGGGGAGGACCAAGAGACCTTGTGTGGAGTATCTGAAACGTCCACCTCCCACCAACCGAATAAGGAGCAGTGTTCAGTAAAGAGTAATTCTCAATTCAAACCTGCTGTCAGTTCCAACCTCATCTCTCTCACTCGCAGAAGAACAGATACCCCATTGCACAGAGATGCAGGCATTGATATACACAGACGGATTGTTAAATACCCCAATATACTAACATGCACAATGCATACAAGGAGATAAGCATGCACACCCGTAGAAGCACACAAAGACGTAAACAGTCACACACAAATGGACACAAACACAGATAGAAACACACAGGCTGATACAAAGACAGACAGACATAGTCACACAAATACAAAAATAGGAAGCAAATAGACAAACAGACACATAAATGCACATTAAGACACAGACACGAGTGCCATTAAGACACGAATAAATAAGTTTTTCATTTATAAGGAGATCAAGGATTCTAGGGAGAAGGTAGGAGAATGATGTTGAGGAATATATTAGAAATGACTGAGTGGTATATCAGACTCGATGAACCAAATGGTCTAATTCTGCTCCTTTTTTAAATGCCCGTATGGTGTTATGCTATCAGGTATTCTCTTCCTGAGACAGCAGCAGCATCATATTTGTTTGGAAACAGTCAGTGGTAATGTGGGAAAAGATTGGAGGGAAGAATGGTTAATTTCTATTCCTAGTTATTGTACCACTTTATCCGAAAAGGAGCAGTGATTTGATATGAGGTTAACACGGTTTTTTTAAAAAAATGTGTCCCACAATGAAAGAAGGACGTCCTTTTCCCTTTACTGTTGTGCTATCTGTGGTATCCTCATCCTCAGGGAGCAGTGAAGACTCGGTTAATTTAGATATTTTAGTTTGAGCTTGACTGATGTTTGCCTGACAGGAGAGTCAAACTTTATTGGGCACAGACGGGAGACTGATGGTCAGACACACTCGGATCAGCCATGAGCATTCTGAATGGTACAGCCGAATGGCCAACTGCTGCCCCTTTCCAATCTGTTGTTCCCTCAATCCACCCTCCCGGCCATTACAGGAATATACTGCTGCCCCTATCCCATGTGTTGTTCCCTCAATCCACCCCTCAAAGCAGTTACAGAGATATACTGCTGACCCTACCCCAATCCACCCCTCAGTGCGATTACAGGGTAGAGGACCATCCTATTCAGCCAAACTGGATCGTTACAATGAGATGGGAGGAGACCATTCTGCCCCTCTAAGGAATTACACAGGAATATAGGATGAAGTAATTCAGCTTGTTGAGTACATTACACAGCCCAGGACGAGGCCAGTAAACCTGCCTGAACTGCTGCACAGGAACAGGGATGCTGTCACTAACAGGAAATAGTAGAGATATATGATTTTTTAAACAAAACTGTAACTAGTTTTGACTCAGAGATCACTGTAGGGTCATCAATGATCAATAATCTATGTAAAATATCTGGATGAAGGGACTGAATGGATCAAAGCTGAATTACCTTGTACACCAAAATGATCATTCAATAGATCTTCAAATGAAGGGAGTGAATCTGCATTATGATGTAGACAGGGAAGGTTAGTGAGCATACCCTCAGTAGAAATAATATAATGTGAGTTGTTTATTGCAGTCGGGAACAATTTAAATGCAGAGAGATTGCAGAACTCTTTGATGCAGATGTTTTTCATATTCTTGTTACATGACTGATACGAAGTCTGTCTGCAGATGCAGCAAGTGATTCGGAAGGTAAGTGGAATGATGCTGCTTGTGGCAACGGGTATTAGGTTTAATTAGGAATATTTCACTGTATCTGTGCAAGGATTGCTGAGACCATATCAGATACAATGGGTGCAGTTCTGATCCTCTAAACTAAAAAAAAAGGATTCAATTCCTTTCCAAGATGTTCAAAGATGCTTCCCTTTACTCATTCCTGAAATGAAGGCCTTTTGTTATCGGGGATTATCTGTTTAGATCTTAGATGAGAAATCTTACTGAACCACGATTTTCAGAGAAGTCTTTCAGCTGGATACATATTTTCTCTTGTTAAGACGACTAAAGGTAGATTTTTTTTGAATGAGATGCATTGGTATTAACACAAGTATTATGAAGATATCAACACATTTTTAAAAATTATGCAGATGCATATAAGCATCTCATCAAATCATAAAACGGGCACATTATTTTCTTTTGCTAATGCAAGGCACTGTGCACAACAACATCAGTGATGCTGCATACAGCATACAGTCTATTATCATCCATTCCAGAGAATGTACATGGAGAGTGCACATGGTCCAGTTTGGTGTTCAGTTGACATTCTTGTATTTTTCCACACAGAGACGGAGAAAAATATTACTTGCTTCAGAAGCAGCAGCCAATTGGTCTCTCTCTCTTACTTTGTTCTGCCTGAAAACAAGGTGTAAGAGCAGAAAATTCCTCAGTCATCTTTACCACTCGTGGAGGATTCCTGATGAGGATTGAAAGGATTCTCTGTACAGCTCGAAGCAAAGGGAATTCAGACAAATCCAAATCCAACTGTTCCGGGAAGAAATCCGCATTCCCAGACATTAGTATGAGCAGAAAAAATTCAAAGTCAGAAACATATTTGAGACACTCTATCATTTTACCATTTGTTCACAGTTCAACTTTCTGTGTCTCAGATTTTTCTAGAAAATTATCCAGTCCGATACCTATATCATTGGACACAGCACTCAACTGGTTACTTTTAAAATTTGCTTTCACCAATAGAGGACTGGGAAAAAAAACATGAGTGACCCTCCAACATTGGCCAGAACACAAACAAGAGATTCTCAAAAGGTTTTTAAGGTGTGAATTCCCTTCCACAGAAGATTGAGATGCTTGGATATTTCCATTTGTTCAAAGTTGTCTGTGTAAGACATTTGAAAGACAAATGAATGTAGGGAAATGGAACTGACAGAAAAGTGCTGCTGAGACCTTAATCAGATCATAGTGCATGGTAGAGCCGTGACAAAGTGTCTGATGACCCACTCTTGCTCCACAGTCCCGTGTTATTATGGTGCATACAGCCTCTCACAGCTCCTGCAAGGTGCAGACGGGGGCCAATGCTCCACAGCACACAGGATTTCATTTAATCCCTCACAACTGGCACACTCAGATTGGGATGGATTGGAAAATGTTATTTGGAAATCCAGGCTGGTTTTGAAAGACGCCTCTGGTCTGTTTACAGAGTGCCCCCTCTCTACACCTTGTGCTTCATTTGTTGGTCTTGGTCTAGACCAGGATTCGTTATGAATAAAGCTCCATACCTCACTCAGAGATGACTCAAAAACGCTTTGCTCTCTCTGATTACAACATACAAATACAGTACATCCAGGAAAATTACAGCCGTTTACTTTGAAATTACAGAAAATGAAAACATAAGGAACAGGAATAGGTAATTCGGACGGTCAAGCCATTGTATATGATCATGGCTGATCTACTGTTAGCATTAACTCCTCCATAATGCCCAGTTCTTCACACTCCACAGCTCTCTGACAGGTCAAAGATTCATGTATCACCTCTTTAAATACTTTCAGTGTTGTAGCTCCCCCAACTCTCTAGTCCAGATAATTCCTGACATTGATTACCCTCTGTGAGAGGAAAACACTCTCTACACATACCCCGTTACCTATTGATTTGAACAAGAGGTGAACACAGGGGCTCAGGAAAGAGTGAATGGCCTTGAGATCAAGGGAGTAGTTGACTGAGGATGTCATCGAGACCACCTAATTTTTTGAGCTTAATGAGAGTCAGGTCTAACCTCCTCACTGGTTGGGGTCTTTCAGAGCACAAAGGAAGGTGTTTGTGGTCGGTGGCCAACAATCCTCTCAGTCCCGGGACATCACTTCAGGAGATCTTCAGATTAAATTCCTCAGCACAAACTTCTTCAGCTCCTTCGTCAATGTCTATGTGCCCCCATTCCCGTCGCCCACCATCTATCCCAAGATCAGAAGCGAAGTGATCACTGAAGATCACACAATATTCAGAACATTTTGTCCGCACTCAGCTCCTGAACGGGTCTGTGTCCATATTCAGCAAGACCCAAACAACATTCACGTTTGTGCTGTTAAAGTGTCGGTAACATTCATGTAACAGAACGGCCAGGCACTGCACATTTCCACAGTTAAAAGAGGAGCTCATTCAGCACATCAAGCTGGTTACACCCGGATATGTGGAAACTATTCAGCCCATCGAAATGACTGATCAAGAAGAGGGACAGCCCATTCAATCCTCCTGCCTGTTCCACAGGAAGAGGAGGCGTCTGGTCAGTATATTGAGCTGTTAAACAGGAACAGGCAGATTTCAGTAAGACCCCTAAACCTGTTCTATGGAACCAGGAGGAGACCATTCACCCCTCGAGACACTTATACAGGAATAGGAGGGTGTCATTGATGCTCCAACCTGGAAAACGAATAGACCAGAGACTGCACTCACAGACTGCTCACAATGTTCCTCGTGGCTCCACTGCCTGTGGAACAAATGATACTTTAACGTGTATTTCCGGCAGTGAGGAAGGAATCAAATGTTTTGTGCCAAGCCTCAAGGAGGCATCTTCCATCTCCAAGAAGACAGACCCATGTTCTCCGTGGGGGTCAGAAGCTGGTGAGGATAGTTAACTGTTTTAGAATGAAGGTATTGTGGCTCCTGTCACTATGGTGGATAACGTGAAATTCTATTTATGATCACACACCAAATGCACTGTATTAATGTTGGAAGAGTTCAGTTAAAGACTGGCTCTCTCTCTCTCTCAATCGAAATGGGGAGTGGCGTGGACTGAGAGGAACATTCTCAGAGTCTTTTAAGCCATTGAGAATTATGTAAACCAAGTTTAAAAAACATGGAATTTATCACCGTATTAGTTCTGTCTGGAATATAATGAGTGACTGTCCATCACCTTAAGTTTCAATGCAATCACCTCTTATTCTTCAAAGCGCTACAGATCATCATGCGCGCCCGATGGTACAATCATCCCAATAAATAGTCTGGTAAAACTCTTTTATACTCTTTCTGCCAAGAGGATTATTCCTTATAGAGGAGAGAAAATCTGTGCACAATACTTCAAAATTATCTCAACAACACTCTCCGTTTGATCACAATAATTCTGTTCCCTCACTTAGCTGTCTCAGCTTCTTTCCGGTGGTATAAAAAGCCATTCCTTCTCTCTCCACAGTGAATGATGTGGAATTTTGAAGTTTCTTGCATCTGTGCGTCAGTCATCACCAGAGGTGTCGGTGGAGATGCATATCACGTTCAGAGGGAGACTCAATCAGAAAGGATTCACTTGAAAAAGGGAATGGTCACCTACCTGAATGGAAATGCCTTACAGGAAAATGGAAATCAGGCAGAGAAAGGGAGCTATCTTTCCTTCTGTTCTTCCCTCACGGGATGTGTGCAGCCCTGGTCAGGCCAGCATGTTATGCTGATCTTGAACTGAGTGGCTGATTCAGCTGTTGCACAGGACAATAAAGAGTAAACCACATTGCTGTGGGTTTGCAGTCACACAGAGACCTGAACATGAAAAGATAACTCATTGCCTTCTCGAAAGGACATGAGGCAAACAGATAGGCAACTGTTTAAAACTAGTGGTGATGATTTCATTTGCATTCCATCAACTTCCTTCATGAGATACCAACAGATTATTAATCTGTGCCGCTTGATTATGAGTAAATGACTTGACCACCATGCATTGTCTGTCCATCTGACAGATTCTGTGTAGAGGACAAATTAACCAGCTCAAGTGACGTAAGCACAGTTAGAAGGGACTTGAAACGGTTACATCTGGATTTACCAAAGGCACAAACGATGGATTATTCAGCAGCTGCATTGAGGCTGAGAAGGTGACTGAAATATCCTGATAGTGCTCTTGGGCAGGATTGGTGAGCGGGGAGAATATGTAGAAATGTAAATATGAATGAAGAAAAAAGATAATGGAAATTAGGAACAGTCTGGTATCTCCTCACGTATTGTTGAGTAAGCTGTGAATAGTAATTTGCTAGTTATAATCAGTAAGGAATAAAATATTTGACTGGACTTGAAAATGATGACTTGCAAATTTTAAAATTTGAATATGAACAGTAATTCAGTACAACTCAGCTTAATGGTCAGATAGAATGACTTACCAGGAACACCAACTATAGCGAGGATAGGATAGTAACCACCTTGAATAATCCAAAGGATATCTTCGATCCGTGAGGCTAATGATATCCAAGGCTGAGAAAGGTAGTAAAGACCCAAGGATAAACTCCTGTCTGTTGTAATATTCTAGTCTAAGGTTCTCAGATTCTGATCCATTAATGGAACATCCCAGTCTAATGTTCTCAGATTCTGATCTCTCCTCCCCCTGACTCTCAAGCTACTGATCCCTTTTCGTCCAGTCATTGATGCTCCTGCCCATACTGGGATAACACATTGAACCGAGTCCTTAATTAATAGAAGAGGCAAACCCACCAGTGATACATCTCGGATCCTCGGAGATTGACATTAATCACAGTCACTGAACAAATAGCTCCAGCCAACGCCTTTCAATTCAATATTGTTTTATTCAAATTCAAAACAATGATTAAAACTGTCATTTTCTGGATGGGCTATGTGAGGGTGACTGATGGAACAAATCTTGAGGCTGGTAGATCAATTGAGTGTAACCATTCAATCTGTCTTGGATGCAGGAGTAATGCCATAAGTTTATCAGAACGTAAACATATGTCTCTGATTATAAATGGAAACATACATCCTGGAACTATTGATCAAGCATCATAATTTCAATTAAACATTGAGACAATTTTTATAATTCATGATCTGAGGTGAATGCGTGTCTGAGAAACGTGGGGTTGTAACAGACAAATGGCATGCATATGTTAACAGAGAATTGAACGTGGCGAATGCAATTCAGATTGTTATTCCAGTTTTAGAGAGAGGCAGATGAGGCCTGTGCTATTGATGTTATCGATGTTAGTGAACTGTGATGAAATGTTATTTACTGGACTTCAATTACAGTGTGATTATGGCATTGTGGAGGAGACAGGAAACAGAGAGAATTGTGAGATGTGACAGTTCAGACTGGAGGGAAGGACAATAATATTCCCCAGTCATCCGTATTGGTATGTTACTCTTTATAACTCATGTGAAGAACGGATTCAAGGATATATCTAAAGTGAGGAATGAGGAGTAAAATTTGTTTATTGAACACAAAATACGGATATAAAATGATTTTCTGTCCGTACTAAACTATGGGAAGTACAAAGAAATAAGATACACTCATGATATTGTGCTACATAAATTGAAATGTGTATTACAAAACCACGGAAGTGGTGTATAATCTTTGTCAATCATTTTTTGGCCCACAGCTGAGATGCTGATTTCCCCTCTGTCAGTGATCGACCTCATTAAGATTCTATGGCGCAGTATCTCAGTATCGAGCACGACTCTCAGTTCCTGCTGCTGTTCATCCAGTCTATTTAAATTAAATCACCTTCTCACTGTAGAGAAAAAAAAATCACTTTGCCTTTTGGACTCTGTTTAACTGTCAGCAACTCAGCTCTGTGATATTATTGGCGATAAATGCTCTGGGACCACAGCCAGTATCCGCACAGTGCTCAAACGGTATGGCAATAGATAAAGACCTTGCCATCCATGAGAATTTCTAAATAAAACTTCCATTTTCTGTCCGTTCCTGTCTATCACCCCTCATGCTGTCTTCTGATCTATCCAACTCACCCTCTTTTAGCGTCCCTCCAATCACTCCCTGTTTCCAAATTGTGCAGTTGTACAGCTTGATGTTTTGGCCATTTTGGAGAAATGGATAGAACAGGGACATGACTGATCGTTGGAGGGTCCGGGTTTAGAAGCTTCAATAAGAACAAGGAAGGTACTAAAAGTGGGGCGGGGGTGGTCGTTGGGGTGGGGGAGGGTGGGTTGGCATTGACATGTCCACAAGGACCCTCACCATTGTCTATAAATGCACCACTGACAGCAAACTATCTGTGTGCATAATGACCTGGTGTGGCCACAGCCGTGCCCAGGACAGGATGAGAGATGACAGAAGGTTGTGTGCACAGCCCATGCCATCACGGAAACCAACGTCCTATCCATTGTCTCAATTTACCACAGCTCACTGCCGTGGAAAGGCTGACAACATGATCAAAGACCCATCGAACCCTGGACCTCCTACAATCTCTTCCATCAGGCAGACAATACAGAATCTTGAACACACAAACCAGAGGCTCATGAACAGTATCTTCCCAGCCCATTATTAAACTGAGGAATGGACTCTCTAACTTCAAATAATGCTGATCTTGATCACATTGATGTTGCCTATTGCATCCCCTTTCTGGTGTAGCCTGTATGTCTCAGTCTCAGATTTTCCTTTACCCTATGATCTGTATGTCCTTGCTTATTGTAGGAGCGAGATTCCCCAGCTAGGGTCAAAGACTCTGGAGGCAGACAGGACACAGGCACGGAATGGACTTTAATTCAAGCAAAACATGGTTAATGCTGGGAGAGTACCAAAGGATCTTCCTCGAATCTGGCTTTGACATGAGAAGACAATCGTTTCCTTAATCTTTAGCTCAGATCAGAAGGCAAATCAATGACACACTTCGAGTTTACAGTAAAAATACAGTATTTTTATACGTTCTGTGTTGCAATGATCATACACAACCTTGTCAGTGTACCCTCCACTCCCCTTCTGCAGAACCAATCTTGTAAAACAACCGATCAATGATGGACACTCCCAGGGACAGCTCGAGGTTCTTTATTGTTTCGGAAGTTTAACGATTGTTGTTATCTCTAGGCCTTGGGATCTTTCTATAATGCATTCCAAAGTTCGTGGCTGTGCTCTTTTTAGTCATATCCCTCATTGTTTATCTTGAAGGATTGCATAAATTCTATTCTCCAATGGGCAGGCTATCTCTTATCAAATTCCGAGATCACATTTTACATTAAAAAGTTGATTCTGTTACAAAATTCGTATTGTTATTATTATTTCTACTGTTAACTTTTTTTCTTAGTGAATTAGACAAGACATGCCAGGCATCTCTTTAAGCTTTTAGAATTACGTTGAAATCTGTGTCCATGATTATTTACCAAATATTTAACTCGGACTTATTACAATTGTAAATAATTTCAAAGGCACAGCGAGCTTCTGAAAGATAACTTGAGTTGCTGTTTTTGTGGATGAAAAGAATCCTTACTGAGATCAGAATAAGTTACCTTTTGTAATGATTCTTCAAAATTTTTGGGCTACAATTTCATTATTTCTTCTGTGTTCTGTTAAAAATAATCGATTCATTAAAAAAGAACTTTCTTTATCACTATGTTGGCATATTTCAGAATCTTATGAATCAGATTATCCTTTATTTTGCTTTGGAATAATTCCCTTCTTAAAGGCCCTTTTTTCACTAATGCTGAAGCAACCTATTTTAATTTCTGGCTATTTTGTGGCTCTTCAAAAACAGACAGTTGAAGTAGACTTTTAAATTTTGGCCACTCCATGTCTCTAAAAAAAGGCAGCTCCAACTCTCACTATGATCTGCCAGAACTGTGTATAAACAAAGAGTTTCACTCCACTTAGATACGTACGACAATGACTCCTGTCAAATCAAATGAACCCAAATCTAATGATAGAGAGAGAGAAATTGTCACAAGGCCAATACACCCAGACTGAAATCTGCAGTCTGCCACATCCGGCCAAAAATCGTGATAGATGATTAAACAACTGACTGATGGAGAGGGCTCCACAATTATTCCCATTCTATCAATGGATAAGCGCTGCACATCAGTGTAAAAAACAAGGAAATAGTATCTGTACCATCCTAGCCAGGGGTGTTGAGTCGATGATTCAACTCACCGTCATCATGATGCCCACAGAATCACAGATCAGTCTTCAATCAATTCGATTTGCTGCATGTGACATAAAGAAACAGCTGAACACAGTAGAGACGGCAAAGGCAATGGGCCCTGACCCCATTCCTGCAATAGGACTGAAGACTTGTGCTGTACAACAAGCCGTGCCCCTGGGGAAGCGGTTTCCTTCTAGCTCCAACTCTGACATCTCCCTGGCAATGTGGAAAATTACTCAGTGTCGGGGAATAATTACAATCTGACCAATTACAACCCTCTCAGTCTTATCACGATAGTCAAATTGGGAGTTCGTTTTGATAGAGCTGTCAAGCAGCACAGACATAAACTTGCTCAGTGTGGTTTCTGATAGGTCCCCATGTGGAGATGGTGCTGTTTTGGAAAAGTCACTGGATGAATAATCCATACCAGGCTAATGCTCTGGCAGCTGGTGGAAATTGAAAACAATTAATAAAATATCGAGATCACAAATCTGGTGTCAGTAACAGTGGCCTTGAAGTCAATGTCGATTGTAAACACCAATTTGTTTTTCCAATGAACTCTCAGGAAGTGATTCTCCCCTGCTTTCCTGGTTTGGCCTAAATCTGACTCCAGATACACAGACATGTATCAACTCTTCAATGGTCTCTGAAAAAGCCAAGCAAGACACTCTATTGTATCAAACTGCTCCAAGGTCTTTAAGGATAAAACCGGACAGAACACCCAGCCTAAGCCTCAGTATGGGAAAGGGAACTGGAAAGAAAGTCCTGTTGACCCTTCCTAACATCTGCGAAATTGTGACAACATTTACAGAGCTTTCCTACAGACCGCACAGAAACATCGGGAGTGGAATAGGCCATACAGCACATTGAGCCTGCCCCACTCTAGTTAATGTCTGAACATCTCCTCAATGCACTTTCCCCACACACTGTACACATGCCTTAATGAGATTAACCTTGTGAAGCTATAAAATAGGAACTGCAGTTGTCCCCTTGGTCTGTCGAGTTTGCTATCCAATTCAATTTAATGATGGCTGACCCTTTATTTCTACGATATACTCCGCTCTCTCCCCCATCCTTTCGGTGTCTAGACATCCTTATTAGTCTTTAGTGCCTTGTCTTCCACAGAGTTATGTGAGAGAGAATTCCCAGGTTCACCAGCCTCTCAGTGCAGACATTTATTCGTATCTAAATGCAATGTGACCCATCTGTATTTAATACTGTGGCCTCTTGTTTTCGACATCCCAGCCAAGGGAATTATCAACACTGCTTCCAATCTACCTAACCCTGTCAGTTTTTTTATATATCTCACTGAGATCTCCACTCATTTTCCTAAACCCCATGGAATACAGGCTCAGCTGCAAACTCTGCTCCACAAAAAAGTCTGCCATCCCAGAGATCAGTCTGTTCATCCTTCACTGCTCTCCCTCAATGTCAGGTTTGTCCTTTATTAGGTACGGACACCAAAACTGCACACAATACTGCACAATGTTCGAGTTGAGGTCTAACCAAGGGCCTGTACAGCTGCACTGAGACACCCTTACTCCTGGACTCAAGCCCACCTGAAATAAGGGTCAAAACCCCATTTATCTTCCTGACTGCTTTCTGCTCCTGCAATATTGCTTTCAGTGACTAGTGTACAGGGAAATCCCAGATTCTTTTCAATGTTAAAGCTCCCCACATGATGGGTCTGTGTAAACTGGTCTGTGTGCCAACGTATTCCCTGTATTGGCTTCTGTCTTCAGAAGTCACTGCCCTGCATGGAACTCAGATGTCTGTCCAAACAATAACAGAAGAAAAGTGCAATTCCCTTCATAGATGGACATTTCTCAACCACTCCCTTTTCCAATGGTTGGCTGGAATTTAAGTGTTTCCCAACAAAGTAGCCAACATCACATCTATCCACACTGCTCTTCATCTGCCACATGTTTACTCATTCACTCCATTTGTTTCAATCACCTATAAGTTTTTTTCACATCCTCCTCACTTTCAAAATCCTAGTTCCATCAGCAGACTTAGAAACTTGGCATTTGATTCCCTCAACGAGATGTTTGAGATATATTGTGAATATCTGGTGCCCCGGCACCAATCATTGCGATGCCTCATGAGCCTTCCAAACCGAAAACCATCCATTTATTCCTCCTCATTGTTTCCTGTCAACACTCCCATTTTAACACCATGTTCATATATTACCCCCCATCCCATGTGCTTTTACTTTGCACACTAGGCTTGGGACTCTATTAAAATTCTTGCTGAAAATCCAAGTTCAATGCCTGTATTGTATTTTCTGTAATTGATCTACCAGTCAATTTCTCAAATATGTTTCCCATTTCATCAATCTGTGTTGTTTTTTTTTTCTATGCCCATTATTTTCAGTTTCAATAATTTCTCCAAATTAGTTTATTTACTAGTTTCATTCTACATCATTTTCTCATCGGACTCAGATTTTCTCCTATTGCTGGGAAGGCTTTGTTTATGTGTGTTTCTGTGAAGACAGAAGTGAAGTAGCTGTGTCATGTTTCTCTGTTCTCCATTCTCCATTCCCTGGTTTCACTCTGTAAGGAAGCTGAAACTTTGACCAAAAAGAACAGCTGTTGTCTATTCACCCTGTCCATGCCCCTTGTAATCTTAAACCTGAATGACTTATCCGCTCAACTTCCTCTGCTCCAAAATAAATAACTCGATCTTACCCAGCCTCTCTCCACAGCTCATATGGTCCATCCCAGGGAGCATCCTGGTGAATCTCTTCTGCACCTCATCCAGTACAATCACATCCTTCCTGTAATGTGGCTCGCAGAACTGCACACAATATCTCATTTCGTCTTACCAAAGTGCTATATAAAACTCGGATAATATTTGGGTCAATGAATAAAGGCTTTACCTACAGTCATGCTGAACTCATCAATTATCATATCCAGTCACATTCAGGAATGTGTGGAGAAGCACGCTCTGAGCTTCCTAGTGTGATGCCATTCTTTGAGTACTCCCCTTGTCTGGTTCCTTCTTCCAAACTGTATCCCCTATTTATCAGGGTTACATTCCATCTGCCATTGTTCTGTCCATCTGACCATTCTATCTGTATCTTCCTGTGACATAAGACCTCCCTCCTCACTGCCAACCACCCGGCCAATCTTTATGTCAAACACAAACGTACTTATCACACTCCCCCTACCCACTTCACATTCACATTACTTATGAATACCATAAATAATACGGAACACAGCACTGATCTCTACCGGGTGCACTGGGGAAATTGGGCTCCAGTCACACAAACATCCTTCTACCATGAGGTTGAGTTTGGATACAATTTGCCAAGTCACTAATAGGCCCTACATGTTCCCTGGTTGTTCTGTTCCACCTGATATACGTGAAGAATATCTGGAGAATCTCCTTAATCTTGCCCTGCCAACAGGCTTCCATGTCCGTGTGTTAGTCAGTCCCCTCCGAGGGAAGAATTTCCTCCTTATTACGGTCTTAAATGTCATATCCCTTATCCTGTCATTATTTGCCTTAAATATAGAGTAGACAGCTAGAGAAACATCCTGTTTATTTCCACCACATCACATGAATCATAGATTTTTGAAATTTCACTGCGATCACCTCTCATGCTTTGAAACTGGAGAGGTCGCAAGACAAATCTCCCCATCAGAAACTCTTGTCATCTCAGGAATTAATCTGGAGAATGTCCATTGCACGTCCTTTGTGATCAGTGTAATCTTTCTTAGATTAGATCACCAACGCTGCAATCAATACCTCAGGTACACTCTCACCAACATTCTATGCCACTGCTTCATGATGCCTTTACCTCTATATTTCAATTCCCTTGAACAATCTCAAACCTAACTTTAACTTTCCAATTACATGTATTCCTCCAAATACCATTCACACTAATTGCATTTACGAACTCACTGTATGAGTTAAAAAGGCATAGAGATGTGCAGCATGGAAACAGACCCTTCAGTCCAACCCGTCCATGTCGAGCAGATATCCCAACCCTATCTAGTCTCACCTGCCTGCACCCGGACCATATCCCTCCAAACCCTTCCTCTTTATATAACCATCCAAAAGTCTTTTAAATGCTGCACTTGTACCAGCCTCCACCACATCCTCTGGCAGCTCATTCCATACACATACCACTGTCTGTGTGGAAAAGTTGCTCCTTAGATCCTTTACGTTTAATTACTTACAGTGTGGGAACAAGTCCACACCAACCCGCCGAAGCACAACCCCCCCAGACCCATCCCCCTACATTCATCCCTTCACCTAACACTACAGGCAATTTAGTATGGCCAATTCACCTAGCCTGCACATTTTTGGATTGTGGGACGAAACCCACGCAGACACAGGGAGAATGTGCAAACCCCACACAGAAAATCCACACAGCCTGAGGCAGGAATTGAACCTGAGTCTCTAGCATTATGCAGCAGCATTGCGAACCACTGTGCCACCGTGCCACCCAACACCTTCTGCCTCTCACCCTAAACCTATGCCCTTTAGTTCTGGACTCCATGACCCCAGGGAAAAGACTTTGTCCATTTATCCTCTCCATACCCTTCATAATTTTATACATCTCTATAAGGTCACCCCTCAGCCTCCAGCGCTCAATGAAAAACAGCCCCAGCCTGTACAGCCTCTCCCTGTAGCTCAAATGCTCAAAACCCATCAACATTCTTGTAAATCTTTCCTGAATCCTTTCAATTTTCACAACATATTTCCAATAGGAAGGAGACCAGAATTCCATGCAATATTCCAGCAGTGGTCGAACCAGTGTCCCGTATAGCCCCAACATGATCTCCCAACTCCAATACTCAGTACTCTAACCAAGAAAGGAAAGCATGCCAAACGCCGCCTTAACTATCCTATCTACCTGCCACTCCACTTTCAAGGAGCTATAAACCTGCACTCCAAGCTCTCTTTATTTAGCAACACTCCCCAGGACATTGCCATTAAGTGTATAAGTCCTGCTAAAATTTGCTTTCCCAAAATGCAGCACCTCGCATTTATCTGAATTAAACTCCATGAAGTAAACTGAATTAAACTTCTCAGACCATTGGCCCATCTGATCAAGATCCTGTTGTACTCTGAGGTAACCTTCTTCGCTGTCCACTGCACGCCAATTTTGTTGTCATCTGCGAACTTACTAACGATACCTCTTAGGCTCGCATCCAAATCATTTATTAGATTAGATTAGATTAGATTACTTACAGTGTGGAAACAGGCCCTTCGGCCCAACAAGTCCACACCGCCCCGCCGAAGCGTAACCCACCCATACCCCTACATCTACATTTACCCCTTACCTAACACTATGGGCAATTTAGCATGGCCAATTCACCTGACCTGCACATCTTTGGACTGTGGGAGGAAACCGGAGCACCCGGAGGAAACCCACGCAGACACGGGGAGAATGTGCAAACTCCACACAGTCAGTCGCCTGAGGCGGGAATTGAACCCGGGTCTCAGGCGCTGTGAGGCAGCAGTGCTAACCACTGTGCCACGGTGCCGCCCACATTTATGTAAATGACAAAAAAATAGAGGACCCAGCACTGATCCTTGTGGTACTCCACTGGTCACAGGCCTCCAGTCTGAAAAACAACCGTCCACCTCCACCCTCTGTCTTCAACTTTGAGCCAATTCTGTATCCAAATGGCTCGTTGTCCCCGTATTCCATGCGATCTAAACTTGCTAACCAATCTCCCATAAAGAATCTTGTCGAACACATCCATATAGATCACATTTACCGCTCTGCCCTCTTCGTTACTTCTTCAAAAAACTCTGGCAGGATTGTGAGATATGATTTCCATGCACAAAGCCATGTTGACTATCCCTAATCAGTTCTTGTCTTTCCAAATGCATGTACATCCTGTCCTTCAGGATTCTTTCCAATAACCTGCCCACCACCGACGTCAGGCTCACTAGCCTATAGTTCCCTGGCTTGTCCGTACCACCCTTCTTAAAGAGTGGCACCACGTCAGCCAACCTCCAGTCTTCCGCCACCGCACCTGTGACTATCGATGATACAAATATCTCAGCAAGAGGCCCAGCAATCACTTCTCTAGCTTTCCACAGAGTTCTCGGATGCACCTGATCAGGTCCTGGAGATTTGTCCACCTTTAACCATTTCAAGACATCCTACCCTTCCTCCTCTGTAATATGGACATTTCTCAACACGTAACCATCTATTTCCTGACATTCTATGTCTTCCATATCCTTTTCCACAGGAAATACTGATGCAAAATACTCGTTTAGTATCTCCCCCATTTTCTGCGGCTCCACACAAACGCTGCCTTGCTGAACTTTGCGGGGCCTTATTCTCTCCCTGGTTATGATTTTGTCCTTAATGTATTTGTAAAGAAAAACCCTTTGGATTCTCCTTAGTTCTACTTGGTAAAGCTATCTCATGTCCCCATTTTGCCCTCCTGACTTCCCTCTTAAGTATACTCCTACTGCCTTTATACCATTCTAAGGATTCACTCGATCTATCCTGTCTATACCTGACAGATGCTTCATTCTTTTTATTAATCAAACCCCCTAGTTACCCAGCAATCCCTATACCTACCAGCCTTTCCTTTCATTCTAACAGTAATATACTTTCTCTGGATTATTGTTATCTCATTTCTGAAGTCTTCCCATTTTCCAGCCGTCTGTGAATATCTGCCCCTAATCAGGTTTTGAACGTTCTTACCAAATACCGTCAAAATTGGCCTTTCTCCAATTTAGAACTTGAACCTTTAGATCTGGTCTATCCTTTTCCATCATTATTTTTAATCTAATCGAATTACGGTAGCTGGCCCCATAGTGCATCTCCACTGACTTATTTCCCCAAAGTGGGTCAAGTTTTGCACCTTCTCTTGTAGGGTCATCCACATACTGAATCAGAAAATTTTCTAGTACACACTTAACAAATTCCTCTCCATCTTGACCCATAAAGCTATGGCAGCCCCAGTCTATGTTTGGAAAGTTAAAATCTCCGACCAAATCACCCTACTTTCTGACACCCTAGCTGAGATCTCCTTAAAAGTTTCTTTCTCAATTTCCCTCTGACTATTAGGGGGTCTATAATACAATCCCAATAAGGTGATCATCCCGTTCTTATTTCTCAGTTCTACCCAAATAACTTCCCTGGATATATTTCCGGGAATATCCTCCCTCAGTACAGCTGTAATGCTATCCCTAATCAAAATCGCCACTCCCACTCCTCTCCTGCCTCCCTTTCTATCTTTACTGTAGCATTTGTATCCTAGAACATTTAGCTGCCTGTCCTGCCCATCTCTGAGCCATGTTTCTGCAATTGCTATGATATCCCAGTCCCATGTTCCTAACCATGCCCTGAGTTCATCTGCCTTCCCTGTTAGGTCCCTTGCATTGAAATAAATGCAGTTTACTTTATTAGTCCTACCTTGTCCCTGTCTGCCCTGACTATTTGACTTGTTTCTTTTCTCAATTGTACCAATTTCAGATTGATCTGGTTCCTCACTATCTCTCTGCCCACTCCCCCCCCTCCCCGACTTTACTAGTTTAAATACACTCGAGCAGCTGGAGCAAATCTCCCTGTCAGTATATTCGTCCCCTTCCAATTTAGGTGCAATCCGTCCTTCTGGTATAGGTCCCTTCCACCCCAAAAGAGATTCCAGTGATCCAAAAATGTGAATACTTCTCCCATACACCAACTCCACAGCCATGCCTTCATCTGCTCTATCCTTCTATTCCTGTCCTCACTAGCTCGTAGCACCGGGAGTAATCCAGATATTACTACTCTCGAGAACCTCCTTTTAAAATTTCTGCCTAACACCCTGCAATCTCCGTCCAGAATCTCAAACTTTTCCCTTCCTATGTCGTTGGTTCCAATTTGGACAATGACCTCTTGCTGGCCCCTCTCCCCCGTGAGAACATTCTACATCCTTTCTGAGACATCATTGATCCTGGCACCAGGGAAGCAACATACCATCCACCATTTTTTTCTTTGCTGGCCACAGAACCGTCTGTCTGTTCCTCAGACTAGGGAGTCCCCTAACACAATTGACCTCGTGGAATCCGACGTATCCCTTGTTGCAGTAGAGCCAATCTCAATACCAGACACCTGCCTGTTCGTGCTACATTCCCCTATGAATCCATCACCCGCTACATTTTCCAAAACAGCATATTTGTTTGAAATGGGGACAGTCGCAGAAGACTCCTACACTACCTGCTAACTGTTTTACCTTACTTGAAGTTAACCCATCTATGTGACTGTATCTGAGACCTACCCCCTTCCTATAACTGCTATCCATCACATACTGTTGCTGTTACAATTTCTTCATTGTCTTTAACTGTCTCTCAAAACGATACATTTGATCTGACAGAATTCTCAACCAGAAGGATTTATTGCAGATATAATCTGCAGTAAGCCTTAAATCCTCTTTAAACTCCCACATTTGACAAGAAGCGCATATGATTCTACTAAGGCCATTTGTGCTGTTTCACAATCTACTGACCCAGAAAAACAAAACTGTCTTATTCCTCTACAAAACACTGCTCAAAGTAAAATTAATATTTATGGCTTATATTTTAAGATTAATCAAGAGACATATCTCAAAAACATATAATTAAGGAAGAACCCACTCGACTTACTTCTGCAGACTTTCTGTAGGACACAGATAAAACAATTCACTTATCTGGCAGGGAACCTTGCCCAAACAGTTCCTCCAAACCAGTTGTAAATTTCACTGTTTGTTAATTTTCCTAGATGCACTCCGATATCCAGCGATACATGAATTCAAATACAAAAGGCAGTAATTCAGCAGGTACGCAGTCCTATCAGTTTCTTTCCCTCACCATGTGCTTCCTTTGTCTGTTCTTTTCCCTCTTAAAGCTGCTGTTGCTTTGACTTTTTTTCACAAAGTTCCAAAATAATGCAACAGCATACAAAACAGTAATTGCTGCTTCTGGAATTCGAGGAAATCAACTCCAACACCTAAAATACCTCAAAAAAGGAGCAGCTGTTACAGCTAGGAATTTTTCCTGCCCTGACTTCTGAAAATCCAAATACATTACTTCCACTGGCTGTCCGTGGTCTATGCTGCAAGAAAGAACTTCAAATAATTCCGAAGTTTGTCAGGCAAGATTTCTCTGACAGCGATGCATTGTGATTCTCTGCAATTTTGCTGTTCATTTCTACGTACCCAATATCACTTCTTATATAATGGATTCCAACTGTTTCCCTACATATGTCAAATTAATTGGTCTGCAGTCCTCCACATTATCTCTTCTTCTCTGTGTACATAGATGGATCATGTTTACTACCTTTCAGTTATCTACGATGTCTATGGCCTTTGCAGAGTCTGCAAGTAAATAAAATAGTCACCGACAGTTCAATTAATATGCTGTTTTATTTTTGACATTTTGATATGAAGTATATTTGGCGCATCAGACTTAGCAATGATCAATCTAGCTCAATTTTCAAGGACTACCTTGTTGCTGATATGAATGGACTTTCTGTCTTTAGTTCCACAAGTCCCATGTGATCACTTGCTTTACACATAGATTGCCTGGCGCTTTCTCCATGAAGACAGATGCAAAGTAGCTGGTTATTTTCTCTGCCATTTCCTTGTTCCCCATAAATAAATTCTTCTGTACCTTACAAATTTCTACATTTGACCTTGCTTTTGTTTTCTTTGGTATATGGATTGTAGATGTAAGCAATCTGTGTGTTTCCTGTTTGTTTGTTTTCATGTTCTTGTTGATTTCCTTAACACTTTCTTCATCCTTATTATCGGAAAAGTAAATCTCTCAGAATGTTCAGGTTTGCACAATATCTGGAATTCTTCTGAAGCTGCTTCCTTAGATTTAATGCAATCTTTGCTTTCTTACGTAAACCATTGATGAGTCACCTTCCCTTTCGTTGGTGTTTGTAACTTCGTGATATGTATGTATTTTTCAGACTTTACAGCATTTCTATCACTAAATGCCATTGTCTGTCTCACACTAAATGTCATATTGTATTTTTCCAATTCACTTGACCCTCTAGCATTCGGGTTTCCATGATATTTGAGTGTAATGTTCAAAAATTCTATATTGCTTGCAGGCGCCGTGTAAAATTCAACATATTAATGCAATTTCCCAAAAGCTGCCTCAGAGCACGGTAAGTAATTAGTCCTTCTGACCACACAACACCACACCCGAAATAACCTGCTATCTACTTTGGTTCACAACACACTCTTCAACCTACCTCATATACACATGAAATAGATTTTTCACAGCATTAGCAATCATTTAGTTAACGCAGTTTAGATGCAAATTTCGATCATCCAGTATTACCGCATCACTCAAGATATTTACATATCTAATTTCCAGATAATCGGATGCGCAAAGTTGCACCACAGTTTTGGTTTAGATATGTAAGGCACCAATGAATGTTCTTCCTTATTGTTTGCAAGATCCATGCAAACATATTCTGAAGAAGCTATGGGATGTGCTCTGTGGTGTTATTAGTGATAGACGTGGACAAGACATTGGGGAGGCTCACCCCGATGCTGAGATGATCTGAAGAAATGCCCATCAATACAGGATAAGCATCAATAACCTTCCCCGTTCAGCCAGGACAAAGGTCTTCCTATTCTCTCTACTCCCTCACACTCTCTGTATATCTGTTACAGCACCTACCCCCGAACAAGGCTCTTGTTCCACTACTCTCACTATTGCATGCAACACTCTCTTTCCTTCACTCTGTCACTGAAAGCAAATCGAGATTAAATTTATTATTTTGCCAACATTGAAACAGTGAGACAGTTTGATGCTGGGGACATAAAATGCGGACATTTTGAAAATTGGGGAGAGAACAGATGCCATCGAGACGAAAGAAGCCTGGGATCAATCATCTTGCTCCGCAAGAAATTAGGAAATACTCACTGTCATAGGAGAAGGTGTTGGGAAAACTGAATGGCCTGAAGGTAAGTAAATCATAGAACATAGATACATAGAACATAGAACATAGAACAATACAGCACAGAAAAGGCCCTTCGGCCCACGATGTTGTGCCGAACTTCTATCCTCGATTAAGCACCCATCCATGTACCTATCCAAATGCCGCTTAAAGATCGCCAATGATTCTGACTCTACCACTCCCACGGGCAGCGCATTCCATGCCCCCACCACTCTCTGGGTAAAGAACCCACCCCTAACATCTCCCCTATACCTTCCACCCTTCACCTTAAATTTATGTCCCCTTGTAACACTCTGTTGTACCCGGGGGAAAAGTTTCTGACTGTCTACTCTATCTATTCCTCTGATCATCTTATAAACCTCTATCAAGTCACCCTCATCCTTCGCCGTTCCAACGAGAAAAGGCCGAGAACTCTCAACCTCTCCTCGTACGACCTACTCTCCATTCCAGGCAACATCCTGGTAAATCTTCTCTGCACCTTCTCCAAAGCTTCCACATCTTTCCTAAAGTGAGGCGACCAGAACTGCACACAGTACTCCAACTGTGGCCTAACCAAAGTCCTGTACAGCTGCAACATCACTTCACGACTCTTGAATTCAATCCCTCTGCTAATGAACGATAATACTCCATAGGCCTTCTTACAAACTCTATCCACCTGAGTGGCAACCTTCAAAGATCTATGTACATAGACCCCAAGATCCCTCTGTTCCTCCACCTGACCAAGAACCCTACCATTAACCCTGTATTCCGCATTCTTATTTGTTCTTCCAAAATGAACAACCTCATACTTGGCAGGGTTGAACTCCATCTGCCACTCCTCAGCCCAGCTCTGCATCATATCTAAGTCCCTCTGCAGCCGACAACAGCCCTCCTCACTGTCCACAACTCCACCTATCTTTGTATCATCTGCAAATTTACTGACCCACCCTTCGACTCCCTCATCTAAGTCATTAATAAAAATTACAAACAGCAGAGGACCCAGAACTGATCCCTGCGTAACTCCACTTGTAACTGGGCTCCATGCTGAATATTTACCATCTACCACCACTCTCTGACTTCGACCGGTTAGCCAGTTTTCTATCCAATTGGCCAAATTTCCCTCTATCCCATGCCTCCTGACTTTCCGCATAAGCCTACCATGGGGAACCTTATCAAATGCCTTACTAAAATCCATGTACACTACATCCACTGCTCTACCCTCATCCACATGCTTGGTCACCTCCTCGAAGAATTCAATAAGACTTGTAAGGCAAGACCTACTCTTCACAAATCCGTGCTGGCTGTCCCTAATCAAGCAGTGTCTTTCCAGATACTCGTAAATCCTATCCCTCAGTACCCTTTCCATTACTTTGCCTACCACAGAAGTAAGACTAACTGGCCTGTAATTCCCGGGGTTATCCCTATTCCCTTTTTTGAACAGGGGC
Source organism: Chiloscyllium punctatum (assembly GCF_047496795.1). Classification (NCBI taxonomy): domain Eukaryota; kingdom Metazoa; phylum Chordata; class Chondrichthyes; order Orectolobiformes; family Hemiscylliidae; genus Chiloscyllium; species Chiloscyllium punctatum. Next base: position 66,023,150 of record NC_092751.1, on the reverse strand, counting down.
ACAACATTCGCTACTCTCCAGTCCCCTGGTACCACCCCCGTTGCCAGTGAAGACGAGAAGATCATTGCCAACGGTACTGCAATTTCCTCTCTTGCTTCCCACATAATCCTAGGATATATCCCGTCAGGCCCGGGGGACTTGTCTATCCTCAAGTTGTTCAAAATGTCCAACACATGTTCCTTCCTAACAGGTATCTCTTCTAGCTTATCAGTCCGTTTCACACTCTCCTCTTCAACAATACGGTCCCTCTCGTTCGTAAATACCTGGACCAGATGGACTCCACTCCAGATTTCTAAGGCAGATAGCTGATGAGAGAGAGGAGGCGTTGGTGGAGATCTTTCAGGAATCTCTCGAATCAGGGAGATTCCCAGAGGACTGGAAAATCGCTAGCTTGATACCACCGTTTAAAAAAGTAAACAGAAAAACGGAAAAGTGACTAATCTAAACTTGGCTGTACGTAAGATCCTGGAATCCATTGTCAAGGATGAAATTTCTGAATACTTGGATGTGGATGGTAGGACAAAGTTAGCATGGTTTCATCAAGGGGAGGTCATGCCTGGAAAATCTGCTAGAAAACCTTGAGGATGTAACAATCAGCTTAGATCAAGGAGAGCCATGGATGTCATCGACCAGAACTTCCAGAAGATCTTTGACAGGAGGTTACTGAGTAAGGCAAGGGCCCATGGTGTTAGAGGCAAGGTGCTAACATGGATAGAAGTTAGGCTGTCTGGCAGGAAGCAAACAGTGTCGATAAAAGTGTCCCTCTCCGGTTGACAGTCGGTGACAAGTGGTGTTCCATAAGGCTCAATGTTGGGACCATAACTTTCACTTTATACATTAACGATCCAGATGAAGGATATGAAGGCATTCTATCTACGTTTGAAGATGAAGCAAAAATAGGTATAGGGACAGGTAACGTCGAAGAGGCAGGGAGGCTTACGAAGGATTTGTATAGGTTAGGATAATAAACAAAGAAATGGCAGATGGAGTACAACGTATGAAATTGTGGGAACATGCACTTCGTTAGGACGAATAAAAAACATGGACTACCGAGAAAATTCAGATGTCTGACGTGCAAAGGGACTTGGGAATTCTACTCCAGGATTGTCTCAATGTAAACTTGCAGGTTGTGTCAGTAGTTAGGAAGGCAAATGCAGTGATGGAATTTATTTTGAAAAGGTTTGAATGTAAAAGCAGGGACGTACTTCTGAGGCTCTATAAGGCTCTTGTCTGACTATATTTGGAGTAGTGTGCGTTGTTCTGAGCCCCATATCGCAGGAAGGATGTGCTGACCTTGGAATGGGTTCACAGGAGGTACACGGGAATGTTCCCAGGAATGAAAAGCTTAATATATGAGGACGTTTGAGGACTCTGGGTCTTTTCTTGATGGAGTTCAGAGGGATGTGGGGGGATCTAATTGAAACATACAGAATACTAAATGGCCTGGACAGTACGGATGGTGGGAAGACTTCCATTGGTAGGAAACTCTTGGACACAATGATACAACCTTAGAGCCAAGGGAAATTCTTTAAGAACGGAAGTAAGGAGAAACGTCTTCAGCCAGAGAGTGGAGAATCAATGGAATTCATTTTCACAGAAGGCAGTGGAGGTCAGTTCATTGTGTATATTTAAGATAGAGGTCGTTAGCTCCTTGAGTATCAAAGGGTTCAAGGGTTACAGGGAGAAGGCAGGAGAATAATTTTGAGAAACTTGTCAGCCGTAATTGAATAGTGGATCAGACTCATTGGGCTGAATGGCCTAATTTCTGTTCCTGTATCCGATGATCTTATGGTCGTTACCCACTGTCTATTTCCCCCTCTCTCTCACTTTGCCCCGTCTGACCGCAAAATGTGAGAGTAAACATCCCTGAGTCATCTTCACCAAACTTGGAGCATTCCTGTTGAGGATTCATGGGAATCGCTCCACTGAAATTCTGCCAAATCCAACTGTTCCAGGAAGAAGTCTCATACCAGCAGCTTGTCTGAGTAGAATACCGTTGGAGACAGTGTATCAGTTGGGACGCATTATCTCTTTTCCATTTGAAATGAGTTCAACTCTGGAAACTCTGGAAACCTTTTCCTATTCATTTTCGTCTTCAGACATGTGCGATTGTGTATGTGTCTGGACGTGTGTGACTCTGTGTATTCACATTTTTTGAGAGACTGGGCTAGGTTACACTTCAAACCTGTTGTAACCAGTGGAGAAGTGGGGCTGGAAAAGGACACAGTGACCCTCCAACATTTGTCGGAGCAGAAATGAGAAATTCGCACGGGCTGTTCAAATGGGAATTCTCTTCCCCAGAGGTTTCAGCTCAAGATGGCAGCTCAACACCACCACATCCAGCGTAATTAGACATGGTCCATAAATGTTGGCCTATCAACAACACCCACATTCCATGAACAAATCTAAAATGATAAACTGCAACAGCATTAATTGAATGGGAACAAGACTGATAGATAAATGCCCGTTGCCTTCCAGAATTGTGCTGCCTGTGTACTTTGACTTTGTGCAGTTCCCTAGTATTGTGCCTGGATGCTTGCATTTATTCAAAGTTGTGTTTTGGAACATTTGACAGACATGTGAATGGAGGAAAATTGTGGACAGACAGAAGAGTGCTGCGTAGACCACTCTCAGATCAGCCATGATCTTACTGTCTGTTCGAGCAATGACAAAGTGCCTAATGACCCACTCCTGCTCTTCAGTTCTCTGTTCCTATGTTCCATTCAGTCCTTAAAACCACTTGTATAGGAGCAGATAGAGACCACTTGCTCCAAAAACCTGGTTCGCAGTATTACAGGATATCATTCAGTCCCTCAACACTGTGTGGTTTGCTGTGAGTTGGAAAATGTGATGGGAAATTCAAGTTTGTATGAAAGTGGTCTCCCACCTCTTTAAAGAGTGTCTCCTCTCTGCAAGTGGTGTTTCATTTGTTGGTCATGTTGTAGACCCAGATTCATGTGAATATCCAGCCCATACTTCTCCCAGAGATGGCTCATAAAATTCTTTTCTCTCATTGTCCTCAACATTCAAAAGGAAAATTTCCAGGAAAATTAAAACCATTAACATTACAAAGACAGAATATGAGAACATAAGAAACAGGAAGAGGTAATTTGGATGCTCAAACCATTGTATGCTATCATGGCTAACCTACTGTTGGCATTAACTCTTCTTTAATGCGCAATTCTTCACACCCCTCAGCTCTATGACAGGTCAAAAATCCATCTGCCTCCTTTTCAAATACTTGGAGTGATATAGCTCCCCTAACTTTCTAGACCGAGAATTCCTAACATTCACTACCCTCCATGAGAAGAAAATACTCTCCACACAGACACCATCACGTATTAACATTAACAAAAGTGTTTAACTGACCTGCTCAGGTAAGAGGGATTGACCCTAATATTAAGGCTGGCTATGACTGAAGGTTTTATCGACAGAGGCGCTTAAATACCCAGAATCATGCATCCCGAGTAAAAATAAAAATACAAGCCATGGAATTCATCACCTTCTCAGTGTCTGTGTAGAATATAACGAGTGATTGTCCATCACCATCAAGTTTCAATGCAATGACCTGTTATTCGTTGACTGTGCTACAGATTAACCTTCACTCACTCGTCTTTTACCACCAGCCCAGGGATTAGTCTCATAAAATTCCGTTGCACAACCTCTATTGTAATGAGATAATTCCTTTTAAAGGAGATAAATCTGTCCATAATACCCCGAATATGGCCTCAACTACACTCTCAGTGATGATCACAATACTTCCTTTCCCTCACTTACTGGTCTCCGTATCTTTATTATGACATAAAAACCCATTCCTTCTCTATGCACTGCCACTGTTGTGGAATTTAAAAGTTCCTTACATCTGTCTGTCAGCATCAGTAAAACCAGCACCAGAGGTGCCCGTGGAAATGAACATCACTCTTGGGGAGAGACTCGGTCAGAAAGATTGCACTTGAAATAGGGAATGGACACCTACCTGAATGGAAATGAAGTGCAGAAATAAGGAAAACAGGCAGAGGAAGGGAGCTAACTTTACTTTTGTTTGTCTCTCACGGGATGTGTGCAGCCATGGTCAGGAAGCATGTTATGCTGAGCTTGAACTGAGTGACTGGTTCAGCTGTTCCACAGGACAGTCAAGAGTAAAACACATTGCTGTGGGTTTGCCCAGACATGACTGGGGAAGGATAACGCATTGGCTTCTCTGAAGGACATGGAGCAAGCAAATGGGCCTTTTCTCACAAATGATGATAGTTTCAGTCCAATAACATCAATTTCGTTCATGAGATATCAACAGATTATTATTCTGTGCCTCTAGATTATGTGTCAATGACTTACCAGCATGCAGCATCTGCCCATCTGACAGAATCTGTGCAGTAAACAAGTTCAACATACTCAAGAGCAATTATTCTGTAATTGACCTGTGGTTAAAAGGGACTTGATAAATTGTATCTAGATTTAACAAAGGCACAATTGATGGTTTATTCAGAAGATGCACTGAGGCAGAGCAGGAGTCGAGGATATCATGATTTTGGTATTGGACAGGAAAAGTGAGAGGGAGGATATAGAAATGTAGATCTGTGCAGGGCTAGAAGGATTATGGAGTTTGAGAACAATCTGGTTCTCCTCACAATTTGGTGAGTAATTTGTCATGAGTAATTTGCTCGATACAATTTGTGAGGAATGGAATATTTCATTGGACTTGAAAATGTTGGCATCCACCTTTCTAAATGTTAAATAATATGTGCAGCAATTCAGTCCAACCTGGCTTAATGAACAGATAGAATGAATTACCAGGAACACCAAATTAGCGAGGATGGGATAGTAACCAGCTTGAATAACCATCAGTACATCATAGATCCGCAAAACCAATGAGATCCAAGGCCGAGAAAGACAGTAAAGACCCTCGGATAAACTCCTGTCCATTGCTGGAACATTTCAGGCTCATGGTCTCAGATTCTGATCCATTGCTGGAACATTCCAGTCTAATGTTCTCAGATTCTGACCTCTCCTCCCCCTCTCTCTGGATCTGCTGATGCCTGTTACTGCTGTCGCTGATGCTCTCACTGATACTATGAGATAACACATTGAACCGAGTCCCTAATTAATAGAAGAGGAAAGTCCTCCAGTGACATATTTAGGATGCACGGGGACTGACATCAATCATAGTCACTGAACAAATACCTCCCGTTAACCCATTTCACTTCAATGTCTTTTATTAAAATTCCAAATTATGATTAAAAATTTACATATTCTGGTTGATATATGTGGGGGTGACTGAGGGAACAATGTTGGGTCTGGTAGATCAATCATGTGTAAGCATTCAATCTGCCTTGGATATGGGAGCAATGCCAAAGGTTTATCAGAATATAAGCGTGCTTCTTCGTTTATGAATTGAAACATACGTTCTGTATCTACTGATCAGGCACTGCAATGTCAGGAAGACATTGAGAGAACTTTTATCGTCCATGATCTGAGAAGAAAATATCCCTAAGACTACATGCGGTTATAACAGACTGCGACATGGCTATGTTAAAAGGGAATTGTACCTAAGAGATAATGGTGACTGCAGATATTGGATAATCCAGTGCAGGTAAAGCATGGCAGTGGAAAATGCACAGTAAGCCAGGCAACATCCAAGGAGCAAGAGAGTCGACGTTTCAGGCAGGACCTTTCTTCAGGACTGGGGAGGGAGAAGGGGCTAACAGAAAATGGGTGATGGGGTGATGCTGGGGGAAAGATCAGTGATAGGTGAGTGAAGATAGGAGGTGATAGTGATAGATCGGTGGGGAGTGTGGAGCAGATGGTGGGAAGGAAGATGGACATTAAGTCTCCTCGAGAGGGCAGATGTGAGTCCGGGGGTTGGATCTGGGATCTGGGCTGGCCAGGAGGGATTTGTAAACCAGTGAATCCAATGTTCATGCCGTGTGTTTGGGGCTTCCGAGGCAGAAGATGAGGTCTTACTGGTAACATCCTGGTAATCTCTTCTCAACCATCTCCGGCTTAATAATCTCCTTCCTATAACAGAACTGCACACATTACTTCAGAAGAGGCTGTATCAATATTCTGCACAATCTCAGCATGACTTCCCAACTTCTAACCTCAAAGGTATGAGCAATGAAGTAACCTTAAACACCCTACGCCACAACTTCAAAGAATTATACCTGCGCCCCTGGGTCCCTCTTTTCTATGTAACTACCAAAGCCCAGCATTAATTGTATAAGTCCTCCCCTTGTTTGTTTTTTCAAAATGCAATGCCTCACATGTATCCATGTTAAACTCCATCTGCCACACCTCAGCCCAGTGAGTGATATTACTGCCCCCTCACACTCCCCCTTTGGATTAAACGACAATCCCCTCTCCAGAAGGCCGACAGACACCAACCTTGATTTTCCCAAAGACCCAGAGATTGGTTTGCCTTGTACAGGCAGAGTGAGGAGTCCATAACCAAAAGCTGGAAAGGAAACAGTTGCCTTGTATCAATGAATGATTTTAGGACGAGGGAAGCCACATGATAGAGATTTGAAATAGTGACAAGTATTTTGGGCCCAGAATTGTGCTCCTTTCTCCTCTCTGGTGTTCAGTATTGATATCTACTCGAGATCATTAATAGTGCAGAGTGTGTCTGCAGGATTTCTTTCCCTAATATAGCACACTACTGGCAATAACCATTTAAACCAGAAATCATAGCCAAGCAATTGAAGATGTTCATTCGTTATCTCAATGATACAGCGAATGCACTCAACATCCTTTCGTTGAGGCTAATAACTTGTACCTTTTTTTTCAATTAGAAATGTCCCCTGTATAATTTGGTAATGTTAACCAGAATTTAATAAATCCATACACTTCAAATATGACCCGAAATCTGGGCATGATTTAGGCCTTGTTTAATGGATGGTGCCCACGTTTCTGCGCCGGAGCTCTGGATTCGATTCCAGTCCATGACTGTCTGATAGTGCCCCTATCTCTGGAGAAGGTGGAGTGGAGTCATGTCCTATGGAGGTGTGTCACAGCACGTTACAACAGGCTGATGAACAACATACAAGAGCATCATGTTGCAGCTTTAGGGGCTAATGCTGAATGATGGTAGTGTCCCTATCACTGCGCCGAAAAATCTAGTTCCAACTCTCACAGAGCTGTTTCATAATATATCTGAACAAGTTGATGAAACTTTTTTGGAATCGTGCCTTGATGGAGAAGGAAGAGGTACCACGACTGAATTTGAGACTATGGACCCAGGATGACTGAAAGCGCAGCCAACCCTCTTGATTGGAGTCACATTTACACTTTCTAGAGGTTTATAAAATTATGAAGGGCATGGATAGAGTGAGTGGTCAAGGTTCCCCCAGCCCCCCCAACAAGGTAGGAGAGTCTAAAACTACAAGGCATAGGTTGAAGGTGGGAAGAGAAATATTTGAAAGACAATGAAGAACCACTTTTTTTCCTGCAGAGGGTAGTGCTTCTATGGAATAAACTGCCAGAGAAACTGGTGGAGGCTGGAACAATTATAACATTTAAAAGGCAACTGGATGGCTTTATGATTAGTAGGACATGGGCCAAATGCTGGCAAATGTGAGTGGATCAATTTAGAATAATCGGATGGCATGAACAAGTTGAAGGGTCTGTTTCCCTGTTGTACATCTCTATGAATCATTGATTTAATTACTGAAGGTCTCTTTGTAATCTTCAGCTGTTCACCATTAGACAAACACTGTTCACTGTACTTGATGTCATCCACAAATTTGCGAAATATACCTTCTATAACTCTTATCTAAATCATATATATAAATGACAAACAAAAGTGGACCCAACAATTTTGCCTCTGGATCATCGCTGCTCACAGGCTTCCAGTTCAAAAACGACCATCCACCACCACCCTGTCTCCTGCCATTAAACAGATATACACAGAAACACACACGCAATCACACACACATACAGAGACACCGACGCAACTATGTCTTTAACACAAAGGTTATATTAAAACAACGATCGAGAGTTACAGTGAGAAGGCAGGAAAGATGTGTTGAGAAACACACCCGACAGGATCAAATAGTAAAGTAGACTTGATGGGCCAAATGGCCTAATTCCAATTTCTTATGCTCTGTGGCCTTAAGGTGTCAGGATTATTTTCCAAGGGTGCAGTAGAAGCTAAGTTTGATAAATACTTGACTGAACAGTCAATTTGACTGTGGGATAGGTTTGAGGGGCTGAATGGTATATGTTTGTTCCTATTTGCTGTGCCCTTGTTTCTGAAAAGAGTAGGTGACTTGCTGTGAGGTTAACACGCTTTAATATAAAAGGGGTCTCCCATTTCCATTGAGATTACTTTGCTCCTTTCTCCTTTGGATTGTGCGATCTGTGGCGTTCTCATCCCCCGAGAACAGTGAAGTCTGGGTCATTGAGGATATTCAAGGCTGACCTTGACTGATCATTGATGGCCAGGAGGGTCAACATTTATTGGGAACAGACAGGAAAGGGGTATTAAGTTACAATCAGACCAGCCATGATGTTTGTAAACTGAGCAGCAAGTTGGAGAGGGGACGAATGGCCAACTGCTGCTCCTACCTCACCCGTTGTTCTGTCAATTCACCTCCAAGGCTGTTACAGAGGGAGAGAAAGATCCCATTCAGCCAGTCAGCATCGTAACAATACAGCAGGTGGAGGCCATAATGCACCTCTATGGGGTTAGACAGGAATAGAATGAAGTATTCAAATCATTTCAGTAAATGACACAGCATAGGAGGACGCCATATAACCATCCCAGGCTGTTACGCAGGAGCAGGGGCGCCTTGGGCAGCATCAGGAAATACAGGCAAGAGTTCATTACTGATTTTGTTTTTGGCAAGCTGTAACTAGTGGAATTCTTCAGGGATCTGTGTGAGGTCATCAACAAATTACAATGCACACCAATGAGTTGGATGGAGAGGATTTATCTCAGTTTGCTCATGCATCAGGATAGTCAATCAATAAGATGTCAAAGGGAGACAGAGCGTCTCCAATGAGATACAGACAGGGAGGGCAACACGTCGGCAATGGGATACAGATGGGGAAGGCCTAGCATCTACAGTGGAATACAGACAGGGGAGGGCAGACCGTCTGCAATAGTATACAACGGGGGAGCGGTGGGGGGGGGGGGGTGGTTCAGAGCGTCTGCAATGGGATAGAGACAGAGGAAGGGCAAAGCATCTGTAATGGGATACAGACAGGGGAGGGAAGAGCGTCTGCAATGGGATAGAGACGGGGGAGGGCAGAGCATCTGCAAAGGAATACAGACAGGGGGAGGGACAGAGAATTAAGCGATGGGATACAGACAGGAGAGGGCAGAGCGTCTGCAATGGGATACAGATAGGGGACAGTTTTGAACAAACCTTCAGCAGAAAAAGTACAACATTTCTGTGATGGGAATTTTCTGTTTTGGGGAAAAGACAAAACAGCAGAAAATTATTTAAATGCAAGGAGAATGCAGAACAGAGTGGTACAGAGGGATCTGTGTGTCTTAGTACATGAATCACATCAAGTTACTCTGAAGATGCAGCTGGTGATTTGATAATAAATGGAATTATTCTGTTCCGTGTTAGGGGTATTGTGTTTGATCTTAGCCATGATTTTTGCATCAGTACAGGGCATTGTTGAGATCACATCTGATGTATTATGTGTCGTTATAATTGCCTTAACTGATAAAAACAAAATTGCTTTCGAAAGGTTTCAAAGATTTTTCACTTTACTCATTCTTGGGATGAAGGCATTACGTTACAAAGAAGGAACAGTTCGACCTGAGAATGAGAGATGTTTTATTGACCGTATAACATCTTGAGAAGAGTGTAGTTGGTAAATACCGGATGGATAGTTTTTCTTATTTGGGAGAATAAAATTGGGGAAATAATTTAAGAATAAGTCAGGTTCAAAGGAAAGGTCATTGGACCGAAAAATTGAACTCTGATTTCTCTTCATATCTGATGCCAGACAGGCTGAGCTTTTCCAGCAATTTCTGTATTTGTTTAAGAATAAAACATATTCATCTTAACACAGATATTGTGAAGTCATCAAAAGCTTATGTTTACACTATGCAGACATATATCAACACATCTTCAAAACAAGTCGGGCCATTTGTTGATAATGAATTGATTCGGTGTATGACAACAGCAATGATGCACTGACCTGGAACCGAGAATGTGATGGAGTCATATAGTTCAGACAATATTCAAGGAGAGCTCACATGGTCCCGTTTGGGGCCTGATAACATTACTGATTTAACTTACAGATAGAAAAATGTAGCCTATCTGTGAAGGAACAGTCTATTGCTCCTTTTCTCTTTCCCTGCTACTCAACACAGCACTGTGTGGGAATGAAAACAAGCCTCGTCGTCTTTCCCACTCATGGAGGATTCCTGATGATGATTCATTGGAATCTCCCCACTGCCTGACGCAAAGCAATTCAGCCAAATCCAACTGTTTCAGGAAGAAATCCTATTGTCAGAAGGTTATGCGTGACGAATAACTTCAGAAGTAATTATTCAGACTCGATATGTGAGGGGATCAGACAAGGGATTCTATGGCTGCAAATGGGAATCCAAGATGATGTATAGTCTCCTCTGTGCCAGGGTCCAGGATGTCTCAGAGCGGCTGCAGAACGTTCTCACCGGGGTGAGGGAGCAGCCAGATGTCATTGTGCACATTGGTACAAATGACACAGATAGAAGTAATGATGAGGTCATGCAGAGTGATTATAGAGAACGAGGAAAAAGGGTAAAAGACAGGACCACGACAGTGGTAATATCCGGTTTACTTCCAGTGTTCCATGCTAGTGAGGGTAAGAACAGGCAGACATGGCAGAAGAATGCGTGGCTAAATAATTGGTACAGGAGGTAGGGATTCAGAGTTATAGATCACTCGGATCATTTGTGGGGCAAAGGTGACGTGTTCAGGAAGGACGGGTCGTACCTGAATTGGAAGGGGACTAATATCCTGGCTGGCAGGTTTGCTAGTGCGACAAGGGAGTGTTTCAACTGGACAGGCTGGCGTGGGGGGCAGCGTGGGATCCTCAACAGCAGGGTTGCAAGTGTGAGGCTGGAAGGAGATACCGTAATCACAAAGAGTAAAGTGCAGAGACAGGTTAGGCTGGAACACGACAGGGAGCAAGGAATGCCTGTTGGATTAAATTGCATCTATCTCAATGTAAGGTGGCTGACAGGTAAGGCCGATGAACTCAGTGCGTGGAGAGGTACGTGGGACTGCGATATTATAGCCATGACAGAAACATGGCTAAGGGAGGGACAGGACTGGCAGCGTCATGTACCAAGGTACAGGTGCTTTATGCGAGACAGAGTTGTTGGAAGGAGGTGTCGGTGTTTAATTTTTGATTAAGGAGAGTACCACAGCAGTAATCAGAGATAAAATAACTAATGGATCATCCAGTGAGGATTTGTGGGGGAAGCTAAGAAATAAAAAAAGGATTGATGATATTATTTGGGTTGTACTATAGCCCCCCTAATAGTAAAAGGGAATTAGAATAATTAAAATATGTACAGAGATTGGGGAGACTTGCAGGGCCAATAGGATTGCCATAGTCGGAGATTTTAATTTTCCTAACATTGACTGAGAATTACATAGAATTAAGGACTGAGATGAGGTGTATCTATTAAGTGTGTTCAGAAACGTTTCCTCAAGCAGTTTGTAGAGGGTGCAATTCGGGAAGGGGTAAAACTTCACCTACTCTAAGAAATAGGGCAGGACAGGTGACTGAGGTGACAGTGGGGGAGCACGCTGGGACCAGAGACCATAGATTTAAAATACTTATGGAGAAAGACAAAACTGGCCCGCATGTTCAGTTTCTAAATTGGGGGAAAGCGAATTTTGATGGAATTAGAGAGGAACTTGTAGGGGTTGGTTGGAGGAGTTTGTTTGCAGGCGAGGGGACCTCCGGCTATTGGGAGGCCTTAAAGTGAAATGGTGGGAGTTCAAGGTCTGTATGTTCCTGTGAGCGTAAAAGGCAAGGTTGGCAGGAAGAGGGAACGCTGGAGGTCAGGAGATATTGTGGCTTTGACAGGCAAAAAGGAGGAGTGGCTGAGATCCATGCAGCTGGGATCAAGGAAATCCCTGGCGGCGTACAGGGAATACAGGAGTTTACCGAAGAAGGAAATCAGACCGGCGAAAAGGGCGCACACGATAGCATTGTCTGAGAAGATTAGGGTGAATCCAAAGAGGTTCTTTAAGTATATTAAAGTTAAATGAATAACTACATGAGAATATGACCCCTCAAGGTCCAAAGTGGACATGCATGTCTAGAACCATAGGAGATGTGTGAGATTCTCAATGAATATTTCTCCTCTGTCTTTACTGTAGAGAAATACATGAAGACTTGGGAGGTTAACAAAGGTAGTGATGATATCTTGGGGTTAGTCGATATCACAGGAGAGGACGTGTTGGATGCATTAGAATGTATGAAGCTGGATAACTCTCCTGGTCCTAAACAGATGCATCCAAGAATACTGCAAGAGGCTACGGAAGAAACTACGGGAACCTGGGTGATATTTTTGCATCATCGTTAGCCGCAGGTTAGGTTCCAGAATATTGAAGTGTTGCAAACGTTGTGCCATTATTCAGGAAGGGAATGAAGAAAAACCTGGCAACTATTGACCGGGAGGCCTAACATCTGGAGTCGGTAGGTTACTTGAGAAGATTCTGAGGGATAAGATATACACACGTTTGGAAAGACAGGGTTTGATTAGAAATAGTTTATTTTTTTTCAATTTCCTACAGTATAGAAACAGGCCATTTGGCCCAAGAAGGCCACACCGACCCTCTGAATAGCAACCCACCCAGTCCCATGCCCCTAATCTATATTTACCCCAAACTAATGTACATAAGGCAGTGGCCAATTCACCGAACCTGTACATCTTTGGATTGTGTAAGGAAAATGAAGCTCCCAGAGGAAACCCACACAAACACAGGGAGAATGTGCAAACTCCAAAAGAGAGTCACCCGAGGCTGAAATCAAACGCGGATCTGTGGCACTATGAGGAAGCAGTGCTAACCACTGAGCCACCATGCCACCCTTGCCTTTTTCTAACGCAGTTCAATGACACAGGTACAAAATCTATTCTGTGTTGCTGGAAAAGCGCAGCAGGTCAGGCAGCATCCAAGGAGCAGGAGAATCGACGTTTTGGGCATGAGCCCTTCTTCAGGAATCATCCTGAAGCCCTCCCTGAAGAAGGGCTCATGCCCGAAACGTCGATTCTCCTGCTCCTTGAATTCTGCCTGACCTGCTGCACTTTTCCAGTTACACATTTTCAGCTCTGAACTCCAGCATCTGCAGTCCTCACTTTCTCCACAAAATCTATTCTGCCCTTCACCAATGATGCACGTTCCAATGCCACAAACCATGGATAATTTATTGTCCATTGCAAATGTCATCTTACTATTATTTATTATTGATTGTTGTTATTTATTTTGACAATTATTATTAATAGTTGTTTTTAGACTGGAACGATTGCATGACTTTGTGAGTGGGAGATCATGCCTCACAAATTTGTTTGAGTTCTTTGATGAAGTGACCAGGAATATTGATGAGGGTAGCGCAGTCGACATAGTCTGTATGGTTTTCAGTAAGGCCTTGGACAAGATTACTCTTGATAGGTTGGTCTGGAAGGTTAAAATCACATGGATTCCAGAGGGAGCTGACAACTTGGCTGCACAATTGGCTTGATGGTAGTAAACAGAGGGTTATAGTGGAAGGATGCTCTCGGAGTGGAGGCCTGTAACACATGAAATGCCTCAAGGGTCAGTGCAGGGTCCATTGTTGTTTATTATTTATTTCAATGATATTCTTCAGACTGTATAAGGCATGATTAGTAAAATTGAAGGTGACACTAAAATTGGTGGTATTGTGGACCAACAGCGCATTTTCAATTCTCCACACAGACAGAGGTTGCCACGAAGGGCACACCCTCTCAACATCATCCTGTCACCCGAAGTGTGATGACCCTTAAGATAAACCATAATTTGTGGTCTCACTAACGAAAAAGTGGTTCTTTGGGACTCTATTCTATCCATGTTAATATTTTAATTTTTTCAAAAATATTTTTATTCAGAGAAAATCTTTTTAATTCTTCGATGAACCAATAAGTACCCAACTCAAAAAACAATGTAAATTGAACACAATTACACCCATGTGCATGTACATAAAGAAAAGGTAAATCAACGGACCGAAGAAAAATAAAAAAATAAAAAAAAACGTATAGTAGAACTCAGTGTAATATCTCTCAACCTTCAAGAGCATTTACTAATACACGTTCATTTTTTCGTAATTCCTCCTCTCTGGACATTAGATTCATTAGACAAGTTCGTCATAGCTATATAAAAGTCCTTATTAGAATGGCAGATCAGCCTATACCTTGGTAATTCAAAAAGGGCTGCAATGTCTTATAAAAAATCCTCTATTTTATGGTGCAACATACCTTTAAAAAGAGTCTAAAGGGCTATGCTCCACGACGAGGTTATGACAAACCAATATACCCAGGGGGTTTTCAGACACCGAATACAACAGAACTTTTTTTCTGAACTCAGAGAGTGAGGGTATTAAAGTATTTTTTCTTATGCATATCTGAGTAAGGTAGACTGGGCAGGCCCAGGAAAAGGGAAACCTGATCCATCTCCAATTCGGTCCGCAAGATCCTCTCCATCCCAGCGAGCACACCGCTCCTATAGAACCGGTGGAAGGTCAACAAGCAATGAGTAAGAGTGTCCATCGTCATTTTGTATTTAAGACATACTCCATCTTGAATTTTGAGAGATTGTCTGGGGCCAGATAGACTCTATGAAGAATCTTCAACTACATGGCAAGAGTCTTCTTGCAGATTGAAATCCTTCTTGCATTTACACAAATATCCTCCCCTATGTCCAAAGAGATCTAAATCCCCAACTCTCTTTGTAGACCTCAGAAAGTCACAATGTCTCACCTGAGAGGTCACTCTCCAACAAATGATAAAGGGTACTGACAGAGAGTGTGTTCTTAGCAATAAGCACCCTCTTCTCTGTATCGGATCTGTACGCGTCTGTTAAAAGCGTGCTTCTTTTCTGAATAACATCTCTGATCTGATAAAAAGAAAACAGAAGAGATCTCTACTCGGTAGTCTATAGTTACGACTTATTTGATCAAAGGACATCCTTGTTTCTCCCTCAGATAAACTATCAAAGCAAGATACACGCACGAGTTGTCCATAGTTTAAGCATAGAATCCAGTATTCCCCGTCGGAAACATGGTACACCACGCTTTGGGGTAAGAAATTAGGTTTGGCTATGTTGCTCTCGATCGGATACATTGCCCTCCCTACTTTAAAGTTGTCGATATTTATTGGGAAATGGTAATACATCCTAACTGTCCTCATTTTGTCTATGAATAGCAGACTAATAAGGGAGCACTTTGCCTGAGAAGCTTCAATATCTAACCATATTGACACCGAGGCCTCACTAACATCGGGTAAAGAAGAGCTTAATTGAAAGCTTTTAACATCCTGGAGATCTACTCCCCACAAACTGTGGGGTCCTTGTAATTTGGTTAACTTGATAAGGGGTCGCTTATGGTGACAAATCAGAGCTACATCATCCATTTAATCTCCTAAATGTCTGTCTGGGAAACATCAAAGAAAGCATTCACATGAGGTATAGCAAATAAGGAAGGGAATTCATGTTAATAAGAGCTATCTGACCCAGCCAGGATATTGGATGTATTCAAAGATCTTGTTTAATTTTGTCAAACAAATGGACAAATCACATATTAAATAGAAGTCCAAAGATAGGATTAATGAATATACCTAAATAGGGAACATCCCCATTACCCCCGGACCATTGAAAAGGAAATCAGGATTTTCCCACGGCATCAGGTGTTTCCTTGGGTTTGCCCAGAGGCATGGCCTCTGACTTCGTAAAATCAATATTATAGCCGGAAAAGACACCAAACGAACTGATGCATTGCATAAGGTGAGGTACCAAAGCTGTGGGATTTACCAAAAATTTAAGACCATCATCTGCAGACAATGTAATCTTACGTGACTTCTATCCCACTTCTGGGGCAGATATGTTTGGGTCCCTGCAGATGGCCTTCACCAGTGGCTACATCACCATTATAAATAACACTGGCGTAAACAATCTTGTCGACTGCCTCTAGAAATATTAATTTTAGAGGATCGCACACAGAGGTTCACTTTCAAGGACCCTCACCCACTTGATAAAAACTTTGCCGAGACCAAACCATTCTAATGTATAGAAGAGATACAGCTACTCAACCCAAGCAAATGTCTTCTCTGCATCTAAAGAGATCATTAATACCTGCATAATTTGCTGTTGACACGCTTGGATCATATTGAGTAATCTCCTAACATTGTTGGAATATCTGCAGCCTTTTATAAGCCGGTATGGTATACTTTGACAATGGAAGGATAAATAGTTTCCATCCTCAATGTAAGGGAAACAGACAGAATTTTGAAATCAACATTTAGATGTGAGATGGGCCTATAGGAAGCACAATCTTTTGGTGTCTTCCTTTTCTTAAGAATAAGAGAGATATGAGCCTCTCTTAAGGATGGTGGGATGCAGTCGTGACTGTGTGAGTGACGAACATCGTAAACATCGGCTCTGACAACAGGTTTATAAATTCCTCATAAAGCTCACGTGGACATCCGTCAGGACCGGGTGCCTTTCCGCCTGGAAGCTGCTTTACACCCTCCAGCACCGACAATGGTGAATGAAGGCAAGACGCTTATTTGGGGGTTACCCCTGGAAGGTCCAAGTTCTTGAAGCAGGATTCCATCTAAATCCATCTATCCCCATAATGCTTAGTCTGATATAATTCGGAGTAAAATCTCAGAAATGCTGCTTTAATCTCTATGGGATCACAGGGAAGGGTCCCAGTACCTTCCCTAGTTGAGGTAATGGCTTTGGGGTTCTCTTTTTCATCGGAAGATAGGCTAACTACTTGCCCGGTTTATCACCATGCTCAAACAGCCTTTGCTTTGCAAACGTAAGTACCTTCTTGACTGTCTGTGTGAGCGTGGAATTCACTGCAGACAGAAGCGTTGTGATCCTCTGCAGCTTAGCCACCGAGGGTCTATCAAAGTATGCCCTCTCGGCTGCCTTCAACCGTGCTTGGAGCAAGTGTTCCTACTCCAGGTTCTGCTGCATCCTAAGGAATAATTATTCCTTTGGCATAAGCCTTAGCAATTTTCCATAGAATGGATGGGTTACTGGTTGAATCTAAATTAATGGCTAAGAAAGATCTGAATTCATTACAGAAATACTCAATGTACTTACTGTCCTTAAGAATAAAGGGATTCGCCAGTGTCTCGAACCTGCTATATTGCCCTTAATCTTAACCAATACTGCTGCATGGTCACAAATGGTAATATTCCCAATTGTACAGAACACCACTCAATCGAAGACTGCTGCAAGGTGTGGAAGAGATCAACTCTAGTGTGGCATTTCTGCGGGTTAAAGAAGAAAGTAAAATCCCTATTTATGAGGTGGATCTGCCTCCAAACATCCACCAGCCCCAGTTCCACACAAAAATCCACTAATTGCTTAGATTGGAAAGATGGTACTGGGAGCGTTTGGGCATGCTGTCCGCCGTGGGTGCAAAAGACAATTGAAATCTCCTCCTACGATAATGTGCTATGAAGAAAGATTGCTTAATTTGGAAAATGCATCTATCAGGAATTTATGGCAGTGAGCCAGGGAGCAATAAACATTCAAACTACTGCTTTCTTCCCCATATATCTTTGAGGGTTATGATCCTCCCGTGGGTGTCTAATACAATCTACTAATTTAAATGAAAGATTCTTCCTCACCAGTATGGCTTCTCTCCTATTCCTAGTGTTAAAAGACGAGAAATAAACCCGATCAAATCCACCTTGCTGTAATGTCAAATTTTCCTTGTTATCAAAGTGCATCTCTGCAATACGACAATATCCACCCTCTCCTTTTTCTTAACTGGCGAATGGCTCCCCTTAATGTTCCAGATACACCATTTAAGCATGACATTAGCCATTACACACTGAAACAATATTTGAACTCCAGAGAGGAAGAACTCGAATTACAAATTATTGAGCACCAATGAAAAAAGAATCATAGAGCTTAAAGAAACATACAAACTAATGTTACTACAACTAACAAGCTCTCAAAACGTTCCAAAACTAAATACATTCTAAAACAAAAAAAATACAAAGTGCCAGTGGCACTCAGGAGGGGCATTTACCCCCTGCCGACTGGGGGCATTTGCATGTCACAAATCTCTATCTTCTGCCCCATTATCAATACTGTATCCAGGGCAATTAATCACAAACATCGGGACAGATCTGCCCTTAGGTTGGTATTCAGTCATCACGATCACCTTCATAACTCTCTCCAGCTTGAGCCGAACCCGACACACAAACTAATCAAGAGAAAAATGAGTAGTATTACTAATGAAGAAGTTAAAAGTGTGTACTCTACCCACCCCTGACTATAATTTAACACTGCTTAATACCAGAAACGGTCAACAAACTTGCTTTTAAAAAAGGGAAACAAGGTTATCGCTTTTCGTTAACGCATCCAGACTACTTTAAAGTGTCCACAAAGTTTTCGCATCCTCTGGAGAGTTAGTGGATCTATTGAAAGATCCACTAGTGCATACGGAGCACCGCTGAGTCCATTAAGGAATATTGAATCTCAAGTTCCCTTACTCTTCTCTTGATATCATCAAAAGATTTTCTTTTCTGAATCACTGCCGCTGAAAAGACCTGGAAGAACATAATCTTGGAGCCCTCTTCGGGTCTCTACCCTTGTGTTCTGGAGGCTTCCCTAAGTCTTTGTTTGTCCCTGCAACAATGTAATCGCCCAAGGACAGGGTGAGGGCGTTGGTCTGAGCGTGACCTGCGCACCGTAACCCAATGAACTGTCTCACTCTTCACCCGTCCCTCTTCAGCTTCGAAGTGAAGGAATCTCTGCAGCCAGTTGTCTCAAATAAAAACTCACTGACTGATCACCTTATGTCCGGTCCAGCAGACGGATGATATGAACACTCTTCATCCTTCCCCTGCTCTCGAGGTCGTCACCTTGTTTAGTTAAGGTACGGACCGATTTTTCAAGGGTGAAGATCTCCTCCTTACAGGGATCGATCACAGTCTCTGCCTCTGCAGTTTGGCTCTCGACCTCATCTGTTCTGTTTCCAAGGCTTTCAAGTTGCTGTTCATGTTTTTGGAGCACTGCTGAGAGTGGTTCTATCTTCCTGCTGAGTGTTTCTTCAATCAAGTTTTCAATCATTTCCTGTAACTTGGTGAACTCGATGACCAAGTCCTGATGAGTAACTCTGTCGATTGAACGAGCAGAGGGTGTTACAGGTGCCGCCACAGGCATGCTGAAAGCTTCTGACGGGTGCGCTGCGTGTTGGGACTTACTCGACCCTTTCCCATGTTTGGAACCCTATTCGCAAAGCTGACCTTTCAGATCGCTGCCATCTTGTTTCCCCGATAAAACTTTATCGATGTTATCATTTCGTTTAATTCCTGGATATTCTGGAGCCGTGTCATTCGGTACCACTGTCTACATTTTCCCCAGCACTACACATTGCTGCCCACTCCTCGATAATCCTTGACTCTTTTGTGATTCGTGAACCTTGCCTCAAAACTATTCAATATCTCTGCCTCGAATGATCTGCAGGGAAGAGTGTTCCAAAGACTCACTACACCCTGAGAAAATAAAAATAAACAGACTAATCGGTAATTTACCATGGCCAATCAAACTAAGCTGCACATCCTTGAACTGTGGGAGGAAACTAGAAAACTAGGAAGAAACACACACAGACACGGGAAGAATGTTCAAACTCCACATAGAGTGTGGGACGAAATTGGAATTGAGCTTAGCTCTTTGCTGATATGAGGCAGCAGTGCTAACCACAAATCTATCACGCTGCTCCGTTAGCCCTATTAGTTACCTGCGGCTGACGAAAAAAATCTGCCTGACTTGTTCCTGTCACTGAACCTGACCCCGTCTGAGATCTTTATCATCGGTCATATCACCGACCCGGTTACATTTAAAATTGGTTGTGAGCAGTGGAGGAATGGGACTAGAAAAGGAAACAGTGACACCCTCCAACTTCAGTCAGAACCGGAGTGAGGAAAATTTCACAAAGTCGGATTTCACTCAAGTGGGAATTCCCTTCCCCAGAAGTTTAGGATGGCTGAATCATTATATTATGTCGAGGCTGGCTTTGTCTGATTTTCCATAGACATGTGAATCAGGGATAATGGTGCATGGAGAGAAAAGTGCAGCTGGGACCACAATGAGATGAGCCATGACCTTATTTACTGGTGGGGTAGTGTCAAAGGGCCGGTTAGCCCACTCGTGTCAGCCCTATGTTTTGATGTTCCATTCAGCCCTCCGGACCTGCTACAAACAGGCAGATCGAAGCCACGCCGATGGTTAGGTGTTGTTTTGGAAATGCACTTGGAAATTGCAGGCTTGGTCAGGAAGTGGCCTGCAGCCGTAATCCCTTTTTCCATGCTTCCCCACTCTGTAACTTCTGCTCTGGAATTGCTTTGAATGCAGTTCCCATATCCCATCCAGGGTTAACTCAGGCAAATTTTCTCCTCTCCCGAATGCAACATAGTACAACACGACTTCCAGGAAAATAAACAATTACTTTCCAAAAGCATGACATAAAAAACTAAGAAGTAGGAACATGAGACGGCTATTCGGCCCCTCAAGACTGAATTGTCATTCAATGAGAACATGGCTGATCTATTTCCGGGCTCAACTCCACTTTTCTACTCAATTTCCTGCATCCCTCCACAACTCGCTGGGTTAGGGAATTCCAGACATTCACTACCTTCTGAGAGAATGCATCTTTTTCACCTCAGATTGAAATCGATGTCCCTTATTCAGTATCTACCACCTCGAGTTCGAGACTCAGGGGAAACACCTTCTCAGCATCTACCTTGTCAAGCCCCCTCTGTATCTTGTACATTTCAGTAATATCACCCTCATTCATTTCAACCACAATGAATAATCTCCTCACCATTTTAAATGTATTCAATAATTCAACCCTTCTATCTCAGGAAGCCGCCTCATGAACCAAACTAGCTACATCAGCATGCAGACGTTACGTTTCATACTCAGGAACACTCCAATCTCTTTGTACTACTCCTGTTTTGGGAGTCCTCTTCATTAAATAGCAGCCTGCATTTTGGTTCTCAAAGTCATCCACAAACTCCAATGTATATTGCACTCAGCTCCCGCCGTCAGGCTATCAGTATAGATTGTACATAACTGATGCCATCGGCCTGATATTTGTGGTAATCAAGTAGATACGTCTTTATCATAAAGATCCATTAATCCTGACTCTCTGATTTCATTGTGTTAAGCAACCATTATCCCATGCAAATATATTATTCAACATACTACAAGCATCTGTCTTGTGTCAGAACATTTATTTTGTGATACCTTGTGAAAACTTTCTGGAAAGCCTCATGTTGACCAGTGCCCATTATCAAATCTGCATGTCACTTTCTCAGGGTTTCCTGATGAACGGCTCCTGCCCGAAACATTGACTTTCCTGCTCCTCGGATGCTGCCTGACATGCTGTGCTTTTCCAGCATGACTCTAATCTTGACATTCTCAGGGGTCTCCAAAACAGAATTTGTATGATTTTACAGAGCAAAAATAGTTTCCCGTTCACAAAACCATGCCAACTCTGCATTAAGCTTTTCTAACTGCCCTGCAATGCCTTCCTTAATAACAGGCTCTAGCAGATTCCCAGCAATAATGGTTAGGCTAAATTGTTCCTGCGTTCTGACTCATTCCTTTCTTGAAGACAGGCCCCATATTGGAGGTTCTCCAGTTTCACTGGAACACTCCTGGAATCCAAATTGTTATGGAATATTTCACACAATGCCGCTAGTCACTGTGTGACCACTTCTTTTAAAATTAACTACGAATTACTGCTCACCTGCCTACCCTTATTCTTATCTGTTAGGTAAATACCTTGTTCTTTTTGTTAGAGACAGTTCAATAACTTCCCTCCTGTTACCACTTTGTTTATACCATCGGCATGCTTACAGTACTTTCCCCATGAGGAGTGATTTAAAATACTAGTGTAAATTATCTGCTTGTTCCCTGTGGCCAGTTCTCCAGTCACACCCTCCTAATGGCCTCAATGTACTTTCCTCACTTCACATCTGCTTCATCTCACACACACATCTTCAAGTTTTTTTTATGTTGACAGAAAAGCTCATGATGCTTGTTTTAATATTTCTTACCAATTTATTACATCATATCTTTTCGTACATTTTCCTCAGTTTCTACATTCATACAGTCATATCGTGCACAAACAGACCCTTTGGTCCAACTTGTCCATGCTGACCAGGTTTTCTAAATTATACTAATCCCATCTGCTTGCACTTGGCCCAAATGCCTCTAAACTTTTCACATTCATATGTTGGTCCAAATGTCTTTGAAATATTGTCGCTGTACTTGCATCCCCCACTGTTCCTCTGGCAGTTCATTCCATAATACATCACACTCTGTGTAACAGAAAGGTGTCCCTTTGTCCCTTTCAAGTTTCCCTCCTTCCACCTTAAAGCTATGCATCTGTGTTTGAACTCCCCGATCCTACAGAAAAGACCTTCGCTATTCACTCTATCCATGCCTCCCATGATATTATAAACTTCTAGAATGCCACCCTTCAAACTCGTACACTCCATCTGATACTAACTTCAAGATCAAAGGTTTAACAATAAGCACTGCAAATCTGAAAGAATATTAAAAATGAAAGGTGTAGAAAACAGCCCAAACTTCATACTGTTAGTTTTGCTCTATGTTACAAAACCAAGGCAACACGAAACTCTTACTCGTGCCAATAAGAGGTCAAGCACCTGAATTCCATAGTGTGAAGGCAGTGATGATGTATACTATGAAAATGTATAGATCTAGATCTATTTAATACCATATGGTCAAATTCTCCCTCCTGTTTTCCCTATGGCCTTGTGTGGTTGTGTCTTCTTCATCTTACACTCAACGAGAGAGAACCCCTTTGCCCCATTCACACCTTAATTTAAACCCATTTTGCATTATCCTCTCGTTCACCACTGATAATAGCCCGTTTATCGTTTGCTACGCCCTCTTTTCCAAGTCACCCATCCCCCATCTCCGGCAATGGATTAAAAAGCCAAACCTTTTCAGTTCAGAACAAGTCACATTGGACTTGTTACGCTAACTCTGTTTCTCTGTCTCTGCAGATGCTGCCAGACCTGCTGAGGTTCTTCAGAAACGAATAGGCACAGCACAAATTTTCAATGAAACAAATAACTATGGATACTGGAAATAAATACAAAATAAATACAAAAATTGCTGAAGAAACTGCGGGCTTTGTAGAGGGCCACTGGACTCAAAAGATTAACTCGACATTCACTACAGAAGATGCCGCCAGAGCTGCATTATTTCTTCAGCAATTTCTGTTTTTTGAACAAGTTCCAATGACGTGTTTGAAAGCTGCTCAAACGCCCTGTCCAACACGGAGCGCCCTACACTGGGAACTGAAGTGCACACATTCATTCGCTCAGAAACTGCATAAGGCCGACATCACTGACACCACAGCGCTCTTAATCATGGTCAGGGAGAAAACCAGAGGGAAACATATTTAATTCAAACGCAGACGGCACGACAAGCAAGGAAAAGATTCAGATGAATATGTTAAAGGGTTTGAGTAATGTAACAAATTGGAAGCATGGAACCAAGGAGAACCATCAGCAGAATGAGAATATGAAAATGGAAATATTACTGCATTAAAAACCAGAAGCGGTCACTGAGTACACGGCTGATCGGTGACTGGGTCTCGATGTGAACTGGGGGAGAGTCAGTAGAATTGAATTGCAGATATTGCAGCTCAAACTGGGATTTCACGTGATGCTGTAGACAACAGCAGCAACAGAAGCAGGATTGTATTCAAACATAATCTGTATCATTTTCCCCAGGATATTCCATCAGTCTACCATTACCATCAAACCGAGTGATTGTTCAGTGACGAGTGTGGGTGAACATGCCAAGGTCAGAACCATGTGCACCTAAAGCTGATGACAAACCATCAAAGCTACGGCGCTTGAGTGGTTTCATTCCAAAGAGCAGAACTGACATCTGATAGACAGGAGGAAATGATCCCAAGACCAACAGATCAGATCTAAGATCTGCAGTCCTGCCACATCCAGACATAAATATCAGTGTAGTATTAAACAACTTACTGGTGGAGAAGATACCAGAAATATCCCCATGCTAAATAATGAAACAGCCCTGTACATCAGTGAAAATGACAAGGATGTAGTATCTGCACCATACTCAGCCAGAGGTACTGAAAGGATGATCCACCTCATCCTCGCCATGATATCCACAGAATCACAGATGGCAGTGTTCACCCAATTCGAATCGCTGCTCGTGACATGAAGAAACCGCTGAACACATTAGATACAACAAAGACAATGGGCCCTGACAGCATTCCTGCAATAGGACCGAAGACCTGTGCTGCACAACAAGCCGTGTCCCTGGGGAAGCTCTTTCATTCCAGCTCCAACTCTGACAACTCCATGGCAATGTGGAAAATTATCGAGGAGAAAGTGAGGACTGCAGATGCTGGAAATCAGAGGTGAAAATGTGTTGTTGGAAAAGCGCAGCAGGACAGGCAGCATCCAAGGAACAGGAGAAGAAGGGCTCATGCCTGAAACATCGATTCTCCTGCGACTTGGATGCTGCCTGATGACTGCGCTTTTCCAGCAACACATTTTCAGCAATGTGGAAAATTACTCAACTATGTCTGGTCCCCTAACAGGTGAATAATTACATTCTGACCATTTACCACCCGCTCAGTCCCTTCACGGTAATCAAATGGGTGGGAGTTCTTTTTGACAGAGCTGTGAAGCAGTCCAGAAATAACCCGCTCATTGTGGTTTCTGATAGGTTCCTATGTGGCGATGGTGCTGATGTGGAAATGTAACTGGATTACTAATCCAACACAGGATAATGCTCTGGCAGCTGGTGGTAGTTAAAAACAATTAATAAAATATCAAGATCTAGAATCTGGTGATTGTAACAGTGACCTTGCATCCAATGTTGATTGTAAACTTCGATCTCATTCCCCAACGTACTTTCAGGAAGTAAATCTCCCTTGCTTTTCTTGTATGGCTCCAGACACATAGACATGTGATAAACTCTTCAATGATCCCTGAAATGGCCAAGCAAGATACTCAATTTTATCACACTGCTCCAAAGTCTTAAAGGATAAAAGCAGACAGAATACCCGGCACCAGCCTCGATATCAGAGAAGGGAACTGGAATCACAGTCCTGTTGACCCTGCAGAGCCCTCCTTCCTAACATCTGAGAGCTTGTGACAACATTTACAGAGCTTTCCCACAGGCTGCACAGAAACATCGGGAAAAGAGTAGGTCATTCAACACATTGATCCTTCCCCATTCTAGTTCATTGAGAAAATCTCCTCAATGCAGTTTTCCCGACACAGTGTTCATATCTATTAATATGTTCAAACATTGTGAAATATAAAATAAGAACTGTTGTAGACCTTCAGTCCATCAATCTTGCTCCTCGATTCAATATACAGGCAGTTCTCTGATAACGAATGTTGATTAAACGGAATGACTGCAATGCGAATCGTGAATTACGCACCTTTTTTCCATAAAGTTAACTCCCGTTCACTGTGACGCGACTCCTTGCCAGGCACCAGCTGAACACGAAAACCCAGCTTCAGGATCCTCTGTGTGCCAAATGCACGCTGTGAGTGTTCAGCTAAAACAGGAATGCAATCTGCTCTGCAAGCTTTGAACCTGAGCTTGAAATGGGGAATTGCTCTCTCCAATTAGAAGGAACTTTATTTGAAACCGGGGGAGAATCTTCAGGAGAACTGCAATTCCATGTTGGCATCACGTGGTCAGTCAGTCCTGCGCACTTTCTGGTGAAGAGCTTGGTGAAAGGTACAGGGATGTAGCCAGTGACTGAATTGTCATTATTAACACTATTTCATTACAAAATATGATTTAAAGGTTTAATTAGACTGTGCTAGTGTGTGTTAGACGAACTTTAATTTTGGTTTTTTACTGATATTTTGCAGTTCGCCCATTATCCTCTTTTCCCCATAAACCACATCATTAATATTACATGATTTTCTGCAACACAGTGATGCACAGGAACAGAGCTACCACGTTATTGGAGAACAACCTGTAATGGTATCTGATCCTCTATCTTCATACCATACCCTGCTGTCTCCCTATCCCTTTAGTTTCCAGAAATCCATATTTTTATTCTGTGCCTTGGTTTCCACAGCCTGATCTGGGAGATAGTACCCCAGGTTCACCAGTCTCTGAGTGCAGACATTTAATCTCATCTCAATGCAGAGTGCCCTTTCTGTACATAATACTGTGGCCCTTGTTTTGAAGTCCCAGCCAGGGGAATTGTCACCCCTGTTTCCAATCTGTCTCGCCCTAACAGAGTTTTATATATTTCACTGAGATCTCCACTCATTTTCCTAAACCCGATGGAAGACAGGCACAGTCGCCCCAAACTCTGCTCCCACACAAGCCTGTCATCCCAGAGATCAGTATGGTTATCCTTTACTGCTCTCCTTCAATGTCAGGTTTGTCCTTTATTAGGTAAGGAGACCAAAACTGCACACAATACTGCACAATGTGCGAGATAAGGTCTCACCAAGGCCCTGCTCAGCTGCAGTAAAACACCCTTACTCCTGGATTCAAATCCCTCTGAAACGAAGGTGAATACACTATTTATCTGCCTATCTGTTTTCTGCTCCTGCAAAATTGCTTTCTGTGACCAGTGCACAGGGATATCCAGATCCTTTTCAATGTTACACCTCCCCACGTGTTGGGTCTGTGTATACTGGTCAGCGTGCCAATGCCATTCCCAGTATGGACTTCTCGATTCAGATCTCATTGCCCTACACTGACCTCGGAGGGTTGCAAAGAAGGAAACAAAAATGCAGCTTAAGTTCCTTTATAGATCAACATTTTTCAAAAAATCCCTTTTCAAATGATAGGCTCCCGTTCTGTTTTTACCATCAAAGCTCACAATATCATATATCCCCCATAGACCATATCCCCCACCCCCCATTGCTCTCCTTCTGCCATGTATTTACCCAGACACTCCACTTGTCGGAATCACCTTGCAGTTTTTTTGACATCCTGCTCACCCACTCACAATCCGATATTGTTTAGTGCCATCAACAAACTTGGAAATATTAAATTTGATCCACTCAACAAAATATATGTTGTGTATTGGGAATAGCTGGAGCCCAAACCCCGATTCTTGCTATATCCTCCAAGCCTTCTTTTCAAATAAACCCATTGTTTTATTCCTACTCAATGCTTCCTGCCCGCTCTCCCATTCTAAAACCATATTAGTCCCAGTCCCAGAGGATTTGAATTTGCATAATAGGCCTGGGGCTTTATCAAAAATCTTTCTGAAAATACAATCATATTGCATTGATCGCTTCTCCATAATTATGCTAAACGTCACTTTCACAAATATGATTCCCATTTGATCAATCTCGGTTGACTTTATCTGTGCTCATTACTTTCAGTTCCAATACTTCCTCTAAAACTGTTTGGTTGCTAATTTCTTTCTATTCCTTTTTTCTCAACAGACTAATGTTCACTAGGATTGTTGGGAAGTTTTCTTTTTTGTTTTGTTTTCTTCTGTGAAGACATAACTAAAGTATTTGCTCCATAGTTCTGCCTTTTCCCTGTCCTCAATTCTCTGGTATCAGACTGTCAGAAAGCTGCACATTTTTCCACTTAATTTTGCCATTGACATATTTTCAGAAGATATTACAAGTTCAATCCTAAAGCCTTGTTAATATACTCTTCAGAAACCCATCAAATCGTATCTTAAACTACTCAATGATTGACCTTCCACAGCCATACAAACACAGAAGCACAGACTTTGTACCATCAACAATACAACACAGTCTACATTAGTCCCATTTTCGGACGCAAGTCCCGTAGCCGTGAAACTTATGGCATTTCAAGTGCACAACCGTGTATTTTCTAATGGTTGTGAAGTTACCATGACAACTTCTCCCTCAGGAAGGGCATTCCTGATCCCAACACACTCTGGATGAAAAACAAACCTCAATTCCCTTCACTTTAAAATGTGCTGCATTGTTCTTGGCCCTTTGACTAAAAGGAACAGCTGCAGTCTATCCACCCTGTCCATGCCCCTTAGTATCCTATCCTTCTGAATCACGGCCCCCTCAACCTTCTCTGCTCCAAACTAAACAACCTGAGGTTATCCAGACTCTCTCCAAAGCTGATATGCTCCATCCATGGGAGCATCCTGGTGAATCTCCTCTGAGCCCCCTGCACTACAATCACATCCTTCCCGTCATGTGGTTCCCAGAACTACACACAGTACTCTATCTTGGCCAACCCAAAGTCCCGCATAGCTCTTATAATCTATGCCTTGATGAATAAAGATTACGTTTATGGTCCCTTATGCTTTCTCAAAATTGTGCATGAACGTATTTAGTCACATTCAGGGAAGTGTGGAGAAACACCCTCTGAGCTTCCTCGTGTGCTGCCATTCATTGAGTACTCCCTGTCCAGTTCCTTCATCCAAAGTGTATCACATCATATTTATCAAGGTTACATTACATCTGCCATTGCTCTGCCCATCTGACTTTCCATCTGTATCTTCCTGTAACAGAAGACCTTCCTCCTCACTGCCAACCACCCGGCCAATCTTTGTATCAAACACAAGCTTAGTTGTCACACTCCCATCTCTCCCGCCTACATTCACAGCTGCATCATTTATGAATACCCCAAATAATAAGGATAACGATCACAGAACACCAGGTTACAGTAAAACTGGTTTATTTGGAGGCACTAACTTCGAAGCGCTGCTTCTTCATTCGGTGGTTGTGAGCTTTGAAAGCTCGTGCCTCTGAATAAACCTGCTGGACTATAACTTGGTGTTACATGATTTTTAGGTTTGTTCACCCCAGTCCAACACCAGCACCTCTGAATCACAACACTGATCCCTGTGATACACCATTGGACATCGGTCTCGAGTCACACAAATAGCCTTCAACCACTACCCCCTGTCTCCTAACACTAAGACGATTTGGATGCAACTTGGCAAGTCATTAATGACTCGTACCTGTTCCCTTGTTATACATTTCCGCTTGACACACTTGCGGAATATCTGGAGATTTTCCTTAATCTTACCCTGCCAGCAGGTTTCTATGACCCTGTTTTAGGCAGTTCTCACCGAGTGATGAATTTCCTCAAAGTTACGGTCTTAAGTGGTCAATCCCTTATTTTGCCATTATTTGCCTTGAATTTGGATTGGGGAGCCAGGGAAGCGTCCTGTTAATTTCCCATTTGTTATATGTTTTGTGAATTTTGTAAATCTCACTGTGACCCACTTCTCATTCTTTGAAACACTGGAGAACATAGGCCGAGTTTCCTCATCCGACAATCTCGCCATCTGTGTGATTAATCTGGACAACGTCCATTGCAATTTTATTGTGGTCAGTATATTCTTTCTCAGATTGGGTCACCAACACTGTACACAATGGATGCAGGTTTGCTCGCTGAGCTGGCAGGTTCATTTCCCGACGTTTCCTTACCTTACTAGGTGACATCTTCAGTGGACCTCTAGCGAAGCGATGCTACACATTCCTGCTTTCTTTTTAAGGGTTTCTTTGTGTTGTTGATGTCATTTCCTGTGGCGAAGTCACTTTCTGTTCCTTTTCTCAGGGGGTGCTGGATGGGGTCTAACAACTAATAGCACATCGAGTTAGACATCTGCCAGAAATACATGTGGATTCTCTCCATTGATCCTATTAATTTCTAAATATCGATTATCACATGCTGCATAATAGATTACAACAGTTTCTCTGCAGATGTCAAGTTAATTGTTCGGCAATTCTCCAAACTATGTCTTCTTCTCTTTATAGATGCTTGGATCGCTTCTATTAATCTATAGTGCTTGGACCACGTTTAATAACTTCCATTTATCCGGAATGGCTTGCGGCCTCTGCAGAATGCACAGGAAAATAATACACAGTCATCGACAGTGCAATTAATACTTCTGTTGATGAGTAATGTCTGACATTTTAATATGAAGTGCATCAGGTTTGTCAGGCTGAGCAATGCTCAATCCAGTTACACTTTCAAATACTACCTTGTTACTGATATAAATTGACTTTTTGTCTTCAGTTGCACAAGAGCTACATGATCACTTGGTATTATTGGCTGATTTTATGGATCTTCCTCCTTGAAGACAGATACAAAGCAGCTGATTATTTTCTTGGCCATTTCCTTGTTCTTCACAATAAACTCTCCTCTCCCAATTACCAATTTCCATATTTGACCTTGCTTTTACTTTGTTTCCTTTGAAATACACATTGTAGATTTATGCAGTGTTTTTGTTCCTGTTTGTTAGCATTCATGTTCTGTTTTTGATTTCCTTATCAGTTTCATGGCCCTTGTTTCTGGATCGTGAATTTCTGAGAATTCTCAGGTTTCCACAATGACTGAAATTCTTCTGAAGCCATTTCCTATGATTAATACATTTTCGAATTTGTTTCATTCAACATCATTGTGTCACTTTTCCTTTCTTTGGTGTTTGTACCTGAAATAAAAAGACTTTGCAATATTTCTATAAATTTTCTCGTCCTGACCAGATATATTCAGGAACACTGCAGGAGGACGTAGAAGGAATTGCCGGAGCCCTGGCTGATATTTTTGCATCATCGCTGGCCAACGGGCGAAGTCACGAAGGACTGGAGGACAGCGAATGCTGTGTCCTTACTCAAGAAGGGCTACAAAGAAAAACGCGGGAGCTATAGACCAGTAAACGTAAAATCTGTTGAAAGTTATTTACTCGAACAGGTTCTTAGAGATAAGATATAAAAGCATTTGAAAAGACAGGGTGTGATTAGGAGCAAGATTAGAGTGGTGCTAGAAAAGCACAGCAGCATCCGAGGATCAAGAAAATCAACGTTTTGGGGAAAAGCCCATCATCAAACTCAGCACGGCTTTGTGCATGGGAGATCATGGCTCACAAATTTGTTTGAATTCTTTGCTTAAGTGACTAGCAACGTTGAGGAGGGCAGGATGGTGTATGTAGTCTTTATGGATTCCAGTAAGGCCTTCAATAAGGTTCCACATGGTACACTGCTCTGGAAGGTTAGATCGCATGAAATTGGGGAGGAGCTGCCAAATTAGATTCAAAATTGCCTTGTTGGTGGGAAGCAGAGGGTAATAGTGAGAGGATGCTTGTCAGCCTGGAGGCCTGTGATTAATGGAAAGCCTCACGGGTGACTGCTTCGTCCACTACATATTACATATATCTATGGTTTACATGAGAATGAACAGGCAGATTTGTAAGTTTAAAGACAACACTAAAATAGGCAGCATCATGGAGACTGAGGAAGGTTATCAGAAATTTCAGAAAATACAGCACTACGTTGATCAGCTGGAGAAGTGGCTGAGAAATGGCAAATGGATTTTAATGTAGATCAGTGTAAGTTCTTGCATTTTAGAAAGTCAAATCAAGGTTGGAATTTCATGTTGAATGGTTGGGTCCTAAGGAGTGTAGTGGAACAGAGGGACCTTGGAATTCATGTGCATGGTTCTCTGAAATTTGATTCAGAGGTAGATAGGGCAGTGAAGAAAGATTTTGGCACACTGGCTTTCATCAGTGTATATCTACGTTGCAATTATACAGGATGTTAGTGAGGCCATACTGGGAGCGTAATGTTTAGCTGTGTTCACTTTGCTATGGGAAGGATGGTATTAAACTGGAAAGAGTGCAGAAGAAATTTACAAGAATGTTGAAAAGATCTCAATGGTCTGAGTTATTGGGAGAGGTTGGACAAGCTAGGACTTTTTACTTAAGATGTATGAGGCTGAGGGGGAATCTGAGAGGAGTATATAAGATCATGGGAATATCGGACAGAGTGAATGCACTCAGTTCCTTTTTCCAGGGTTAGGCAATCACGGACAAGAGGGCATCAGTTTAAGGTCAGAGGGGAAACAATAAAAGGGAACCTGAGGAGCAACTGCTTTTCACACAGGGGTGATATGCATATGGAATGATGTGCCAGTGGAAGAGTTTGAGGCGGGCACATTCGCAACATTTAAAAGGCATTTGTACAAATACATGGACAGGAAAGGATTAGAAAGATACAGGACAACAGCAGGGAAATGGGGTTAGCGTGGATGGACAGTTTGGTCGGAATGGACGTGTTTGGGCCGAAGGGCCTGTCTCTGTGTTGTCTGACTCTATGACTCTAACAAACATTGCTTGCCTCTCACTGTATGTTATATTGTACTTTCCCAATTTACTGGAGCGAACTTGACGCTCTACCCTCCAGGCTACCATCATTTTTAACCAGAACGTTCAAGCAATCTATATTCATGCAGACACCGTGTAAAATACACCTTATTAACGTCTCTATTCCTTCAAAGCTGATTCAGAGCAAGGTTATTAACTCTTCCTTCTGATCACACAACAAACCCAAAATAAACTGCTCTATAGATTGCTTCACACATACTCTTCAACCCACCTCACATACACGTACAGAATTTATTTTGCACAGCATAAGCAGTCACTTAGTTAATACAGTTTAGATGCAATTTGAGAACATCCTACAAAACTGCGGTATCCTTGATACTTGCATATCTAATTCCCAGAGCATATGATGCTCAGATTTTCTGCAACCGATATATAACACACCAATATTTGCTGCGCCTTCCTCGTTGTAAGTTCTACATAAACTGATTCTGTAGAATGGGAGGGACAGGTCTGTGTCATTATTAGTGATAGACTTGGACAGGACAGTCGGGGAGGCTCACCTTGACGCTGAGATGATCTGAAGATATCTCCATCAATATAGGACAAGCATCAATATCTTCCCGGCTGTCTCAGGATAATGGTCACCGAATTCTCTCTGCTCTGTCACCCTCTCTGTATATCTGTTATAGCACCTACCCACAGAAAATCCTCATGCTCTATCTCCAAATAAGGCTCAGGCACTACCGCACTCACTATTGAATTCAGCAACTTCCTTCCCACACTTTTTCTGTCACCTACGCAATACGCCCACACATTAATAATACTATATGGATTCAAAACTGTCGACTGTCTCATTCCGGACGACTCACAATTCCTCCCAGATACACCTCCACCAGCACGAACAGCAAGGCCATCCACTCCTGCCCTCACTCCAAACATCCCTTTCTTCTATTCCAAGAGAAAAAGCCTGGAATAGGACAGAAATGGCCAAGCCGGGTGGGGGAGTGCCCAATATCCCTTCCCTCACCCTTCCCCACACCCGCCATGTGGGGAGGAACCTCGTACAAGATGAAGCGGACTGGGATGCCTCACGTGAAATTTCTGAAACATCCATGTCCCACTGACCGATTAAGGAACAGTATTCAGTGAAAGACAATTTTCAATGTCAACACATTGGCATTTCAAACGACAGTCCTTTAACTCCCACCCCACCCCCAAATACAGTTACCGCACTGCACAGAGATGCAGACACAGAAATACACAGAATTATTGGTATCACCCCAATATACGAACAAACACAATACATACAAGGGAATACCATACGCACACGTAGAAACACACGCAGACATCTCGAGTCACACACAAATCGACACAAACATAGATAGAAACACACAGGCTGATACACAGAAAGACAAATGTAGAGGCACAAATACACAGATGACAAGCAGATGGACAAACATACGCACACGTAGACACAGATACAAATTGATAAGTTTTTGTTTTATAACGGGATCAAGGATTCTTGGGGGAAGGCAGGAGAATGAGGTTGAGGAACAGAAAAGAAATTATTGAATAGCAGATCAGACTAGATGCGCTGAATGGCCTCATTCTGCTCCTTTTTTTAATGAGGTGCTATGTTAATTGGTATTCTCTTCCTGAGACAGCAGCAGAGACTGGGTTTGATACATATTCGATTGGAAAGGTTCAGTGGGAATGTGGGACAGGTTTGGAGTCCGGAATGGTTTATGTTTATTCCTAATTATTCTGTCCTTATATCTGCAAAGACGTGGTGATTTGAAGTTCAGTTAACAATGTTTTAAAATAACAGGTTCCACAAAGAAATAAGGACGTACCTTGCACTTTAGTCATGTGCTACCTGTGGTGTCCTCATCCTCAGGGAGCAGCGAAGACTCGTTTATAGAGTCATAGAGACGTACAGCATGGAAACAGACTTTGCAGTCCAACCCGTCCATGCGGACCAGATATCTCAACCCAATCTCGTCCCCCCTGCCGGCAACTGGCCCATACACCTCCAAACCCTTCCAATTCGTATACCCATCCCAAATGCCTCTCAAATGTTGCAATTGTCCCAGCCTCCACCACTTCCTCCGGCAGCTCATTCAATAGAAGTACACCCACTGGGTGAAAGCCGTTGTCCCTTAGGTCTCTTTTGTATCTTACCCCTCTCATACTAAACCTATTCCCTCTAGTTCTGGACTCCCCGACACAAGGGAAAAGACTTTGCTTATTTACACTATCCATGCCCCTCATAATTTTGTAAACCTCTGTAAAGTCACCCCTCCGCCTCCGATGCTCCATTTATAACAGCCCCAGCCTGTTCAGCCTCTTCCTGTAGCTAAAATCCTCTAACCATGGTAAAATCTTCGTGAATCTTTTCTGAACTCGTTCAAGCTTCACAACATCTTTCCGATAGGAGCGAGAACAGAACTGCACGCAATATTCCAAGAATGGCCTCAAAAGTGTCCTGTACAGCAGCAACATGACCTCCCAACTCCTGTACTCAATACTCTGACCAATAAAGGAAAGCATACCAAACGCCTTCTTCACTATCCTATCTACCTGCGACTCCACTTTCAAAGAGCTATGAACTACACTCCAAGGTTTCTTTGTTCAGCTACACTCCTGAGGACCTTGCCATTAAGTGTATAAGTCTGCGCTCGACTGATCTGTGTTGGGCAGGAGAGTCAATGTTTATTGGGAGCAGACAGGAGACGGATGGACAGACACACTCGGATCAGCCATGAACATTCTGAATGGTGCAGCCAAATGACCAACCATTGTCCCTACCCCGTGTGTTGTTCCCTCAATCCACCCTCGAGGCTATTACATGGTAGGGGACCACCCCATTCAATCAGACAGGATCGATACAATGAGACAGGAGGAGACCATTCTGTCACTCTAAGGAATTGCACAGCAATATAGAATGAAGTCATTGAGCTCGTTGAGTACATTACACAGCCCAGCAGGAGGCCATTCAACCCGCATGAACGGCTACCCAGGAGCAGGGAACATTGACTCTCCTGTCCCGCAAAGATCAGTCGCTAACAGGAAACCGAGAGTAGAGACAACTGTTTATTTTCAGGCTGCAAATCTGTAACTGATGGATGCCTCAGAGATCACTGTGGGGTCATCAATGATCAATAATTTGTATCCAAGATCTGGAGGAAGGGGAGGGAATTGTTTGGAGGTCAATTAGCTCGTAAACCAAGATGGTCATTTAATGTGTCATCAAATGAAGGTAGTGAGTCTGCAATGTGAAACAGACAGGGAAGGTTAGTGAGCAAACCTTCAGCAGAAATAGCGAAAGGTAGGTTGTGTATTTTGGAATGAAGAATAAAACAATGGTAAACAATGTAAATGCAGAGAGATTGCAGAACTCTGTGATTCAGGCGGTTTCCATGTTCCTGGGACATGAATCATATGAAGTAGGTCTGCAGATGCAGCAAGTGATTTGGAAGGTTAGTGGAATGATGCTGTTTTTGGCAAAACGTATCAGGTTTAATCGCAGGAATGTTAAACTGCATCGGTACGAGGGCATTGCTGTGACCACATTTGATGCACTGTGTGCTGTTTTGATCAACGAAACTAAAATGAAAGGATTTAATTCTTTTCGAAGATTTTCAAAGAGGTTTCCCTTTACTCATTCATGGAATGCCAGCCTTTTGTTATCGGGGATTATCAGTTTTGATCTTAGCTGAGAAATAGTATTGAACCATCCATGACTTTCTGAAGAGTGTATCAACTGGATGCATATTATCTCTTGTCAGGGAGACTAAAGCTAGAAAATAAATGTTAAGAAAAAGCTGCATTTATATTAACACACATACTATGAAGACACCTACCAATATTTACAAATTACACAGAGACATGTAAGCATGTCTTCAAATTATAAAGTGGGGACTTTTTTGCGATTGAAACGAATGCACTTGCATATAATCTACAATCGGGTTTTCCAGACAATGTTCCAGAAGAGCACACCTGGTACAGTTTGGTGTTCAGTTGACATTATTGTATGGTTCAACACAGAGATGGAGAAAAATGTCCCCTGCCTGACAAGCATCAGCCTATTGATCTCTCTCTCTTACGTTGTTCCATCCGATAGCAAAGTGTGAGACCATAAAATCCCTGTGTTATCTTTACAACTTGTGAAGGAGTTCTGGTGAGAATTCACTGGAATCTCTATACTGCCTGAAACAAAGGGAATTCAGCCAAATTCAACTGTTCCAGAGTGAAATCCCACTACCAGTAGCTTGTTTGAGCAGAATAACTTCAAAGGCAGAATAACGTTTGGGGCACCCTATCATTTTACCATTTGTTATGAGTTCAACTTTCTGTGTCTCACACTTTTCTAGAAAATGACCTACACTGAGACCTACATCATTGGTCACATCACAAAACTGGTTGCATTTAAGATTGGTGTAACCAGTGGAGGAGTGGGACTGGAAAAGGACGGAGTGACCTTCCAACATTGGTTGAAACACAAATGAGAAATTTTCAAAGTGCTGTTCAAGTGGAAATTCCCTTCCCCAGAAGTTTGTGGTGCCTGGATGCTTGCATTTATTCAAAATTATATTTGGTGACATTTGACAGACAAGTGAATGCAGGAAAATGGCATACAGACAGAAAAATGCTTTTGAGATCACATGCACATCACCCATGGAATTTGTGAGTGGTGGAGCGGTGACAAAGTGTCTAATAGCCCACTCCTGCTGCTCAGTCCTATGTCCCTATGTTCTATTCAGCTCCTCACAGCTCCTGATATTAGCAGATGGAGGCCACCTGCTCCAAATACCTGGTCCACCGGAACACAGGATATCATCCTCAAGACTGATCACCTACCTGAATAGAAATGAGCTATAAGAATACGGGAAACAGGCAGAGGAAGGGAGCTATCTTTACTTCTGTTCTTCTCACACAGGACGTATGCAGCCCTGGTCACGGCAGCATGTTATGCAGTTCTTGAACTGAGTGGTTGGTTCAGCTGTTCCACAGGACAGTAAAGAGAAAAGCACAGTCCTGTGGGATTGTAGTGTTACAACACAGGATACATTCTCCTGCTTAATGTAAAACCAACAACAGGGAAAAGATTTATCCACTGCAGTAATCCATGATAATTCTAGAGTAGAAAACTATTTGAAGTAAAAATTAACAACTTTATTTCTTAAAGCATAACAGGGAATAATAGATGAACGAATATTTACAGCTTCTTCCTCTAAGCTATATTTTATCTCCCCCCACCCACTCCACTATACTAGTTCGATTAGACTCCTAATTAAGATTTACAAAACAAAACTTCTTATCTCAAAACCGAGAAGCTGTCGGTTCTTCTCCATATTCCTGTCTTCTTTTCTTCTTTGAGATTCTGCTTTTCCAAGTTACTAATCAATAAAGTTACCGAGAGGAGAACTATTTTTCAGGCAGTCTTTGCATGCTGGTAACTTGGCAGTTCTCCTCTCAACTGTCAATTTCCCGCGGTCTTGTGCCCCCAAACCATTGGACTGTGTCATTGGCTATTAAAATTATCAATAAACTAAATTCAAACTTGATTGGAGGTGGGCACTTTGGGTTATAACTTAAACTGTTGGCTGAATTTGTTTTTGTCTTGAGAAAATAAGCCACTCGACCAAATGTTACATTAATCTATTTTTCGAAGACTTGGTGCTGTTAGGTAGTTATTGCTGGCTTTTAATTCTGTTAAAGGTGCAGAACACCCACATGTTCCTCACAGAAGTCACACTGAAACCTGACTAGAGAAGAATGACCCATTGACTTCGCTTAAGGACTTCGGGCAAGCAGATGGGCTTTTATGGCAAATGAAAATTGTTGTTTTTAATTTCTCTCATGAGATATCAACAGACTATTATTCTGTGGGTCTAGGGAATGAGTCTTGAACACCATAAACTGCTGTCCCGTATGTACAGAGAACAAGTTAAACATCCTCAGAGCAATGTTTTTAGTGATGGACATATGGTTAGAAGGAACTTGAAACTGTTAAACAAAGGCACAAATTATGGTTTATTCAGAAGTTGCAATGAGACTGAGACGTGACTGGGGTATCATGACGGTGGTATTGGACAGGATTGGTGCGTGGGGAGGAGATGGAGATGTAAATTTGTGAAGGACAAAATGGATTATGGAGTTTGAGAACAGTCTGGTTCCTTCTTGCATATCAGTGAGTAATTTAAAAATAGTAGTTTGACACTGATTAATATAAGGAAAGGTTTCATTTGTAACTGAAGACATTGTCTTGCACTTTCCAAATTTTATATATCATGAGCAGAAATTCAGTTCAACCCAGTTTAGTAGACAGATATAATGACTTACCAGGTACACCAACTATAGTGAGGATGGGATAGTAACCACGTTGAATAATCCAGAGGATATCCTGGATCCGTGATGCAAATGATATCCAAGGCTGAGAAAGATAGTAAAGACCCAAGGAAAAACTCCTGACTGTTATTGTAATATTCCAGTCTAATATTCTCAGATTCTGATAGATTGTTGAACCATTCCAGTCCAATGATCTCAGATTCTGATCCATTGTTGTACCATTCCAGTTTACTAATCTTAGATTCTGATCCACTATTAGAACATTCCAATCCAACGTACTCACATACTGAACCATTAGTCTAACGTTCCAGTCTAATGTTCTCAGATTCTGATTTCTACTCCCCCTCTCTCTCGAGCTGATGATCCGTGTTAGTGCTGTCAGTGATGCTCCTACTCATACTACGGGATAACACACTGAAAAGAGCCCACTTATCATTCAACGATGGAAACTCTCCACTGGGATAATTAGGATCCACGGAGATTGATATTAATCTAAGTCACTGAATAAATAGCTCCAGTTAACCCCTTTCAATTTAACATTGATTTTATGAAAATTCTAAAGAACGTTTAAAATTTATACATTTGGCATGAGATATGTGGGAGTGACTGAGGGACGGAATATTGGAGATGGTAGATTGATTGCGTGCAATCATTTAATCTGCCTTTTATATGCTAATAATGACAAAGGATTGTCAGAACATAAACAAGCTTCGACGTTTATAAATGGAAACATACAATCTGCAACTACTGTTGAGGGATTATAATGTCAGTAAAATATGGAGAGAACTTTTCTAGTTCAGAATCTGACAGGAAAATGTGCCTATGATAACATGAGTGATAAAGGACAACTGACATGAATATGTCAACAGCGAATATGATGTGATACACAATTCAGATGATATTTCGAGAATCAGAGAGCCAGGTGAGGATCATGCTGTTAATGTTATCGGTGTTAATCAACTGTGATTATTTACCATTGGATTTCAATTGTAGTGTGATTATGATATTGGGGACATGGCTGCTGAGACTGGAGTGAGGAAACATGATACTTCCCACTCATCAGTAGGGAAACATTACTCTTTGTAAATCATTTGAAGATCAAATTTCAGGATACAGCTCCAATGAGGAATGAGGAGAGCCAATATTAACCATACGGCCAAAGACATTGGAGCAGAAATTTGGCCATTAGGCCCATTAAGCCTGCTCCGCCATTCAATGATGGCTGTTAAGCTTCTCAACCCCATTCTCCCGCTTTCTACCTGTAACCCTTGATCCCCTTTACAGTCAAGAACCTATCTGTCTCACTCTTAAATATTCTCAATGATCTGGACTCGACAGCCCTCTGTGGCAGTGAATTCCATCGATTCACTGCTCTCTGGCTGGAGAGGTCTCTCTTTATCTCTGTTTGAAAAGATCTTCTCTTTACTCTGTCCCTTTGGGTACTCGTCTCTCCTACCATTGGATATGTCTTCCCAAAATTCACTCTGTCCCACGGCATGCAGTTTTCTGTAAGTTTCAATTCGACCTCCTAACATCTTTCTGAACTCTATCAAATACAGACCCAGAGCCCTCAAATATTCTTCATATGTTAAGCTTTTCATTCCTGGCACCATTCTTGTGAATCTCGTCTGAAAATGCTCCAAGACCAGTGCATCCTTCCTGAGATATGGGACCCAAAGCTGCGCACAATAATCCAAATGTAGCCTGACCAAAGCCTTGTAGAGCCTTAGAAGTACATCCCTGCTTTTATATCGAAGCCTTCTTGAAATAAATGCCATCATTGTATTTGCCTGCCTAACGACTGACAAACTGCAAGTTTACCTTTCAAGACCCCTGGACGAGAAAGCCCTAGTCTTTTTCCGCTTCAGATTTCTGAATTTGCTTGCTGTTTATAAAATAGACTATGCCTCTATTCATCCTGGTAAAATGCTTTTCCACACTTTTCCACATTGTACTACATCTGCCACTTCTTTGTTCACTCTCCGAACCTGTGAAAATCCTTCAGCAGGTGAAAGTGAGGACAGCAGATGCTGGAGATCAGAGTCAAAAAGTGTGGTCATAGAAAAATACAGCTTGTCAGGAAGCATTCAAGCAGGAGATTCGACGTTTCAGGCATAAAGCCTTCATCAGGAATGTGGGGTGGGCGGAAGGTGCCAGAGAGATAAATGAAAGGGGCTGGTGCTGGGAGGAAGATCGCTTGGAAGGCGACAGCTAGATAAAGGTGGGTGGTGATAGTGATAGGTCAGAGTGGAAGGTGGAGTGGCTAGATGGGAAGGAAGATGGACAGGTAGGACAGTTCAAGACGGCGGTTCTGAGTTGGAGGATTTGATCTGGGATAAGGTGGAGGGAGGGCAGATGAGGAAACTGGTAAAATTGTCCATGATACCGTGTGTTTGAAGGGTCCCAAGGCAGAAGATGGTGCGTTCTTCCTTCAGACGTCAGGTGGTTAGAATTTGACAGTAGATGAGGCCACAAACCTGCAAAGCCTTGGCGGAGTCGGAGGGAGAGTTGAAGTATTCAGCCACAGGGCAGTGTGGGGTTGTTGGGTGTGTGTGTCCGAGAGTGTTCCCTGAACTGTTCTGCAAGTTGACGTCTTGTCTCGCCAATGTAGTGGAGACCAGGAGCAATGGACAGACTAGAAGAGGTATCTGGATGCATGGGATGTAATCTGACTGATGTGGAAGGATCCTTTGGGGCCTTGGGTGGAGGTGAGGAGGGAGGTGTTGGCACAGGTTTCATACCTGTTGTAGTGGCAAGGGAAAGTGCCGGGAGTGGAAGGTGGCTTGTTGGGGTTGCGTGGACCTGATGAGGGAGCTGTGAGGGAATGGTCTCAGCAGTATGATGATAGGGGTAGGGAGGGAAGTATATCTCTGGTGGTGGGGTCTGACCGTTGGTGGCAGAAATGGCAGAGGATGATGCGTTGTAGCCTGAGGTTGGTGGGATGGAAGGCATGCACCAGAGAGGTTCTAACTTGTTGTAGTTGGAAGGGTGAAGCTCAAGGCCGGAGTTTTGGGCAATTGAGGAGATGCGCCAGAGCACCCTCCTGCAGCCGAACAACCTATTCAATGCTACCTGTCCCTCTATCTATCCTTGCACTGTTTGAAAGCTTGGCCAGAATGACCTCAGTTCCTTCATATCGATAATGAATGAACAAAGTGAAAAGTTGTGGTCCCAAAACTCAGTCTTGTGGAACACCACTTGTCACTGGCTGCCATCCTGAGAAAGACACGTTAATCCACACTCTCTGCTTTCTGTTAGACAGCCAAACTTCAACTTCCACCTTGCCTCTAACACCATGGACCCATATATTTCTCAATAGCCTCATGCATGTCACCTTGTCAAAGGATTCTTGAGGTGCAGATGGATAACATCTATTGGTTCTCCTTGATACTCCCTCAATGTATTCTAGCAGGATTGTCAGGCATGACCTCCCCTTGATGAAACCATGCTGACTCTGTCCTATTTTACCAAAGACTTCCAAGAATTCAGAAATCCCATTCTTCACGATGAATCCCATGATGTTACCCACAACCATGTCTGCAAATCAGTGTGCAGTGTTCCATCTTCTGCCTAACTCCCTTATTAAACAGGGTGTCATGTTTGCAAATATACAGCCACTTGGCCCTTTCCTGATTTTAGTCATTCCTGAAAGATTACCACTTTCGCTTGTACTAACTCTTCAGCGATCTCCCTTACAAGGCTAGGGTGTAGTCCATCTGGTCCAGGTGAGTTATCCACATTCAGGCCATTCCGTTTTCTAACATGTTCTTCTTGGTGATGGCCACTGTATTTAGGACTGCCCTCTCACTCTCTTCAATTCTTGGGAAATGACTCGTGTATGCCACCGTGAAGACTGATGCAAAATTCCTCAGCCATTTCTTTGCTTCCCACTACTGTCTTTCCAGCATCAATTCCCAGTGGTCCATATTCACATTTACATCTCTTTTGCATTTTATATATCGAAAGAATCTCTTACAGTTTCCTTTATATTACTGGTTAGCTTACCCCCATACATAATGTTCTCCCTCCTTATTTATTTTTTCTTGCCTTCTGTTGGCCTCAATTCTCCAGTTCCCCACTGCCCTTCACTCTGCTTGCTCTTTTGCTTATATGCAATCCCTGACTTCCCTTGTCAGCCCTGGTTGCCTCATCCTCCCTGTACCAAACCTCTATTAC
Organism: Chiloscyllium punctatum; assembly: GCF_047496795.1. Lineage (NCBI taxonomy): Eukaryota > Metazoa > Chordata > Chondrichthyes > Orectolobiformes > Hemiscylliidae > Chiloscyllium > Chiloscyllium punctatum. The sequence continues at coordinate 65,980,283 of NC_092751.1, read as the reverse complement.
TCAGCACGCATCTCTGCAGTGTCTTTTAAATTATCATGGAATCTCCAGCCATTGCTGTTACACTGTCTTTTCTGCTGGACGCCTGTCCCGGTCAATTCTACCCAGCTTCTCCCTTATGCCTCTCCAGTTGCCTTTATTCAGCTGAAATACTGTTAACTCTGATTCTATCTTCTCTCTCAAATTTCAGAATAAATTCAATTATGTTCTGATCGCTGCTTCTGAAGTTTTCCTTCACCTTAAGCTCCCTTGCCTAGCCTGCGTCATTAAATCTAGTGTCATCTGTTCCCGAGTGGGCTCCACCACATGATGCTCCAAAGAGCCATCCCGCAGATATTCCTCAAATTCCTTTTCTTGCGATTCTCTACCAAAATTGTTTCCCATTTCACTTGCGTATTGAAATCCCCCATGATCACTGTAACGTTGCCTTTCCAACAGATCTTTTCCATCTCCTGGTGTATCTTGTGCCCCAGCTCCTGACGACTCTTTGGAGGCCTGTGCAAGTCTCCAACTGTGGTTGTCTTACTTTTGTGGTTCCTCAATTCTACCATCCAGATTCTACACCATCTGACCTTACTTCCTTTCTTATTGTTGATTAAATTTCAATTCTTATTAATAATGTAAATCCACTCTCTCTGTCTCTTCGATACGATATATGTCCTTGAATATCCTGATCCCCTTGCAGCCGCTTCTCTGTGATGCTCATTACCTCATACCTACCAATTTCAATCTATGCCACAAGCTCATTTACCCTATTCCTTATACTGCTCGCATTCAGATGTAACCCTTCAATCTTGTGTTAACGTTCCCTCTTCTATTGCCAATTGTTTGTCCAGTGTGATTGAAGTTTGATTGCTTACACTTTCCATGCACTCTGTTCTATTTGCATCTATGCTGAAGATTTTAATAACCTCTCCTGAGCTCTGTGCTCTTACCTCCTCTTTTCTCATTAAACCCTATAATGGAATCCCTATCCCGCGCGCACACACACGCACCCCTAATCAGTTTAAAGCTCTGTCTACATCCTTGGTTAGGATTCACTTGGACTCTGGTCCCAGCACGGTTCAGACGAAGACTGTCCCATCAAAACAGGTTATTTCTTCCTCAGTAATAAAATGTGTTTAAAGTTTGTGAGAAGATTTGTAGCTCGGGTGCTCATTGTTGTGTTTCTGTTCGCCGAGCTGGGAATTTGTGTTGCAGATATTTCGTCGCCTGTCTAGGTGACATCCGCAGTGCTTTGGAGCCGCCTGTGAAGCGCTTCTGTGATGTTTCCTCCGGCATTTATAGTGGTTTGAATCTGTCGCTTCTGGTTGTCAGTTCCAGCTGTCCGTTGCAGTGGTCGGTATATTGGGTCCAGGTCGATGTGCTTATTGATTGAATCTGTGGATGAGTGACATGCCTCTTGGAATTCCCTGGCTGTTCTCTGTTTGGTTTGTCCTATAATAGTAGTGTTGTCCCAGTCGAATTCATGTTGCTTGTCATCTGCGTGTGTGGCTACTGAGGATAGCTGGTCGTGTCGTTTCGTGGCTAGTTGGTATTCATGGATGCAGATCGTTAGCTGTCTTCCTCTTTGTCCTATGTAGTGTTTTGTGCAGTCCTTGCATGGAGTTTTGTACACTACATCGGTTTTGCTTACGCTGGGTATCAGGTCCTTCGTTCTGGTGAGTTGTTGTCTGAGAGTGGCTGTTGGTTTGTGTGCTGTTATGAGTCCTAGTGTTCGCAGTAGTCTGGCTGTCAGTTCGGAAATGCTCTTGATGTATGGTAGTCTGCCTAGTCCTTTGGTTTGCGGCATGTCCTTGTTCCGTTGTCTTTCCCTTAGACATCTGTTGATGAAATTGCGGGGGCATCCGTATTTGGAGAATACATTGTATAGGAGTCCTTCTTCCTCTTTTTGTAGTTCTGGTGTACTGCAGTGTGTTCTGGCCCTTTTGAATAGTGTCCTGATGCAACTTCGTTTGTGTGTGATGGGGTGGTTGCTTTCGTAGTTTAGGACTTGGTCTGTGTGTGTGGCTTTCCTGTATACCTTTGTAGTGAATTCTCCGTTCGGTGTTCTCTGTACCATCAGGTCTAGGAATGGGAGTTGGTTGTCCTTTTCTTCCTCTCTAGTGAATCGGATTCCTGTGAGTGTGGCGTTGATGATCCGGTGCAATTTCAACAACAGATGCCTAAGGGAAAGACAACGGAACGAGGACACTCCGCAACCCAAAGGACTAGCCACACTACCATACATAAACAACATTTCCGAACTGACAGCCTGACGACTGCGACCACTAGGACTCAAAACAGCACACAAATCAACAGCCACTCTCAGACAACAACTCACCAGGACGAAGGACCCGATACCCAGCATGAGCAAAACCAATGTAGTGTACAAAACCCCATTCAAGGACGGCACAAAACACGACATAGGGCAAACAGGAAGACAGCTAACGATCCGCATCCATGAATATCAACTCGCCACGAAACGACACGACCAGCTATCCTTAGTAGCCACACAGGCAGATGACAAGCAACATGTGTTCGACTGGGAGAACACTATTATTATTGGACAACCCAAACAGAGAATAGCTAGGGAATTCCAAGAGGCATGGCACTCATCCACAGATTCAAACAATAAGCATATCGACCCGGACCCAATATACCGACTACTGCAATGGACAGCTGGAAATGACAACCGGAAGTGGCAGATTCAAACCACTACAAATGCCGGAGGAAACATCACAAAAGCGCTTCACAGGAGGCTCCCAAGCACTGAGGATATCACCTAGACAGGGGACAGAAATCTGCAACATAAATTGCCAGCTCGGCGAACAGAACCACAACAATAAAATGTGTTTATTCAACACAAAATACTGGGACAAAAAACAAGCGTTTCAGCACATACCAAAACATGAAAAATACAAAGAGACAATTCTGTTAAAATTCACTTACGATGTGGAGCTATATGAATTGAAATGTGAATTACAAAACCATGGACGAGGTATTCAAGCTTTATTGGTCATTATTTGACCCACAGCTGAGGTACTGATTTCCCCCCAGTCAGTGATCCCCCTCACTGAGACTCTCTCGCCCTGTCTCTCACACATTGTCTAGAGTGACTACAAGTTCCTGTTGGCCCAGAATATTTAAATTAATTCACCTTCTCCCTGGAACCAAGCTATAGTTATTTTGGACCTTGTTCAGCAGTCAGCAACCCGGTTCTGTGAAATTATTGGCGATGAATGATCTGGGATGACAGCATCGTGCTCACAGGGTACAGCAACCAGACAAAGGGCTTGCAGTCTGTCGAAGTTTCTAAATAAAATTTCTGTATGTTTGTCCTCATGCTGTCTTCTGATCTGACTTCACACTCGTCTGACCCGCCTTGATCTCACTCACTCTGTCGCTCCATTTTCCCTCCATTCCTTTTATATCTCTTCACTTCCTTTTTCTCTGTTAATTTTTCTCTCTCTCACGCACACACACACACACAGTTCTCTCTGTTTTCAAATTGTGATGTTGGAGAGCTCATCATTGTACATTTGGATGAACGGTTTCGTTCTATTAATTCTGCTCTATTAATTCTGAAGCTCTCTGAACCACTATGAAGACTTCAGCACAATAAAGAAATCAGGTGCCTGGTGAGACAAGCTGGTTCTGCCAAGGACACAGTGCAGAATCATCCTTTATCTCTTCCTGTTGCCTGTTATGCAGTGGCCTTGAAATATCTGTTCAAACAAAATAGATTGAAATTCGTGCTTTCGGGAGGACGTTCACCAGACGTTCAGCAGCTGTCAGGATTTAACAAGCAGTTCCCACATACAAAATGTGGATTTGCCTGACATCATCTCCTCCCAATTGACACGTCCTAGCTCTGCCTGATGCTCACGTAATTTGCCTTCCGCCAATTCAGTAGATTCCCACAAGGTCCTGACATATCCGTGATCATAGCTATCTTAAATCTGAAGGAGCTGTGAACACTGTTTCGAAAATTATGTCCCACAAAAAGGTCAGTCACCTGTCCAGGCTCATTAGCCAATAAGAGATCCAGTATGGCTCTTCCTCTCGTTGGTCTATCCAAATACTGTTGTAGTTAGAAAATTCTGCCCCGTCGAAACCTCTTGGTCCAAGGGGCTCCCAGTCATTATTGGAGATATTAATGTCACTCACTATGACCTCTCTGTTTTTTTAATACACCTTTCCTCAATTGACGTACATTTCTGTTCCTCAATCCTCCCGTGGTTGTTGGAGGGCTTATAAAAACGCAGTGCTTGCAGCCATCTTATTTTTGAGCTTTACCCATATTGCTGCAGTGGATGATCCCTCCTGTATGTACTCTTCAAGTAAAGTTGAAGCATTCTCCCGATTAGTAAAACACCTTGTCCACCTCTTTTACCTTCCTCTCCATCTCGCATAAAACAATGAAACTCTGGATTGGTGAAACCCTTTCTCAACCAAGCCTCTGTAAAGCTGCAACATCATAGTCCCATGCATGGATTCAGGCTGTCAGTTCATCGGTCTTAACCATAATAATTCTTCCATTGAAATAAATATACTTCAGCCCAAATCCATCAGATCCTGGCCTGATAATTGGTTTGAGTTTCCTTGATGTAAATTGTCGTTGTCTATTCTCTGGTAATAGGAGATTAGAAAAGACTGTCAGTAAAGCAGAAAATATTGCAAACAGACAATTTCTGTTTGCTCCCTTGTCCCTTCAATCTGTACATTGCATGACACATTGTCCAATTCCAATGAACTGCTGGATAATTATTATGCTTCAAACAACAGACTCCAGCCTCTCACTGCACATTCCTCAACTCTCTCTGGACATTTGGATTGACTGTTTTCTGATCCCTCTCTCAACCAATCTCTGTAATATTTATATCATAGTTATATATACTCATTCAAACTCCAAGCTCCAAGCTCATCTGTCTTGCCTGTCACACTGCTCACATTAAAATCAGCATACTTCAGACTTCCTGTCCCAGTGTGTTCACTCCCCTCTGCCAGTTTGTTGTTGGTCTTAGTTGTACTGGGATTAGTCTCCAACTGCTCTTCAGTCACTGTGCTTGTGGATGTACTGCTCTGGCTCTCCCCCTCTCCCCTCCCCCACCGCCACACTAGTTTAAAACCTCCTGAGTGACAATAACAAACCTGCCTGCCAGGAGATTGCTGCCGTTTCACGTCCATCCCGTCCTTCTTGTGTATTTCATACTGACCCAGCATTCCCAATGACTCACATATCGGAGATTGCTGCCAGTTCAGATGCATCCCGTCCTTTTTGTCTATATCCTACCGACCCGGGAATCCCAATGATCCACACATTGGAGATTGCTGCCAGTTCCAATGCATCCCGTCCTTCCCCTGTCTATCCTACTGACCCAGGAATCCCAATGATCCACATATTGGAAGTGCTGCCTTCCCTACCAGCTCCTTGGCCATGTTTTTAACTTTACTACCTTCCTATTCCTAACCTCACTAGCACGTGGCATAATCCAGTCTCCCCAACATTCAAATATCCTTTCAGCTCAAATCTGGCAATACCTTTACGTTAAAATGGATGGACTTGACAATAAAAACTTAAGTGTGATCTCATTTACCAGGAAGGTGGAGTCCAACGAATCAGTCGCAATGACCATAGGATCTGATATCTATCACCTTCACCAAACCTTTATGACAAGGTTTACATAGGGAGAATCTATTTATAGATGGTTGAAGAAAAACAGAATTAGCCCACAAGACCAGAAAATGTCAGAACAGATGTCTGCCATTCTGCCTGTTTACTCTGCTTTGCTGTTCAATTGGATTATAGCTATTCTGTTCTTTTAAATGGTAGGGTCTTTTCCCTGTATCCCTAGCAGTTCATAATGTGCCCAGTGTCTTTGTGCGCTCCCTGCGTAGGGAGCATCCAGTACCAGGCGATGGGGTGTGGGGAATCCCGGGGTGGCTCAATGAAAGGCTGCATGCAGTGACGGATGGACTCAGGGATTGAGAGAGACAGAGAAGGTAATCAGGGACATGCACTCACATAAGTAGCTGGGCAAGATTCCCAAACACTCAGGAAGCCTGAGGACCAGAGCCAATTCTACAATAAAGCCGTCATATTTGCAGCAATTCTCCATCAAACACAAGCAAATATACAGTAGATGGCATAAACCTGAAACCAACACAGAAACATATTGTGAAGAGAGAAAGTAGTTAATCCTCCCAATGAAGACACGGGAAGATTGTAAAAACTCCACAAAGAAAGGGTCCAGAGATTGGAATTGAACCCGAGGCTCTGACCCTGTGCGGCAGCAGTGTTGTGCCACCACGCTACACAATGATGGGCAAATGGATTAGTATTGTTATATTAATATATTTTCGACACTCAGTTTACAGGAATGCTCTCACTCAGCCTGTCTAAGATTGGGAAGCCTTTAGACTGCAGCAGAGGACAATTTAAGAAGCAATAAAATGGTGAACACGAAACATGTAAACTAGCTCGCTTTGGAAAAGGAGATTGCAGGAGTTTTGTTAAGATATATAAAACGGGAGAGTGAACATTGGACAACCAGAAATTGAGGCTGACTGCAGAGAAATGGAGAACAAAGAATTGGAGAATGACCTGAAAATGTACTTTCCTTCAATCCTCACAATGGTAGACACTAGGAACATTCCAGAACTTCAAGCGAGTCAAGGGTGAGGGAACGATGTAATGATCGGCGATGAGTAGAAGGTACTGGGGAAGCTGTAATGTTTGAAAATGGATACATCACACAGACTGGAAGGATAACAACCAATGTTCTGAAGGAATTAGCGGAGGAGATTGTGAAACCATTGGTCGGGACTGTTCAGGAATAACTATCATCAGACAGAGTCCCAGAGAACTGGAAAATGGACAATTTAAAATGTCTGTGTAAGAAGGAAGAAAGGCAAAATACAGTAAATAATAGGGCAGTTGAACCTGGCATCGGTTGTTAATCGGATTTAGAGTGCATTGCTAGCAATGACATTCCAGAGTACTTGGAGGTACATGGTAAAATAGGGCTGAGTCAGCATGGCTTTATCAAGGAGTGGTCTCGCTGACAGGTCTGTCAGAATTCTATCAGATGATAATGAGCAGGTTTGACAAAGGGAGGATGTGATCTCATTTGCCAATAGGGAGTGGATTAAATTTGAATCTGTGTTAAATTGAAACATGTTAATTTATTGGTTACATCTTGCATAAGCAGATGTACAAAAACAACTAAAAATTGTAAAGGAACAATTCAATAGTAGTTAATTAAAATAAGGATGGACGGTCGGTTGAGGTGTTGTTTCTCTATGATGTCGTAGTGGTGGACCCCACTGTGGATCCCAGTGACCATGTCTGGAGTAAACGTTGCAATCAAGAAGAACTCTGGCACTGAATCGATGAGCTGGAGTTTGAGCTTCAAACAATGCAAGGCATCAAGGAGGGGGAGAGTTTCCTGGATGCTGTGATTCAGGAGAGTTACACTCCTTAGATCAACTGACTCAAATTCAGCCAGTGGTTAGAAAACGGAGGGTTTGGCTGTGAGTGAGGCAGGTAGAGGGATCTAGGAGTGGGAGTTGTAGGAGCCTCAGCCCCTGTCCGGGTCTAACAGGTTTAAGGATCTTGTTCCCTGTGTGGATGGGAATGGGGACTGCAGGGAGGATGAGCATAATGGCCACAGCACCGAGTTGAGGGAAGCTTTCAACTGGGGCAAGAGAAGAGACATGTTACTGTAATTGGGGATAGTAGAGTTGGGCATAGACACTGTTCTCTGTGATCGGGATTGAGAGTCGTGAAAGTTGCATTACCGACTGGTGTTTGGGCAAGGGATATCTCATCTTGGCTGCAGAGGAACTTGGAGTGGGAGTGTAAAGATCCATTAGTCGTGGTCAGTGTAGGTACCAACGACAGAGACAAAAGTCGGGCAGAGTTTCTGCGAATGGATACGAAGAACTCAGAGCTAAATTAGAAAACAGAACCAAAAAGGAAATAATCTCTGGATTACGGCCTGAGCCATGAGCTAATTAGCAGAGGGTCAGCAGGAAAATGCGTGGCTCAAAGTTTGATGTGAGAGAAATAGGTTTATATCATGGGACATTGACACCAGACACTGGGGAAGGAGGGCACTGTTCTGATCCGACGGTCTTCATCTGAACCAAGTTGGGACTAGAGTCCTAGCAAATCGCATAACTAGGGCTGTAGACTGGACTTGAAGCGAAATGGGGTTGGGGTGTTGTCAGTTATAGGGAATATTAGAAAACCCTAATTAAAGGAGGGGTAAGATTGCAGAACTCAAGAAGAAGGCGTTTTGTATGTTTTCCTTTATTGGTCTGAGCATTGAGTACAGAAGTTGGGAGGTCATGCTGCGGCTGTCCAGGACATTGGTGAGGCCACTGTTGGAATATTGCGTGCAATTCTGGTCTCCTTCCTCGTGGAAAGATGTTGTGAAACTTGAGAGGGTTCAGAAAAGATTTACAAGTATGTTGCCAGGTTTGGAGGATTAGAGCTACAAGGAGATGCTGAACAGGCTGGGGCTGTTTTCCCTGGAGCGTCGGAGGCTGAGGGGTGACCTTATAGAAGTTTATAAAATTATGAGGGGCATGGATAGGACAAACAGACAAAGTCTTTTCCCTGGGAACGGGGAGTCCAGAACTAGAGGGGCATAGTTTTAGGGTGAGAGAGGGATAGAAATAAAAGAGACCTAAGGGGCAACATTTTCACGCAGAGTGCAGTACGTGTATGGAATGAGCTGCCAGAGGAAGTGGTGGAGGCTGGTACAATTTCAATATTTAAGAGACATATGGATGGGGAAAATGAATAGGAAGGGTTTAGAGGGATATGAGCCAGGTGCTGGCAGGTGGGACTAGATTGGGTTGAGATAAATGGTTGGCATGGATGGGTTGGACCGAAGAGTCTGTTTCCATGCTGTAAATCTCTATGACTCAATGACTCTAAGTTATTCAAATCTCCAACACAGACGCAGAGAGCATGCAAAGCGTTCGAAATCAAACATCAAACACACAGGACAAACAAATAACAATAAGAGGAAAGGCTATTACAGGGCTGAACTGTTATATCAGAATGCATGCAGTATAACGAATAAGGTAAATAAGCTTGTGACTCACACACAAATAGGCAGGTCGCCATCACGGAGACATCGCTGCAAGAGGATCAGGATTGGGAGCTGAATATTCAAGGATATGCATCCTATCAAAAAGATAGGCAGTTGGACAGAGGGGATGGGTTTGTCTTATTTGTAAGAAATGAAATTAAATCAATAATATGAAAGGAAGAAAGATCAAATGGTATAGAATTTGTGTCGGTAGAATTGAGAAATCACAATGGTTAAAAAAAAGTAGTTCTGTTCAGGCCTCCAAACAGTAGTCAGGAGCTGGGTTGCAAGATACACCAGGAGCTAGAAACATGTGTAGGAAATACAAAGTTACAGTAATCATGTGGGATTTCATTACGGAGGTGGCTGGGAATTCAGCTTGATGGTGGCTTGCAAGAAAAGAAATTTGTAGAATGTCTATGAGATGGCTTTTTGGAGCAGCTTGTGCAGGCAGACTAGATGAGGGAGCTTAAGGTGAAGGAAATAATAGGAGGCAGTGATCATAATATGATTGAATTTACTCTGCAATTTCAGATGGATAATTTAGAATCAGAGATAACGGTATTAAAGCTGAATAAAGGAGGAGAAAATGAGGACTGCATTCGCTGGAGATCAGCTGAAAATGTTTTGCTGGAAAAGCACAGCAGGTCAGGCAGCATCCAAGGAACAGGAGAATCGACGTTTCGGGCATAAGCCCTTCTTCAGGAATGTATGATAAGGGTCCGTGGTGTTAGAGGCAAGGTAGAGGCATGAATAGAAGCTTTTCTGTCCGGCAGAAAGCAGAGAGTGGGGATAAATTGGTCCTTCTCAGGATGGCAGCAGGTGACAAGTGGTGGTCAGCAAGGCACAGTGTTGGGACCATGACTTTTTACTTATTCGTTAACAATCTCGATCATGGAACTGGGGGCACTGTGGCTAAGTTTGCAGACGAAACAAAGATACTTAGACAGTCAGGTCGGAGAGAGAAGGCGGAGGGGCTGAAGAAGGAATTGGCCAGGTAAAGGGGTTGGCAGATGCATTCTAACATCGGAAAGTGTGAGTTCATGCACTTTAGCACGAAGAATAGAGGCATGTCTATTTCCTAAATGGGGAGAAAATTCAGAAATCTGGAGTGCAAAGGGACTTGGAAGTTCTAGTGCAGGGTTCTCGTAAGGAAAGCTTGCAGGTTGAGGTAGTAGTTATGAGGGCAGTTGCAGTTATTATTGATGGCATTTATTACGAGAGAAATCAGATATAAAAACAGGCTGTATAGAGCTTTGGTCAGACTACATTTGGAGTGTTGCGTGCACTGTTGAGCACCATATCTCAGGAAGGATGCACTGTCTCTGGAGGGTGTTCAGAAGATTTTCACGGGAACAGTCATAGGAGTGAAAAGTTTATTGTATGAGGAATGTTTGAGTCTTTGGGTCTATACTTGATAAAGTTTAGAAGGCAGAGGGGAAATGTAATTGAAACATACAGAATACTGAATGGCCTGAACAGAGTGGATGTTCATAAGATGTTTCCATTGGTAGGAGAGACAAGGAACCAAGGACACAGCCTTAGCTTAAAGCAAATACCTTCTGCAACGTTGATAAGTAGACTTCTTTAACCAGGGAATGGAGAATCTTTGCAACTTATTGCCAAAGAAGGCGGTTCGGCCAGGTCATTGAGTATATTTGAGACAGTGATAGATTTTTTGATTATCCAGGTGATCAAGGGTTAAGGGGAGAACGGCGGAGAATGGGCTTGAGAAACGTATCAGTGATGACTGAATGGCGGCGTAGACGAGATCAGCAAACTGGCCTAATGTCTGCTCCTGTATCTTATAGTCTTATGTTCTAAACCTTAAGGAGGCACCTTGCATCTCTGAGAATATGGATTCATGTTCTTCATGAATGTCAGTAGCTGGTGGGAATAGTGAACTGTTTTAGAATGAAGGTATTGTGGATGCTGTCAAGGTGGCGGATAATATGACATTCATTGCAGGATCACACACCAAATGCACTGTATTAATGTGGGGAGAGTTTATTCAAAACCTGGACCTCTCTGTCTCTCTCAATCACTGTGGGGAGTGGGGGTTGGGGTGGGTAGGCGTAACGTCCTCAGAGGCACTTTAAACTATCCAGATTCATGCATCCTGAGTGAAACAAAAGTGACGGAATTTATCACCTTCCCATTGTCTGTTTAGAATAGAAGGAGTGATTGTCCATTCCTCTCAAGGTTCAATGCAACCACCACTTATTATCTCACAGCGCGACAGATCAGCCTTCACTCACTCCTCATGGTGCCATCATCCCAGGGTTTAATCCGGTGGAACTCCTGTTTATTCTTTCTGTGATAAGGAGATCGCTCCTTATAAAGGAGATAAAATCTGTCCACAATACCCCAAAAACTGCCTCAACAACGGTCTCAGAGTTGATCACAATAATTCCTTTCCCTCACTTAGCTGGCTCCATTTTCTTCATGTGACACAGGAAACCATTCGTTTTCGAGGCACTGTCACTGAGTTGGAATTTAAACCATCCTTACATCTGTAGGTCAACATCAATAAAGGCAGCACCAGAGATGCCTATCGAGGTGAACATCACTGTCAGAGAGAGACTCGATCACGAAGAATACGTCGAAAACAGTGAATGGCTACCTACCTGAATGGAAATCAGCTGCAGGAGTATGGGATACAGGCAGAAGAAGGGAGGTATCTTTCCTTTTGACCTGCCCTTACGGGGTGTATGCAGAACTGGTCAGGCCAGCATGTTATGCCAGTCTTGAACTGAGTGACTGATTCATCTTTTCCACAGGACTGAAAAGAGTAAAACACAGTGCTGTGCGTTTGCAGTCACACAGAGACCTGACCAGGGAAGGATGCCCATTTCTTTCTCTAATGAGCATGAGACAAGCCTATATCAACAGATTATTATTCTGTGGCTCTAGATTATGAACCAATGATGTGACCACCATACACTGTCTTCCCATCTTTCAGATTCTGTGCAGAGAACAAGTTAAACATCTCAAGTGCAATTACTTTGCAATGGACTCGTGTTAAGAAGGGACTTGAAACAGCTGTATCCAGAATTAACAAAGGCACAAATGTTGGTTTATTTAGGAGTTGCACTGAGACTGAGGAGGAGACTTGATGTCACAATGGTTGTGATGGAAAGCATTGGTGAATGGGAAAGATATGGAGATATGAACTGTGCAGGAGGAAATAAATCAAAGAGGTTGAGAACCGTCTGTTTCATCCTCGCATATTGGTGAGTAACTTGTATCGAGGAATTTGCTAGTTATAATTTCTAAGGAATGGATGCTTTGACGGGAAATGAAAACGTTGACTTGCACCTTCCCAAGATTTACATCTCATGATCATCAATTCAGTTCAGACCGTTTGACTAGACATCTCGAGTGACTTACCAGTAATACCAACTATGGCAAGGATAGGATAGTAACCAGCTTGAATAACCAGCAGTACATCTTCAATCCGGGATGCTAATGATATCAAAGGCTGGGAAAGCCAATAAAGACCCCAGAATAAACTCCCGCCCATTGTGGGAGCATTCCAGTCTAATGCTACCAGATTCTGATCTCTCTTCACCCTGACTTCCAGGTGTCCGTCACGTTGAGAGTCCTTCAGAGTTCCCTACACGCCCTCAAGGATGTCCTCACAAGAACGGGGTACGATGATCAACTCATCGACCGCCAGTTCCAACGTGCCACAGCAAGGAACCATAATGACCTCCTCAGGAGACAGACACGTGCTGCAACTGACAGGTTACCCTTCGTTGTTCTGTACTTCCCAGGGCCTGAACAATTACACCATTTTCTTCGTGACCTGCAAAACATTATCAATGAGGATGAGCAGGGCACCAAGGTCTTCCCCACACCTCCACTACTTGCCTTTAAACAACCGCCAATCCTGAAACAGATCATTGTTCGTCGCAAACTGCCCGGCTCTCAGGACAACTCCATACAACCCTGTCACGGTGAATGCTGCAACACGTGTCAGATTGTGGACATAGGTACCGCTATAACGCGTGGGAACACCTCCCACCTTGTACATGGCAGGTATTCATGTGACTCAGCCAACGTTTTCTATTATATACGTTACAGGCAAGGATGCCCGGAGGCATGGTACATTGGGGAAACCGAGCAAAGGCTACAACAATGGATGAATGGGCACCGCACAACGATCAACAGACAGGAGGGTTCCCTCCCAGTTGGGGAACACTTCAGTGGTCCAGGACATTCAGCCTCGGACCTTTGGGTGACCATCCTCCAAGGTGGACTTCGGGACAGGCAGCAGAGAAAAGTGGCCGAGCAGAGGCTGATAGCTAAGTTCGGTACTCATAGGGAGGGCCTCAACCGGGACCTTGGGTTCATGTCACATTACAGGTGATCACCATTGCACCACACCCAAACACAGATATTCCTACACACACACTCTCACATACACATGGACACAGGTACACACAGAAACGCATACAGACACCCACAAACACCCTTATAAACACACACACTCCCACACTCACACATGCACCCCGTCACAGACTTGAGACAATCTGCACTCACTACACACACACACTTTCTCACACTCACAACCCCCACCCCAGACAGACACACACACATAGACAGACAAAGACCCACATGTACATATATATTTTGTGGGGTGAATTTGTACTTGCAGAGTTACATTGTACTTAGCTCAAAACTGCATGAATTTATGTAAAACTCTGTTATCTCACTTTTTAGATTAGAATCAGTCTAAACATCAGGTCATAGACAGAGAACACAGGGGGCTAACATCTTCAACATACTGTCCAGCTATCACCATTGTTAACAGCTAACCCGAGAATGCAACTTTTCAAAAAAGGTTTTGTGATTTACACATGAAAGAAGTGAAACTATCACTGTATTCTAACAGATGACAGGCTTAACAGACAAACAATTTTTCAATGTATAATTTCAGTTACATCACACTAAATGTTTGCTGTAAATTCTGTGTTACGATCGAGCTGATGAAGGAGTGTCGCTCCGAAAGCTACTGTGCTTCCAGTTAAACCTGTTGGACTATAACTTGGCGTTGTGTGATTTTGAACTTTGTACACCCCAGCCCAACACCGGCATCTCCAAATCATGACAATTCAGATTGTTATTCCAGAATCAGAGGGGACAGGTGTGGGTCATGATGTTGATGTTATCGATGCTAAGGAACTGTTGTGAAGTATCTTTAACTGGACTTCATTTACATTGTGATTATGACATTGGGGAAAAGAGAGAAGATGGAGAGGACTTGGGGACATGACTGTTCAGTCTGGGCGGAGGGACAGTGATGTTCCCCACTCACTAGTGTTGCAACGTTACTCTCTTTATAACTCATACGAAGAGCAGATTAAAGTGTATACCTACAATGAGGAATTAGCAGAGACAATATTAATGAAATGCATTTATGCAATACAAAATACAGTGAAATAAATGATTTTCTGTACAAACCAAAATATGCAAACTACAAAGAGATAAGGTTGTTAAAATGCACTCCTGATATGGAGCTATATAAATTGAAATGTGGATTACAAAACTATTCAAGTGGTGTGTGATATTTATCAATCATTATTTGATCCACAGCTGAGATCCTGATTTCCCCTCTGTCAGTGTAATAGAAAATTAACAAACTTAACATTTTCTGTGAAACCTGAAAGAGAATGCTATGCTAATTCTAAAACTTTTCTGAACGTTGCAAACACTTTGCTGAATTTTGCAGTCGTGGAGACCGCTTGACTTTACTGAACTTTGTATACATTCAACCTGGCCTGGCGAGCAGGCGAATTCAGCAGAAAAGCTAAGGAAAACAGAAAGAGAGTTATGTCCACGGCAAGGGAGTGAGAAAACAAGAACTCGAATGTTTCCCAGACCTTGTCCTTGAGCGTATGTTAAGAAGAGTACAAAAGGAATACGTTAATTATATTCAGGGCCCTCACACAAGGCGTGTTTGTCAAGTGTAATGGTTCCCTGCAGTGGTTAAAAATAAATCTTTTTCTTTGCTCTTGCTAGCATCTGAGTCCAGTCAGTTTAATTTCAACGACAGTCAGCGATCCACCTGACAGAGATTCTCTGGACCAGTCTCTCACACAGTGGGGGTTATCATTTCCTGCTGGTCTTGGCATCGTCTATTTTTAAAAATCCACCTTCTCCATGTACTAATCTATTGGCCGAATGGATTTTGTTTAGCTGTCAGTAACCTAGCTCTGTGACATTTTTGGAAATGATTGATCTGGGATGACAGCCAGTATCAGCACACTGCTTACTGTGTATGACACCCAGACAGGGGGTTTGCAGTCCAGAAGAATTTCTAAATGAAACTTCTGAATTCTCTCTGTCCATATCTATCCACCTTCATGCTGTCTTCTGATCTATTTAACCTCACCCTCATATAACTCCTCTTCATCCCTCTCTCAGTTCGTCGCTCCCCTTTCTATTCTCTCTTACTTTATCTCTCTTCACTTTCTTTCTCTCTGTTTATTTCTCTCTCATATAATCTATCTCCACATATTCTCTCTATCTCCAGTTGTGCCGTTGGAGAGCTTGTGACCCCACGATGGGCTGACTGACCTCCATTTGTGCTATAATAATTCTGCGGTTCTCTGACCCATAATAAATACTTTCGGTGCCTGGACAGACACGCTGGTCCGGTGACAGGTACAGTGCACAATCACCCATTATCTCTTCCTGTTCCCTGATGTGCAGTTGCCTTGAAATGTCCGTTCAAACAAAACAGACTGAATGAAATTCGAGCAGTCGGAATGACTTTCATCGCCGTGTATTTCAATCAGGATTTACTGAAGGATGAGGTTCCACAATAACATAACAATTATAGAAAAACAGGACAACACAATGAATAGCAGTCGAGTCCAACATGTGATTCCAAGTAAGCTTCACCGCGAGATTATCAATCAAGAAAATCAGCTCCTGTTCTGTGGACCGAGGTTCGAATCCCGCCACTGCAGAGGGTGGCAATTCAATTCAATAATTTTAAAATATTCCTGCAATTAAGATTCCGCCTATGAGAATGATATCATTGCCGATTGTCATAAAAATCCATCTGGTTCACTCACATCCTTCAATGAAGGAATCTTCCATTTCTCATCTGGGTGGGCCGACCGTTGACTCCAGAACCAAAGCAATGTGATTGACTCTCAATCGCCCTCTGAAATAGTTCAGCGAGTCAGTCAGATGTGCTACAAAATCTCAAAGAAATGAAACCAGATGTATTGACCTAGATACCGAAAAAGTGAACGTTCGAAACATCATTGTCGAACCTGCAAAGTCCTCCTTACTAACAATGAGGGCTCGTACCTAATTGGGACAATTGTTTTACAGACCAGTCAAGCAACAGCTTGACATAGGCATACTCACGGAATTTTACCTTACGGATATAACCCAGACAGCACCATCACCGTCCCTGGATATGTCCTGTCCCAAAGGCAGGACCGATCCGGCACAGGAGGGAGCTCAGTGCGATAGAGTCAGGCGGTCGATGCTCTGGGAGCCCTGTGACCTATAACCTCATATCTCCCACTCAACAATTGCCATCAAGCAAGAGGATCAACCCTGGTTCAAAAGAGAGTGCAGGAGGGCAAGCCAGGAGCGGACCCAGGCATACATAAAGATAAAATGTTAATCTGCTGAAGCTTCCAAACAGAACTATTTACATGCCAAATAGCATAAAATGCAAGGGACAGGCAGAGCTAAGCGATCCCAGAACTAACACATCAGATCTAAGCTCTGCAGTCCTGCGAAACTCATCATGGATGGTGGTGGACGACTAAACAACTCACCGGAGTAGGAGGCTCCACAAATATCCCCAACCTCAATGATGGAGGAGCTCAGTACATCAGTGCAGAAGATAAGGCTGAAGATTTCAAAAAATTCTTCACTCAGACGTTTCGAGTAGATGATCCACTTCAGTCTCCTTCCTTGGTCCCCATCATTACAGATAGCAGTCTTCAGCAAATTCGATTGACTGATATCAAGAAACGGCTGAAGGCACTAGATACTGCAACGGCATCGCCTTCATCACCACACAAAACAACACCTTCAGTGACTCTCCGGATGAATCCTAGATCAAAGCATCTTCAGCTCCTTTATCAATGACCTTCCCTCCATCATAATGTCAGACCTGGGGATATTCGACAATGACTGCACAATGTTCAGCACCATTCACAAATGCTCAGATACCGAAGCAGTCCATGCCAAAATGCAACAAGATCTGTCCCTCTCCATCTTGGGCTGACAAGTGGCAAGTAACATGTGCACTACACAGATGCCAGACAATGACCATCACCAATAAGAAACAATATAACAACTTAGTATTTGCAGCAGTATCATCACTCAGTTCCCCACTATCAATATCCAGGGGGTTATTATTGATTAGAAACTCAACTCGACTCACCACATAAATGTAAGAGCAGATCAGAGGCTCGGAATACTGCGTGAGTAACTTACCTCCTGACTTCCTAAAACTTGTCAATCATCTGAAAGGCACAAGTCAGGAATGAGATGGATTTCTCCCACTTGTCTGATTGAGTGCTGACCCAACAAGACTAAAGAAGCTTGAAACCATCCAGAAAAAAATAGTCCATTTGAGTGGCATCACATTCACACGCATTCACTCCCTCCACCACCGTCGCTCAGTAGCAGAAGTGTGTATTATCTACAAGACACAATGCAGAAATTCTCCAAAGATCCTCAGACAGAATTTTCCAATCCCAAGAACACTTACATCTAGAATGACAAGGCCAGCATACTTATGGGAATGTCACCACCTATAATTTCCCTTCCAAACCAATCAACATCCTGATGAGGAAATATATCGCCGTTCCTTCACTGTTCCTGGTAAAAACCCTGGAATTCCCTCCTTAATAGCATTGTGGGTCAACACACAGCAAGTAGACTGCAGCGGTTCAAGAAGGCAGCTCAGCACCACTTTCTCAGGGAGGCAACGAGGGATGGACAAGAAATGTTGGGCCCACGCAGCGATGTCACATCCAAAAAAAGATTTTTAAAAAATAGTTCCAAATTGAGCTTCTCGATGGGACAGGTTATCTGATTTGAACATGAACAGGAAAGCAGTGTTTCTGATACAGAACATTGTAGACGTTTCTGTTAATCGAAGGGTGTTCAGTGTTCGATAACTTATTGTCGCTGTGTGCTGTGATAAGTTGCATCTGTTTTGTTAAATTCAACAATACTGGTGTAACAGGATCACGCCTTCGAAAATACCAAACTGAAAATGGTAATCAATTGAGAGACAGTGTATTCCAGCCACATGAGACTCACATATAGTTGTTTATGTTCAACGCTTAATGGAATACTGGCCGACACTGAATCCTTCCATTGTTCATATCACAGAAGTTACCATTGAACAGAACGTGAAGTCAAATCAACATACAAATACAAGGGTTACAAGAGCTGCTCAGAGACAAACAATTCTGCACTGAAAAAATAGACCACATGACCATAACAGCATGAGATATTGCTATAGATTGAGCCCATTCAGCCCATTCCTTCGCTGTGAAACTGTGTCATTTTATCATAGTCTCTATGACTGGTGGACTTATCTTCTACACACTGACTGATTACTGCAAAGATTGATACAATCAGTTTCTAACAGATGCCTCGACTCCCATTCTTCTAAATCCCATCGTGTACACACACTGCCGCTTATGACAAGCCACCATCCCCAGGATGGATCACCTCCAATACCAGTTGATCTTTTTCCCAGAGATATTGCCCAAAATAGCTGCCAACATTCCAAATGCCGTCTGAACATTGCCCATTACATTCTCAGTGGTATGACTGCTCTCTTTAATTCTAGATCCCTTGAAATGAATGCGAACATTGCATTTGCTTTCCTAACTGCCAATTGAACCTGCACAGTAACCATAACAGAGGACGAGTGTTTCAAAATCCTTTTGTACTTCAGGTTTAATGGATCCTATTAGAACATAGTGTCTGCCTCTAGTCCACCTACCAAAGTGCATAATCTCACACGTGCCCATGTTATATTCCATCTGCAACGTATTTGCCCACTGTCCTAAACTGTCCAAGCTTTTCTGCAGTCTCCCTACTTCATTAATATCGCCTGCCCATCCAACCATCACTGTAACATCTCGAAACGTAGCAAAAAATGCCCTCGGGTCTTTTGTTCAGGTGGTTCATGTAAATGGCACTTCTTGAATCCCTAAGGACTGTGAGAAAGTGAGGACAGCAGATGCTGGAGATCAGAGCTGAAAAATGTGTTGCTGTAAAAATGCGCAGCAGGTCAGGCAGCATCCGAGGAGCAGGAGAATCGATGTTTCGAGGATGATCCCTTCTTCAGGAATGAGGAAAGTATGCCCAGAAGGCTAAGATAAAAGGTAGGGAGGAGGGACTTGGGGGAGGAGCGTTGGAAATGCGATAGTTGGAAGGAGGTTAAGGTGAGTGTGATAGGCCGGAGAGGGGGTGGGGGCGGAGAGGTCAGGAAGAAGATTGCAGGTTAGGAAGGTGGTGCTGAGTTCGAGGTTTGGGACTGAGACAAGATGGGGGGAGGGGAAATGAGGAAGCTGGAGAAATCTGAATTCATCCCTTGTGGTTGAAGGATTCCGAGGCGGAAGACGAGGCGCTCTTCCTCCAGCCGTCGTGTTGCCATGGTCTTGCGATGGAGGAGGCCAAGGACCTGCATGTCCTTGGCGGAGTGGTTGGGGAGTTGAAGTGTTGAGCCACGGGGTGGTTGGGTTGGTTGGTGCGGGTGTCCCAGAGCTGTGTTCTGAAACGTTCCACATGTAGGCAGCCTGTCTCCCCAATATAGAGGAGGCCACATCGGGTGCAGTGGATGCAGTAAATAATGTGTGTGGAGGTGCAGGTGAATTTGTGACAAATATGGAAGGATCCTTTGGGGCCTTGGAGGGAAGTAAGGGGGGAGGTGTGGGCGCAAGGTTTACATTTCTTGCAGTTGCAGGGGAAGGTGCCGGGAATGGAGGTTGGGTTGGTGGGGGGTGTGGACCTGATGAGGGAATCGCGGAGAGAGTGGTCTTTTCAGAACACTGACAGTGGAGGAGAGGGGAATATATCCTTGATGGTGGGGTCTGTTTGGAGGTGGCCGAAATGACGACGGATCATACGATGTATCTGGAGGTTGGTGGGGTGGGAGGTGAGGACCAATGGGGTTCTGTTGTGTTGGCAATTGGAGGAGTGGGGTTCAAGGGCGGAGGAGCGGGTTGTGGAGGGGATGCGGTGAAGAGCATCGTCGACCATGTCTGAGGGGAAATTGCGGTCTTTGCAGATGGACGCCATCTGGGTTGTTCACTATCGGAACTGGTCCTCCTGGGAGCAGATGCGGTGGAGCTGAAGGAATTGGGAATATGGGATGACGTTTTTACAGGGGGCAGGGTGGGAGGAGGTGTAGTCTACATAGCTGTGGGAGTCGGTCGGTTTATATTACATGTCCGTGTTGATTCGGTCACCCGAGATAGAAATTAAGAGCTCTAGGAAGGAGAGGGAGGAGTCTGAGAATTTACCTGGACCGCCTCAGAGTTCTCCCTCCCCTTCCACCTATTGTATTTCCAACGCCCCTCCCCCAGGTCCCTCCTCCCTACCTTTTATCTTAGCCTGCTTAGCACACTTTCCTCATTCCTGAAGAAGAGACCATGCCCGAAACATCGATTCTCCTGCTCTTTGGATGCTGCCTGACCTGCTGCACTTTTCCAGCAACACATTTTTCAGCTCTGTGTTTTCTCACGTACAAGGATGGTAGTGGTTTTTTTGAAGCAGGCTGGGATGTCGGCTTCAGGATGGAGAGGTTGAAGTTGTTTGTAAATATCTCTGTTAGTTGGTTCTCACAGGAACTGAGTGCTCAGCCAGGAACACTCTCCAGGCCTGTCTCTTTCATTGACTTGGCCTGCAGGAAGACTGATCATGTCTGCCACGGTGACATCAGGCAGAGGTACATCCGAGGCTCATTTCCAAAACGTCAATTCTGCTGCTCCTTGGATGCTTCCTGACCTGCTGCGCTTTTCCAGCAACACATTTTTCAGCTCTGATCTCCAGCATCTGCAGTCCTCACTTTCTCCTAGTGAGATAATACGTGCAAGATTCCTTAATGACTCCCCCACAGTGGCTCTGACCTCAATAAATATGAAGTGCTTTGAGACGCTGGTTATGGCCCACATCAGCTCCAGTGTCCCAGCCTGACCTGCTGTCCTATCATGTGCCGACTGATGTAACGGGTCCACAACGGATGCCATATACCTGCCCTGCCCTCATCCGTGGAACATCTGGATAACAAGGATGCATACACCAGACTCCTGGTCATTGACTACAGCTCCACCTTCAACATCATTATCCCCTCCAGACTTATCTCAAAACTCCGTGACCTTGATCATGGCTCCACCCTCTGCAACTGGATACCCTGGTTTCTGACATACAGACCACAATCCGTGAAGATAGGTATCTGTACATTCTCCACAATAAAACTCAACACTGGAACTACTGGAGGATGTGTTCTCAGCCCCCTGTTGTACTCTCCCGTGCACCCATAGCAGTGTTCTCATCCCCTACTGTACTCCATGTATATCCACAGCTGTGTCCTCCGCCCCCTACTGTACTCCTTGTACACACATGGCTGTGCCCTCAGCCTCCTACTGTACTACTGTACTCCCATGGATGTGTCTTCTGCCCCTTACTGTATTCCCTGTACACACGCGGCTGTGTTGTCAAATTCCAAACTATGCCAGCTACAAGTTCGCTGATGACATCACCAAATCAGGACGGATATCAAACAACGATGAGTCAGAATACAGAAAGGCGATTGAGGGCTGAGTGGCATGGTGTAATGATAATAGCCTCTCTCTCAAATTCGGCAATAGGAAGGAACTGATCATTGAGTTTAGAAAGAAAGGAGAGGAACACAACGTCATCTACATCAATGGTTGAGGCAGTGCAGAGCATCAACTCCCTCGGAGTGACGATAACTGTCAACCTTCCCTCGTCTTCTTGCATAGGTGTGACAGTCAAGACGGTTCAACAAGGCCTCTTCTTCCTCAGGAGGCTCAGGAAATTCAGCATGTACTGCTTCGACAGGTATACCATTGAGAGCATACTGTCTGGGTGCATCACGGCTTCATACAGCAACGCTCTGCCCAGGACCAGCAAGAAACGACAGAAGGTTGGGTGCACAGCCAATCTCCCAACCATCGCCTCTACTTACACGGCTCGTTGCCGCAGAAAGGCTGCCAAAATCTAAAACAAAGAACATAGAAGCCCACGCTGTTCTGCCGACCATTGATCCTCATGCATGGACCCTCAAATGTCTGTGACCATATGCATGTCCAGCTGTCTTTTAAATGTCCCCAATGACCTTGCTTCCACAACTGCTGCTGGCAACGCATTCCGTGCTCTCACAACTCTCTGTGTAAAGAACCCACCTCTGACATCCCCTCTATAGTTTCCTCCTACCAGCTTAAAACTATGACCCCTCGTGTTAGCCATTTCTGCCCTGTGAAATAGTCTCTGGCTATCGACTCTATCTATGCCTCTCATTATCTTGTATAATCAGTCGGGTCCCATCTTCTCCTCCTTTTCTGCAATGAAAAAAGTCCAAGCTCAGTCAACCTCTTTTCGTAATATAAGCCCTCCAGTCCAGGCAGCATCTTGGTAAACCTCCTCTGAACCCTCTCCAAAACACGAACATCTTTCCTATAATAGGGCGACCAGAACTGGATGCAGTATTCCAAGTGCGGTCCAACCAAAGTTTTATAGAGCTGCAACAAGATCTCAGGGCTCTTAAACTCAATCTCCCTGTTAATGAAAGCCAAAAGACCATATGCTTTCTCAACAACCCTGTCCACTTGGGTGGCCATTTTAAGGGATCTATGTACCTGGACACCAAGATCCCTCTGTTCCTCCACACTGTCAAGAATCCTATCCATAATCCTGTACTCAGTTTTCAAATTCGACCATCCAAAATGCATCACCTCGCATTTATCCAGGTTGAATTCCATTTGTCACCTCTCAGACCATCTCTGCATCCTGTCAATGTCCCACTGCAGCCTGCAACACCCCTCTATACTGTCAACGACACCTCCGACCTTTGTGTCATCTGCAAATTTGCTGACCCATCCTTCAAACACCTCGTCTAAGCCATGAAGAAAAATTACAAACAGTAGAGGCCCAAGTAGGAAGCCCTGTGGAATACCAATCACCACTGACTTCCAGGCAGAATATTTTCCTTCTACTACCACTCGCTGTCTTCTGTTCGCTACCTAATTCTGTATCCAGACAGCTACGTTCCCCTGTATCCCATTCCTCCGGACCTTCTGAATGAGCCTACCATGGGGAACCTTATCAAATGCCTTGCTGAAGTCGATATACACCACATCCACACCTCGACCCTCATCAACGTTTCTAGTCACATGCTCAAAGAACTCGATAAGTTTTTTGAGGCATGACATGCCCCTCACAAAACCGTGTTGACTGCATTTAATCAAGCCATGCTCTTCCAGATGGTCATAAATCCTATCCCTCAGAGTCCTTTCCAACACCTTGCAGACGACAGACGTGAGACTTACAGGTTCATAATTGCTGGGGATTTCCCTATTTCCTATCTTGAAGAGAAGAATTATATTTGCCTCTCTCCAGTCCTCAGGTACGACTCCAGTGGAGAGCGAGGATGCAAAGATCTTCGCAAGTGGCGAAGCAATTCCATTTCTCATTTCCCAAAGCAGCCGAGGACGAATCTGGTCCAGGCCTGGCGACTTTTCAATCTTAATGTTTGACAAAATTTTGAGCACATCAGCTTCCTCTATCTCTATCCAATCCAGCACGCACACCTGCTCTTCAAAGGTTTCATTCACTACAAAGTTCATTTCTTTCGTAAAGACAGAAGCAAAAAACACATTTCGGGCTTCCCCTCCCTCCTAAGACTTCACACAGAAGTTCCTTATGCTATCCCTGATCGGCGCTGCTCTTTCTTTGACCATTCTCTTATTCCTCACATAAGTGTAAAATGTCTTTGTGTTCTCCCTAATCAGTTCTGCCAAGCCTTTCTCGTGCCCCCTCCTGGCTCTCCTAAGACCATTTTTGAGCTCCTTCCTCGCCTGCCTGTAATCCTCTAGAGCTGAGCTTGACCGTAGCTTCCTCCACCTCATGTCAGCTACCTTCTTCCTTTTGACGAGAAGCTCCACCGCTATCGCAGATTACTGAGGGAAGGGAAACAGGAAATAGCTGGGGCATTAATAGATATCTTTGTAGCATCCTTGAACACAAATTAGGTCCCAGAGGAATGGAAAGTTGTTGCTTAAGAAGGGTAGCATGAATAATCCAGTTAATTATAGACCAGTGAGCCTGTCATCAGTGGTAGGGGAGCTGATAGAGAAGATACTGAGGGATAGGGTCTTTTCTCATTTGGATGAAAATGGTCTTATTAGTGATAGACAAGATGGTTATGTGCAGGGAAGGTAATGACTTACCAATTTAATAGAATTCCTTGAGGAAGTGACAAAGTTGATTGATGAGGAAGGGACTGTAGATGTCATGTACATGGACTTCAGGAAGGCGTTTGGTAAATTTTTCCATGGTCGGGTTATGGAGAAAGTGAAGTCACATGGTGTCCAGGGTGTGCTAGCTACATGGATAAAGAACTGGCTGGACAACAGGGTACAGAGCGTAGTAGAGGAAGGCAGATTCTCAAAATGGAGAACTGTGACCAGTTGTGCGCCATTTAAGATGTTTCCAGAAAGATACATGATTGTGCAGGGTGCAAAGGGATACAGACCCTCAGAAAATTGGCGACTGATTTGATCGAGGATCTGGATCAGCGCAGGATTTGACCGACAAATGGCCTGTTGAACTGGAATGTTCTTAGTTCTAACAATAACAAAAACCCATTACCTGTAAAGATCTCCCACAACCTCTTCCATCAGGCTAAAAGATGCAGAAGCTTGAAAATACAGATCAGCTGGTTCAGTAACGGCTTCTTCCTAGCTGTTATTAGACTGATGAATGGACTCTAATCTCAGATAATGCTGATCTTGTTCAGGTTGATCTCACCTAGCGCATGCTCTGTGCAGCGTAACCTATATGCCTCTCAGACATGTTTTACAGCCATCGTTCTGTACATCCTTGCTTACTTTGATCTGCCTGGACATCTTGGTACAGGTCAAAATAAGTCTTCACCTTCCCCCTCGCAGCTCACTCCAGTGGTCACTCCCAGGTCTCTCTGGTCCTCACCCCCAGTTTCTCCCATACCCCCCAGCTCCCTGTGACCCCATCCCCAGCTCCCCGTTTCCTTTGTCTCTCACTGTGTCACTCACACTGTCTGTTTCCCTCTGTTTTCCTTTTCCCTGCCTTCTGTTTCTTTCCCTGAACCTACTATCTTCCCAGCTCCTGTCCATGTGACTGTTTGTTTCCTTGTTTTGTTTCCTTTCTCTCTTCGACTTACTGTTCATCTCTTTCTCTCGCTGTGTCCTCTTTCTCCTTACGTTCGTATCTGTCTATTTCTCCCTCGTTGTGATGGTGATGCCTTCTCTATTCGTTTGAAGCGGGTGATAGCTCCTTGGTTCGATGCTGGCAATGCAATAAACTCAGCTGGGTTTTGGTATCAAAGACTTAATTTAAAATTATCAGTTAAACTTCAATTGTTCACAAAACAGCAGGCAGAACATGTGTATCCATTTAACAGCAATTATTATATCTACCTATTTTGGAACAACCCATCTTCCAATGTTCCTTTCACTGGCAACTGGAAATATTCTATTCGGGTGCATAATGGTCTGACATGGTAACTGCTCTGCCCAGGACCATAAAAAAAAACTACAGACGTTTGTGTGCACTGTCCAGGCCATCACGGAAGACCACCTTCCGTTATTTATACTTGTCATTGTCGCAGAAAGGCTGGCAACATCAAAGATCTCTCCCAAAACAATAATGATTTCCTACAACCTCTTCCAACAGGGAGGAGACACAAAGGTTTGAAAACATGGACGATGTATGCTCAGGGACACTCCCTTTCCTACCATTATTAGACTGACAAATTGATATCTCTCACTTTTCAAATAATATTAATCTTGCTAATGTCGATTTTGCTTTGCTCACCTCCTGTGAAACTGTAACCATGTTTGCCTCACTGTATGTAAGTACCCCATGATCACTGTTTTCTTGTTTACTATCATGTGCCTGCACTCCTCGCAAATCAAATCTTTCCATTGTACATTTGATTAAAATTAACCAAATCAAATCAGATCAATCACGTGGACTGCAGTGGCTCAAGGTCTTCTCAAGGGCAACTGGGAAAATGAACTAATGCTGCCCCAGTCAGAGATACCCATATCCCGTTAACAAATATAAGAAGATGACCACACTCAGGGAATACTGACAGGGGGAATCAAATCGCTTAAAACATAATCTGAGACAAATACAGACTTCCCTCACTATCTGAAAGAAACCATTCGCAAGCTGATATGGTGGAAAGTGCAGTTGCACCAATTTATATGGGGAAAAAATCGCCTTTCTTCGTAAAAGTGAAAATCCTCTTTAGATTTCTTTTGGTTAGCGAAACAAGGCCGAATGTAGGTCATTTGGGAAGGGAAGTGGCGAAAAGCGAACTTTTGAAAAGCGGGAAATACCTATATGTACATGTGCATGATATTCAGGAAGATGGGAATGGCGAAAAATAAATGAGGTGAATCTCATATTTTATTTCCAGCCGAGCTGATCATCATTCTCTTTGTTTCCTCTTTTTCTTCTATATCCCTCTTTCTCTATTGATTCCTACTTCCCTTCAAAACACACATCCCTGTCAACGGTATTAAACACACACTTTTCCAAGTGCTTTCAGTTCAGGAAAGTCCCCCAGCACTTTCTGTTCGTTTCTTTGCATTGCCTTGTATAATTTCAGATTTTCAGTGTCATCTATTATTTTATTTCACCTTCAATTTTGTTCTTTCGTGGGATGTTGGCATCTCTGCAAGGGGCAGCATTTCGTTACCATCACTAATTGCCCTGATTCTAAGGCCATTCTACAAGCCAATATAAAGGTTAAACACATTGTTATGGATCTGAAGTCTCACTTCACCCAGACAAGGTAATAACATTAGATTACCTTACCGATCAATGAAACAGGAACGTTTTCAGACAAAATGTTGCTTTTATGGTTGTTTTTGTGAAATTCACTTTTATTCCAATTCTTATCAGTTTTATTGACGTCCTGTCATCAGCTGTGATGGAATTGAAACAAATCACTTGAAACAATATCTTTCGTTTAATTAACATGGCTTCTGAATTACATCCAGCGACATTCCTACGTTCATATATTGCCTTAATCATGAAGTAACGTCCAAGACAAGAACAATTTTATGATTGAAATGATTGTAATCGGAAAAGTGGTCAGAAGAGAGCTTGAAACATTAAGTCTGAATTTTACAAACGTGCAGCCAATGGTTTGTTCAGCAACAGCACTGACGCAGAGATGAAGATTGGGGATATTAGGAGCTGGGAGTGGACAGGTTTGGTGACAGAGAGAACAGAAGACATAAATCAGTTCAGGGCAAAAAGGGATCGCGAGGTTGTGCACAATTTTGTTCTCAGATGTTTGTGAGGGAGTGGTCTGTAATTCATGGGTAATGAATGGAGACTGCAATTGAAACTGAAGGCAAGAGTTTCTTTCTGTGACAAATATAGATAACAGAAATTGCAACAAAGTTCAAACTTGCTTGTGAGATTAATGAAAGGACAGAGGTAGAGAATACCGACAAGAGGTTAGTAATAGGTTAGTAGCACACCCTCCACCCCGCCCAGAATAACAATCAGCACTGCTGATATCTGATATGGTAGAAATTCCCAACTGGGGGAAATCTGGAAAAGATTCAAGGAAAATGTCCTCTCCATTGTTGTAATGTTCCAGTGCGCTATTCTCAGATTCAGATCTGTCCTCTCTGTGTCTAGGCAGCTGTTGATCTCTGTTACTGTTGAAATTGATGCATCTGCTACTACACTGGAATAGGACAGTGAATGAAGCCCTTCACCAATAAGAGAGGGAAACCCTGCAGTGACACAATTACAGTGCATGGAGACTGACATTAATCATCATCACTGAGCAACCAGTCCCAGCTTCAATACAGCACATTCAGTTCACAATATAACTGGACTGGACTACATGTTGACATTGCTGCCTATTGGTCAAATCTCCCATCACCAATTGCTCTAGTGAAGTCAGTTGTGAGGGAGAATGTCTTTTGTCTTTTGTCTTTTGTCCATTTACTATGCTGTTACCATCTCTCCCCAAATCCCTCCATCCACCAAAAGAAACACAATCAGGATGTTGATACTGTGCTGAGCTCTCCTCCACAGGAGCAACCGTCAGCCAACACACTGTCACTGGGCACAGTCGCCCTGAACATAGACAGGAAGTGTGGACTTCTCTGAATGTTCCTCTCACTGCTCTAATAAGGCAACTAGGGAATATGCTTCAGTAATTTATTTATGCAAATTGACAAACTTCTAAATGCAGTTTTATTTGCTGTAAAACTGTACCTTTTGCGCATTTTGGCCTCAGTCCAAACCAAAAGTGATAATTACAATGAACTTATTCATTAAGACTTATGAATTAATGAGTCAGGTTCGAATGAACATGTCATTCGCTGGGAGATAGGACAGAATGGGATAGTGGCTGTGGAGACTGCATGGGGGGGGGGGGGGGGGGTACAATGATATTCCCCTGTCATCATCCCTCTTTCTGACCGACAGAATTAAATCTAATGCATAACAAGGAAACAGCAACATTTGAGAGATGCAATGCTGAATGACAATATGAACTGAACAGGATCATTTTAAATGTGATAAAGTGAACTATATTTAATGTACACACCACTTAATCATTGGGAATACAGTTCGATTAGGATCACTGGACCAGAAACATTAACTTTGGTTTCTCTTCACAGATACCGCCAGACCTGCTCAGCTTGCCCTCTAAGTTCTGCTTTTTTTTTGTTTGAGCTTGATCATATGTTCATATATGGCAGGATACTTAAAATTAAAAGCACACACTAATAACAAAATTTGGAGGGCTATGGGGACAGTGCAGGAGACTAACAGTAGAGATATAGTCGTTCCAAACTGGAAGAGACAATGGGCTGAGTTTCCCCCACTTTTGCTGGAAATAATTCTATGGTATGTAATCAAAGCCTTTGGGAGGGGGTAGATAAGCTAGATCAACGAAGGACACAGAGTGCTCCACCATCAATAATTTATTCCTGTTATCTCATGAAATTTCACCTAAAAATGCCTCTAAAATGTCTTTTTAACCAAAGTGGAGTTCCTGAGATTTACAGGATATTCAGAAAAGTATTTTTTATTCTTTGAATCTTAAAGAAGAAACAGATTTCGGCCGTAACACAGGTGTCACAGACACACCAACTATAACAGGAACAGGAAAGGACTACATTGTCCACATATAAACAAATTCAGCTTGTAGCCCTGTCAAAAAATATGAAATAAAGTGATACAGAAACATGAAAAACAAATAAAAAATGGTGAAGAAGTGCCACAGCTGAGGAAGTATCTGCAGAGATAAATAAAGTTAACATATCGAATATGATGAAACCCTGTTCTGAAAAAGTCATATTGGAATCAAAGGTTAATTCTGCGTATCTCTGCTCAGAGAGTGCCAGACCTGCTGAGCTACCTTCTATCGGTTTTTTTCTTTTCTTTCTGAACTGTGTCAAATTGACTGATCTGAATGATATAAGCAAAGCTGCTATCTGAGTTGAATCTAGAGTAAGTTGTAACCAAAAGAGAAAATGCTGGAAAATCTCAGCAGGTATGGCAGCATCTGTAACGAGAGAAAAGAGCTGACGTTTCGAGTCTAACTGCCTCTGTCCAGAGAAATCAGAATTAAAGTTTCTAGGTTAGTGGCCCTTCCTCAGAACGGATGGTAGCCCTGAAAACGTTGATTTATATACAGAAGAGGCTGAATAGCTGTTCATGGAGACTGTCAGTAGCTAACAATAGTGGGTGAGTACTAGGCTTGGTGTGTGGATAGGGGACATTGAGGAGTTCAGTCCCTAAAATTATGGAATATTATTTTGATTCTGAAGGGCTGCAGGGTCCACCCTCGGAAAATGAGGTGTTGTTCTTCCAGCTTGCGTTGAAATGCCCTGGAACACTGCAGCAAGTCTGACTCTGAGATATTGGCCAGGGAGCAGGATGGGGTATTAAACTGGCAGGCAACTGGAAACTCAGGGTCTTTTGCACAGGTCCAGTTTGGATATACTGTGAAGTGTTCACCCAGTCTAACTTTAGTTTCCCCAATGTAGAATGGTGGCACAGTGGTTAGCACTGCTGACTCACAGCGCCAGAGAGCTGGGTTCAATTCCCACCTCAGGCGACTGACTGTGTGGAGTTTGCACATTCGCCCCGTGTCTGCGTGGATTTCCTCCGGGTGCTCCGGTTGCCTCCCACAGTCCAAAGATGTGCAGGTCAGGTGATTTGGCCATGCTAAATTGCCCGTAGTGTTAGGTAAGGGGTAAATGTAGGGGTATGGGTGGGTTGCACTTCGGCGGGTCGGTGTGGACTTGTTGGGCCGAAGGGCCTGATTCCACAATGTAAGTAATCTAGAGCAGACCACAATGTGAGCAGCGAATCTGGGAAATGTTGATAGGATGATGCTTCAGCTGGGAGGTATGTTTGGCCCTTGGTTAGTGAGGAGGGAGGAGGTAAATGAGAAAGTGTGACACCTCCGGCAGGGGAAAGTGACTTGGACCTGTGTTGGGCGGGATGGTGGAGGTGGGGGGATGTGTTGGCAGTGAATAACGAGTGGACGAGGGTGTCGCGGAGGAAATGGTCAGAAGGCGGAAAAGGGAGAGGAGACAAATATGTGATCTGGTGGAGGCATCTCGCTGGAGGTGGGGGAATGCAGACTGATGATCTTCTGCATGTGAATGCTGGTGGGATGGTAGGTAAGGACAGGGAGAACTCTAACACTGTTGCAGGAGGGAGGAGAGAGGGTGAGGATAGAAGTGCAGGAGGTGGGTCAGAACTGGTTGAGCTCCCTGTCGAGAACAGTGCTGGGGAATTCTCGGTTGAGGAAGAAGGTGGACATTTCAGAGGCCACATTTTTGAACTTGACATCATCAGAAGCAATGCGGTGGAGACGGAGGAACTGGGGGAATGGAACGGAGCATTTGCAGGAAACAGCGTGTGAGGGTGGATACTCCAAGTAGCTGACGGAGTCGCTGGCTTAATACTGGATATCAGTGACCCGTCTATCCCCAAAAATAGAAGCAGAGATGTCGAGGAAAGAAAGGGAGGAGTCAGAGATAGACCTTGTGAAAGTGAGGGATTAGTGCAAATTGGAAACGATGACCTTTTCCAATTCTGGACAAGAGAGAGGAGCAGCAGCTATGATATCATCTACGTATCTGAGAAACAGTTTGGGTGGGGACTGGAAAGAGCTGGAACAAGGAATTGTCTATGTACCCCATGAAGGAACAGGTATAACTTGAGCCCACGTGTGTATCCATGCACCCCCTCTGTGTGGCAGGAGCAGGCTGAAGCAATGGGTCTGCTCAGGCAGTTCTGTTTGTGGATTTTCAGGAGGACATAAAAGCGAGCTCTGCTATCAGAGGACCATCAGGTTCGGGACTGTTAGGTGGGGGCGAGTGGGTGGGAATCTCCAGATGAACTGTTGTCAGATTTAGTTAATAAAATGGCCTGATGTGCCATGGAGCAGCAGGTGATATGTGGAGGTATCTTAGAGCTGGCACTCAGCCTCTGAAATGGAGAGATGAGTCCACCAGACGACATCAGCAGCACCCTTATCGGCACAGGCTGAATAACACAGGCAGGGTTGGATCCATGTGTACAGCGTACAGTCTGCTTAGAGGGTGATAGGTTGGATAGGGTGACAGGAATGCAGAGAAATTATTACAACCAGTATCACATTGAAAGTTCTCAAAGAACAGATTGAATAAATGCCAGAGGAATGGGTCTAGGTGGAGGGAGAGTGTGGGAGCTGGGGGAAGGGTCTGTGGGATGGGGAATGGACTCTTGCCCAAAGAAATGGATACTGAGGAGAAGACGGTGGAAGAGGAGTTCAACATTATGTCGTTCCTGAAATTCATTAAAGGGGGCGCAGAGGGATAACGCTGAGAACTTTGCTGAGTACAGAACATTCGGCATTACAGCGTGGCAGTTTAGGAGGAATGGTGAATACACGACAGGAGATGGGCTTGGGAGAGGGGATGGACTCAGAGCACAGGGCATGGGTGGGGTGACAGGTTCCAGAGACTCATAGGCATCTCTAAGTTATTCCATCTTGTAGAACTCGTATAGCTGGCGAGCACGGCAAATGAGCTGGAAATGATGTAAAATTGTGGAATGGTGCAGCCTTGAGTCAATTTGATGAGATGCTATTGGACAGAGAAAATATTGATCTCAGTGGCACTGACATCGCACGATCAGTCCACAGAAAGGAACTGATTGAAAATTAGCGTTATCTTATTGTAATGCTCTGATTTCATTGGGGTGAAAGTCAACCAACAAGATCTTACTTTTCTGAGACTTTAGACCAAACCGTGAAAACAAATGATGTTATTAATAAGACAAATCCATCCATAATTTTGGAAGGCAGGAGCAAAGGCAGAGTTTATTTGTCATTCCTAATAGGTCTAGGGAATGTGTCATTGTTCATTGAGGAAATTACCAGCACAGAATTTCCTCTGATTCCCGTTAACCACAGTTTTCTGAGGTTGAATGATGCTACATGAGTCAAATATTACTTTGATGCGAGGCACGTTACTCTGATCTCACCTCTAATGACATTGGAAAATCAGTTAAAATGGTAAAGACCAAAATGATAGTACACGGCTTATTTGATCAATGTGGTCACTGTCCTCACAACGGTTAAGGAAAAACTGATGGATGGTCGTCTGATTCTGAGGAGAGGTTTGTCCTATTTGTGATGAGGCTGTTTGGTTAAGCATGTGACCCAGAGACAGAAATAAAGTTCCACTCTCTATGGGGAACAGAACCACCATGTTCACGGTGCATTTGACGGTGACAGACGCACACTATTGTCTGTTCCTATTGGACATTGATCATCTCAATCTCATCATTCACTGATGAACAATAGCAGCACAGAAGCCAGCAGCAGCAGTAATGAAGTATTAGTGACTGGGAAAAACATGCTTTAGCAAATGTGAGGTTGGGTGAAAAATATCACTGTTCAGGAAAATTGGGATCTGGCTCCATTGAAAATTAAGATTTGATGTACTTCATTTTCTATACTTGATTCTTGTTCAGATTGCACATTCACTCTGTATTTTTGTATCTCAATCAATTGCGGATTACATGTTTTTCCCCCTAGTATGGTATCTCATTTTTGAATTTTTTAACAATATGTATTTGCTTCCAATCAAGGTAGACATGAGAACATGATTTGATCTCCTGCAGTTTGCCCATAACATGGAATTTAATTGAATAGTTATCCTCATCACATTCACTGATTCAAGCAATGAGTCAGTGTCCACCCTGCAGATGAAAAACTTCTTCAGCTCTGACTATTGATAAAAGAACAGTGCCACACAAATGGCTAATGTTCCAGTGCAAGGTGCAAAACCCTAGTTCATCTAATGAATAAGACATGCTGAGGGGAAGAGTGTAAAAGGTGAATTCAACTCTGTGTCGAAAATGCTATTAGCAGCTCCCTCATCATAGGTGTTAACTACATCACTTTGTAAATTCCCCAAAATAGGAATAGCAAGAGACTGGAATTCTTATTTCCTCTTCTGTGAATAACATCTCGACAATAGGAAGGAAATCAAGGTTTGTTTGTGATATTCATAAATGATGATGAGAATGTGGAAGATGGATAACAAATGTTGGGGATGACACAAAGATTAGCTGGGTGGTTCACAGTGAAGAGGAAATGGTTAGGCTACAGGATGATATAAACAGATTAATCTTTATCCAGATTAATGACTGATGAATATTGTTCTGGATTAGTGGAGCTGGAAGAGCACAACAGTTCAGGCAGCATCCAAGGAACAGCGAAATCGACGTTTCGGGCAAAAGCCCTTTATCAGGAATAAAAGCAGAGAGCCTGAAGCGTGGAGAGATAAGCTAGAGGACGGTGGGGGTGGGGAGAAAGTAGCATAGAGTACAATCGGTGAGTGGGGGAGGGGATGAAGGTGATAGGTCAGGGAGGAGAAGGTGGAGTGGAGAGGTGGAAAAGGAGATAGGCAGGTTGGACAAGTCCAGACAAGTCATGGGGACAGTGCTGAGCTGGAAGTTTGGAACTAGGGTGAGGTGGGGGAAGGGGAAATGAGGAAACTGTTGAAGTCCACATTGATGCCCTGGGGTTGACACGTTCAGAGACGGAAGATGAGGTGTTCTTCCTCCAGGCGTCTGGTGGTCAGGGAACGGCGGTGAAGGAGGCCCAGGACCTCCATGTCCTCGCAGAGTGGGAGGGGGAGTTGAAATGTTGGTCCCGGGGCGGTGAGGTTGATTGGTGCGGGTGTCTCGGAGATGTTCCCTAAAGCGCTCTGCTAGGAAGGGCACAGTCTCCTCAATGTAGAGGAGACTGCATCGGGAGCAACGGATACAATAAATGGTAACAGTGGATGTAAAACTTTGATGGATGTGGAAGGGTCCTTTAGGGCCTTGGATAGAGGTGAGGGAGGAGGTGTGGGCATAGGTATTACAGTTCCTGCGGCAGCAGGGGAAGGTGCCAGGATGCGAGGGTGGGTTGTTTGGTGGCGTGGACCTGACCAGGTAGTCACTGTGGGAACGGACTTTGCGGAAGGTGGAAAGGGGTTGGGAGGGAAATATATCCCTTGTGGTGGGGTCATTTTGGAGGTGGCAGAAATGTCGGCGGATGATTTTCTTTATGCGAAGGTTGGTAGGGTGGAAGGTGAGCACCAGCGGCGTTCTGTCCTTGTTACGGTTGGAGGGGTGGGGTATGACGGCGGAGGTGCAGGATGTGGACGAGATGCGTTGGACGGCATCTTTAACCACTTTGGAAGGGAAATTGCTGTCCCTAAAGAAGGAGGCTATCTGTTGTGTTCTGTGGTGGAATTGGTCCTACTGGGAGCAGATACGGTAGAGGCGGAGGAATTGGGAATATAGGATGACATTTTTGCAGGAGGTACGGTGGGAAGAGGTGTAATCCAGGTAGCTGTGGGAGTCGGTGGGTTTCTAAAAAATGTCAGTCTCAAGTCAGTCGTCATTAATGGAGATGGAGAGGTCCAGGAAGGGAAGGGAGGTATCAGAGATGGTCCAGGTAAATTTAAGGTCGGGTGGAATGTGTTCGTGAAGTTGATGAATTGCTCAACCTCCTCACGGGAGCACGAGGTGGCACCAATGCAATCATTAATGTAGCGGAGGAAGAGGTGGGGAGTGGTGCCGGTATAATTATGGCAGATCAACTGTTCTACGTAGCCAACAAAGAGACAGGCACATCTGGGGCCCATACGTGTGCCTATGGCTACCCCTTTGGTCTGGAGAAAGTGGGAGGATTCAAAGGAGAAATTTGTTCAGGGTGAGGACCAGTTCGGCCAAACGAATGAGAGTGTGGGTAGAAGGGTACTGTTGGGGACGTCTGGAGAGGAGAAAATGGAGGGCTTGGAGGCTGTGGTCATTGTGGATGGAGGTGTAGAGGGACTGGATATCCATGCTGAAGATAAGGCGTTGGGGGCCGGGGAAACGGAAGTCTTGGAGGAGGTGGAGGGTGTGCGTGGTGTCTCAAATGTATGTGGGGAGTTCCTGGACTAGGGGGAATAGGACAGTGTCGAGGTAGGTAGAGATGAGTTCAGTGGGGCAGGAGCATGCTGAGACAATGGTTCGGCCAGGGTGATCAGGCTTGTGGATCATGGGAAGGACGTAGAACCGGGCAGTGAGGGGTTCCTGGACTATGAGGTTGGAAGCTGTGGGTGGGA
Source organism: Chiloscyllium punctatum (assembly GCF_047496795.1). Taxonomy (NCBI): domain Eukaryota; kingdom Metazoa; phylum Chordata; class Chondrichthyes; order Orectolobiformes; family Hemiscylliidae; genus Chiloscyllium; species Chiloscyllium punctatum. The sequence goes on along the minus strand of NC_092751.1, from coordinate 65,944,264 downwards.
GATCTCCTGAGGTTATGAGGTTCTGTATGGTCTGGGAGATGATGGTTTGGTGAGGGAGGGTGGGGTCATAGTCGAGGGGTGCAGTAGGAAGAGGTGTGCTCAAGTTGGGGTTTGGCTTCAGTGGTTTAGAGATCAGTGCGCCAGACTACCAGTGCGCCCCCTTTATCCGCTGGTTTGATGGTGAGGTTGGGATTGGAGCAGAGGGCTTGGAGGGCTGTGCGTTGTGAGGGTGAGAGGGTGGAGTGGGGACGGGTGTAGACAAATTGAGGTGGTTAATGTCCTGGTGGCAGTTGGAAATGAAAAGGTCGAGGGCAGGTAATAGGCCAGCGCGGGGTGTCCAGGTGGATGCAGTGTGTTGGAGGTGGGCGAAGGAGTCCTTGGAAGGTCGGCGGGAGTCCAGATTGTGAAAGTAAGCTCGGAGGCGGAGGCGACAGAAGAATTGTTTGACGTCACAGCGTGTATTAAATTCATTGATGCTTGGACGGAGGGGGATGAAAGTGGTTCATTTGCTGGGAACTGATCGTTCGTCCTCAGTGGGTGGAAGGTCTGAAGGGATGGTGAAAACTCGGCAGGGCTGGTAGCTGGGATCTAGTGTGGGTTTGGAGCTGGGAGTGGGGGAAGAACCTGTAACCTATTCCCAATGCCTCCGCCTACGCCATATCTGCTCCCAGGAGGACCAGTTCCATGACAGAACACATCAGATGGTCTCCTCATTTCGAGACCGCAATTTCCCTTCCCATGTGGTTAAAGATGCCGTCGAAAGCATCTCGTCCACATCCTGCACCTCCACCCTCAGACCCACCCCTCCAACCGTAACAAGGACAGAACGGCCCTGGTGCTCACCTTCCACCCTACCAACCTTTGCATAAAGCAAATCATCCGACGACATCTCTGCAACATCCAAACAGACCCCACCACCAGGGGTATAGATCCCTCCCAACCCCTTTCAGCCTTCCTCGAAGACCGTTCCCTCCATGACTACCTGGTCAGATCCACACCCCCATACAAACCTCCTTTCCATCTTGGCCCCTTCCCCTGTCACCGCAGGAACTGTAAATCCTGTGCCCACATCTCCACCCTCACCTCTATCCAAGGCCCTAAAGGAGCCTTCCACATCCATCAAAGTTTTACATCCACTAATATCATTTCTTGTACCCGTTGCTCCCGATGTGGTCTCCTCTACAGTGGGGAGACTGGGCGCCTCCTAGCAGAGCGCTTTAGGGAATATCTCCGAGATACCCGCACCAATCAACCACACCGTCCCATGGCCCAACATTTGAACTCCCCCTCCCACTCTGCCCAGGACATGGAGGTCCTAGGCCTCGTTCACCGCCACCCCCTCACCACCAGACGCCTGGAGGAAGAACACCTCATCTTCCGCCTCTGAACACTTCAACCCTAGGGCATCAATGTGGACTTCAGCAGTTTCTCATTTCCCCTTCCCCCACCTCACCCTACTTCCAAACTTCCAGCTCAGCACTGTCCCCATGACATGTCTGGACTTGTCCTACCTGCCTAACTCCTTTTCCACCTATCCACTCCATCCGTTCCTCCCTGACCTATCACCTTCATCCCCTCCCAACTCACCTATTGTACTCTATGTACTTTCTCCCCACCCCCACCGTCCTCTAGCTTATCTCTCCACGCTTCAGGCTCACTGCCTTAATTCCTGATAAAGGGCTTTTGCCCGAAACGTCGATTTCGCTGCTCCTTGGATGCTGCCTGAACTGCTGTGCTCTTCCAGCAGCACTAATCCAGAATCTGGTTTCCAACATCTGCCATCATTCTTTTTACCTCATCTTATTGTTTCCCAATTCATGAACTATAGCAAATGTCCGATTATTGTTCGGGGTCAGTAAACTCAACATCTTGCAATGAGCTACGCTGAAACTTGCTTCCAGTTTATCTGAAATCATTTACAGTGGTATTGGAACTCACAGCTGCCTGTGCTACAGAGAGATGAGTGGCCTGTTCCAAAATCTGTGCAGAGATTCTAACCTGCTTCAGGGCAGTTAGTCAAACATTACTTCAAAGCAAGTAAGTTGAAATCTTCCTTGGGCAGGAGGATAACCCGCCAACAGGCTATCACTGGTCTCAGTGTAGGTACAAATATTGTCCAGGTTAAATACTAATGGCTGACCAGCAACAAGGTTTTGAAATTCATCTTCAGTCAGAGCCTGGCCCAGAGAGCAGACGTGTTGACATTGAGAGCCAGAATCACAACATATAAGTTACCTATGGTGATGAAACCTTACCTGACTCACAGACTCCATATATCTGCACCCCGGACCAGGCATGGGTGAAGACGTTCACAAGTTGACAGTCTATTGCAGTGCCTTGTGTCTCTAAAGCCGTATCTACTAAATGTCACCTTCACATTCTCCAGTATCAAAATAAAATTGTACATCTCTATGAATGGTCAGAGTTACGACATGGATCACACAGTAGCATTTATGTGAAGTAACCAGCAGCAAATGGCAATCCACAAATCACATTAATAACTGAACTTGGCGGATTCTGTCTGATCTAAGTAACCACACAGATTATACTGGCTTTCAGGTGACTGTGACTATGCACGCTACAACTGGAGGTTTTGGCCTTACATCCCTCCAAAGCTTCCTGATCTCACACACATCACTCCCAAACACATTCAACAATTTAAGAGGAATCCACAAGCTGGGTGAAACTGGAAACATAGAACAGTGCAGCATGTACAGGCCCTTTGCCCCTTGACGTTCTGTTGACTTTTTATCCTACTCTAAGATCATACTAACCTACATACCTTTAATTATACTATCATTCATGTGCCTATCCAATTAAATATCCCTAATATAGCTGATTTTACTACAACTGTTGGCTGTTCATTACATACACCCACCACTCTCTGTGTAAAGAGCCTACCTCTGACATCTCCCCTAAACCTTCCTCCAATTACCTTAAAATCATAACCCCTCGAGATAGCCATTTCCACCCTGGGAAAGAGTCTCTGGCTATCCACTCTATCTATGCCTCTCATCATCTTGTACACCACTGTCAAGTCACGTTCCATTCTTCTTCGTTCCAATGAGGAAAACACTCCAGCTCCCTCAAATTTTCTTTGCAAAGCATGCCCTCCAGTCCAGGCAGCATCTTGATTAATTTCCTCAGCACTCTCATCAAAGCTTCCACATCTTTCCTACAACGAGGCAACCAGAACTGATCACAATATTCTAAGTGTGGTCTCACCAGGGCTGCATATAGTTGGGGCATAATCTTCCAGCTCTAAAACTCAATCCCTCGGCTAATGAACACATCAAATACCATCTGAACCACCTTATGAACCTATGTAGAAACATTGTGGGAGCTCCGCCATGGCCCATATGATCCCCCGTTCCTTCACAATGTAAGAATCCTGCCTCTAACCCTCTATTCTGCATTCAACTTCGACCTTCCAAAATGAATCGTATCCCACATTTCCATATTGAACACCATATGCCACTAAGCAGCTGGGTCCTGCAAACTACAACAGCCCTCCACACTATCCACGATTCCACCAACCTGTGTTACATCATCAAACTTACGAACCTACCCTTCCAATTCGTCATCCAAGTCATTTATCAAAATCACAAGCAGCAGAGGTCCCAGAACCGATCCTTATGGAACACCACTGCTCACCTAGTTCCACACTGAATACTTCCCACTTACCACCACCCTCTGTCTTCTATGGGCTAGCCAATTCTCTATCCAGACGGATAGGACTCCCTGTATGTCATGGCTCCTTACTTTCTGAATGAAACTACCACGGGGAAGTTTATCAAACACTTTGTTAAAATCCATGCACTCTGCATTCACTGCTCTACCTTCTTCAGTGTGTTTAGTCCCATCCTCAATGAATCCAATAAGAGTTTTGAGGTATGACCAGCCCCTCATAAAGTTATGCTGACTGTTTCTAATCAAACTCTGATTTTTCAGAATCCTCTCCAATACTTTGCCCAACACTGATGTAAGACTGATTGGTCTGTCATTCTCAGGACAATCCCTGTTCCCTTTCCTGGACAAGGGACTAACATTCGCCACCCTCCAATCAAGCGACGTTACTCAAATGGAGAGTGAAGACGCAAAGACCATCGCCAAAATCACAGAAATCTCTTTCCTCTCTTCCTGTAGTAACTTAAGGTGTTTCCTGTCTGGATGAGGGATTTATCTATCCTTATGTTTGTACTTCAATCAGTCTGTATTTCACCTCAACTTGTTTACTCCCAGTCTAACCAACTGATTGACTGCTTTCCATTTCAGGGCTCTGTACAGTGCTGCCTTCCCGAGCATATTGGTTCCCAATATCCTGTGTATTATGGAATGGAAAACATAGGAATGCAGAAATGCCTTTCTTATGAAGGGGAGATGCCAAAACTTTGACTCTGCTGCTCCTCAGATGCTGCCTGAATAGTTGTGCTTTGCCAGCGCCACACTTTGTGACTCTGATTACCAGGATCTGCAGTCCTCATGTTGCCCATTACTGAGGGCTGACCCCTCTGCACACTGAGCAAGCAATTAATCAGCGGAAATCCGTTGTATTTAGAACTGACTGTTTAGTTCTGGAAAGCTGCATTTGATGAACATTTTTATTAAAAACGAAATTACAATTCAACAAATATTCATTTAATCCCACAGTTACAGTTTTAGTTCATGAATTAGGCAGCTTGATAACGAAAAGTGAATGACTGACGAACTCCGAGATACAGAGTATTCCAGGTACTATATTCCAGATTGGATGTGCTTTACCTTTATGCTGGGAATATAATCAGACAGACAGATATGACAAGGAAATGAGATGACATGTGGAAGTGTGTCATTCTTACATTACAGAGATGAGTTTGAGGGAAGTCATGGCTGACAACTCAATATTCTGTGCGTCCAGAACTATTGTCAGGACAGGAGATAGAGTAAAAGATGATGTCGTGTTGTCTCATAAATTATGGAGTCAGATGCTGGCTTAAAAAGTAACGATATCTTGAAAGGATCATCTAATGAGGTTTGGTGGTTAAAGCTCATTGTCAAAACCATGACAGAAACACTGCTTGGGATACACTGTCGAACCCCAGATAAAGGAAAATACGGGAGCAGGTATATAACCAAGTTATTAAGGTGTGTAAAAACAATAATAGGATCATTATATTCAGGCATTTCAATTCCAAACATTCATTATGGTAGTGATAACTCCTTAAGAGGAACAGGTGCTTTGACATTTATTCCCGAGAGCTTCTTATATCAACATAGAGCAGATACAACAATGGGCAGTGCAGCGCTGGGACTCACTGTGGGGAACGAATCCAGTCAGGTGTTCCAGGCATAAGTGGGAAAGCATTATCGGACCAGTGACCGTGATATCACACATTGTGACTTTGCTAAGGAAAAGACTCCAAAATGTTTGAATCATAAAAGCTTTTTGCATTGGGTAGACAGATTTTATGAAAAAAAAGACAGAATCTGGGCAAAGTGCAGTTGCTTCTGTGTGAAACTGTAGCAGAACAAGGTGGGGCGGGGTTTAGGGGATCATTTGATTAAAATCGAATTGATGACAGTGTCGGCCCTGCATGTTACACCGAAAATAAGATTTAGGAAAACAAGCCCAGAGAACCTCAGATGTCGACACAAATCCCGAACAGGATGAAAAAGGAACCAGAAGCTTAAAGCAGGTACCAAGTAAGCGGGCCAATGAAGGTCCGAAAAGAATATAGAAAGTGGAGGGCTAAACGTAAAAAGTCAGTGGAAGAGCAGAAGGAGGGGTCATAAAACATTAGCGGGTAAGATTAGCAAGAGTCCTAAGTCATTTTTTGGTATATTAATTTGAAGACGATAACATGGGAATGAATGGGAGTGTTCGGGACTAAGGGGACAGCCTGTTTACGCAGCCAGAGAATATGTTAAATGCATTCTACGAATCGGTCTTCTGTTTGGAGAATCTGTTTCTGGATTCAGGGAGAGTGACCGTTTGACCCTTGAGCAAATTGACACAGGAGCTGAGGAAGAATTGGAAGTTTATGTAAGATAGAGTGGGCAAATCACCAGATTAAAGACCACCAAGTCTCACATCAGTGAGAGGGAAACAATTGTAGAAAATTCGGAGGGCTGTTGAGGCTGGATCATTAAATACCTTCAAGGCTGAGACAGACAGATTTTTATACAAGTGTTATGGGAAATTGCAGAAAAGTGGAATGGGGGATTAACAAAATAAAAATAACCTAATCGAAGAACAGCAGTCTCAGTTAGAGGATAGACATATTGTTGTCCCTATGTCTAATGGTGTTCGTTTCCAATCGCCCTGTAAACACAAGAACATCACCTGTCTCGAGGGATTCAAGGAATTCATAAACCGATACTAATAGACAGAAAGCACGAGAGGGCTGCGACAACACAGAATGCCTGTTGGGGTGAGGATTTGCATGGACAAGTTACCACTACCAGAAGGAAGACCTCAGCAAGACACACTTCAAGGCCAAGCAGAGATCAGCACTGGGGAGCAGGTAGTCAGTGGCCAGTTGTCAAGGAGTGCTTAAGACCTAAACACTGTATCATTATCGTGTCTCCTTCCTTCGCTGGCCAAATCTATATATGGAGAGGTAGAGAGACATGCCGTTGTAGCAGAGTAAGCAGTAAGGCTTTGATACGAGAGGCATCGGAAAGCTCCAGCTCTGCAAAATGTACAGGGAAACTGAAATAAAATCCTTTTAACTTTATTGTTATAGCCATCGAGATGGCAGTTAGGGCAGTCACACGTTCCTCGTGTTTGATGTGGGAGCTCACGGAGATTTTCACAGTCCCTGATGACTAAACACTGTGGCATCGTTTGATTAAAATCAAATTGATGACAGTGTCGGCCCAGCATGTTACACCGAAGATACGATTTAGGAAAACAAGCCCAGAGAACCTCAGATGTCGACACAAATCCTGCACTGTGGACTGTGCACCCAGCTTCATCTCCTGGGAGACCGTGTTAGTGAGCTGGAGATTGGCGACATGATCGCTCAGTGGTTAGCACTGCTTCCTCACAGCACAAGGGACCAGGGGCCAAATCCTGGCTCGGGCAACTGTCTATGTGGAGTTTGCGCATGCTGCCCGTGTCTGCATGGGCTTGCTCTGGGTAATGCGGTTTCCTCCCACAGTTCAAAGATGTGCAGTATAGGTGATTTGGTCGTGCTAATTTGCCTGTAGTGTAGGGGAGTGGGTGTGGATGGGCTGCTCTTTGGAGGGTCGGTGCACACTTGTTGGGCTGAAGATAATTTAGGATGCACTCAGGGTCATCCGAGATACTGAGGACTTCATAGATAAGTGCTTTAGTGTGGTGGACACACCCAAGACAAACCCCTAGTTATGTTTCTTTAATGACTGTAATATTCCAGTCTAACATTCATCGCTCTCAGTTCATTAGCTTTACCTATCAGTCCTGTTGTATTTAAATAAACGCAATTTAATCCAACAGGTGTTCCTTGCTTCCTGTCATATTCCAGGTAGAGAGTAGCTGTGCGACCATCAGGAATGGCAAAGGGAGTAGGCAGAGAGTGCAGAAATAGCCTGTGGCCATTCCTCTCCATAACATGTAGACCATTTTGGATTGTTGGGGGCGATGTCCGTTCAGGTGAAAGCAGCAATAGTCAGCTGGTGGTATTACCAATGGCTCAGGGGCACAGCGGGCAAGGGTAAAGGTAAACAAGACGTTAAAGATAGGAGGGTTGATTGTTAGTGGGACAGATTGGAGATTCTGTGGCCACAAACGGGAATCCAGGATGGTGGATTACCTCCCCGCTGCTCGGGTCCAGGATGTCTCCAAGTGGCTGCTGAACATTCTCAAGGGGTTGGGTGAGCAGCCAGAAATCATTATGCACTTTGACACAAATGATACCCGTTGAAATAGGGCCGAGGTTCTGGAGCGAGATTACAGAGAGCTCGGAGAAACATTTTTAAAAAAAACCTTGACAGTGGTCATCTCCTCAGAGGGAGATTACCGTCCGAAACCTGCAATGGAAGGGACACCAATATCTTGGCTGCCAGTTATGCTAGTGTTACGAGGGTGGGTTTAAACTAGATCGGCAGGGGGTGGTATCCTCAAGAGCAGGGAGACAAGTGCGAGGCTGGAAGGAGATAGAGTAATCAGAAATAGTAAATTTAGGCTGGAAAATGACAGAGAGAAATGCCTTTTGGATTAAATTGCATCTATTTCAATACAGGTAAGGCCAATGAACTCAGGGCGTGGATAGGTAGGTGGGACTGGTATATTATAGCCATTACACAAACATTGCTAAGTGATGGATAGGACTGACAGCTTAATGTGCCAGGGTACAGTTGCTTTAGGTGAGACAGAGATGTTGGAAGGAGGGGAGTGGAGTTGCATTTCTGATTAAGGGGAGTACCACAGCAGTAATCAGAGATAAAATAACTGATGAATCACCCAGTGAGTCTTTGTGGGTGGAGTTAAGAAAGCGGAAGGGGTTGGTGAGATGATTGGGGATGTGCTATAGGCCCCCAAATAGTCAACAGGAATGAGAGTAATAAATATGCAGGTTGAGAGGGGAAACCTGCAAGAGCAATGGGGTTATCATAATAGGGGCATTTCTTTTTTCGAAAACAGACTGGAATGGCCAGAGCGTTAAGGGATTTGATGAGATAGAATCTGATAAAAGCTTCAGGAAAGTTTATTCAAGCAATATACAGAGAGTTCTACTCGGGAAGGGACAAAACACGAAATTTCCTTAGGAAATAGGGCAAGACAGGTGACTGAGTTAACAGTGGGGGAGCACTTTGTGACCATTAACCGTTGTTCTATTAATTTTCAATTAGTTTTGGAGAGGGACAAAACTGGTCCACAGGTTCATGTTCGAACTTGGGGCGTGGCTCAGGTCCAGGCAGGTGGTCTCAAGGGAATTCCTGGAGGTATATAAGAGATAATGGAGTTAACTGTAGAAGGAAATCAGTAGGGTGAAAAGAGGGCAAGAAAGATCCTTGGCTGAGAAGATTAGGATGAATCCAAAAAGGTACTTTAAATATATTTTTTAAAAATCAAAACAGGATAGAAAATAGGACCCGTCGAAGACCAATGTGGACAAGTATGTGTGGAACTATAAGTGATGGGTGAAGTCCTCAACGAATATTTCTGCTCTATGTTTACCGTGGAGAAAGACATGTTGACTTGAGAACTTGAGGAAGTAAGTGATGATATCTTAGAGCCAATCTATATCATAGTTGAGGAGATTTTGGACGTACTAGAATGTTTGAAAGTGGATAAATCTCATGGTTCTTACCCGATGTATCCAAGAACACCTCAAGGGGCTCCAGACAAATTTGCGGGGACCCTGGCTTTTAATGTTTATCATCAGTAACCACAGGTAATGTCCCGGAAGACTGGAGGATAGCAAATATTGTGCCCTTATTCAAGAAAAACTGAACAACAAAAAACTTGGAACTACAGATCAATAGGTTTAACATCCGTGGTAGGTAAGTTACTTGAGAAGGTTCTGAGGGATAGGATATACATGGATTTAGAAAGACAGGCTTTGATTCGGAATAGTTCGTGTGGCTTTGTGCGAGGATGATTGTGAATGACAATTCTCTTAAAGTAAGTGGATGATGTGACCAGGAAGATTAATTTGTGAGGGGCAGTAGATTTCAAAACATGTGATGTTAGATAAGCACAGCGGGTCAGGCATATTCGAGGGGCAGAAGAATCTATGTTTCGGACATAAGCCTTTAATCAGGAACATTCAAAGCATCGATTCTCCTGTTCTGATGCTGCCTGACCTGCCGTGATTTCCAGTGCCACACTTTTCGACACTGATCTCAAGCATCTGCCGTGCTCAATTTCTCCATTGGCAGTAGATTCAGTCGATATGGATTTCAGTTACAGCAGAACAGAATGAGGCTTTTTAGCCCCTGGAGCCTGATATACAATTACAGGAGGAGGCCAATAAACCCCTCGGGCCTATAAAACTGTAACCAGATCATGCAGCACCAGTATCCAGTTGCACAGCAACAGGTTCAAACTATTCAGCTACTTGAATCAGTAACACAGGAAATGGAAGAGGTCACAAACTGACTCCACTATAGGGTATACTGGAATAAAACCAGGCTATACATAACCCCGCAGACCTGCGCTTCCATTCAGTAAGTCAGGGCTAATTTGCACTCGGTCGCAATTTCTCTTTCATGCTCATTTTTTTGTAGCTGTCGACTCTCTGACGGGTCAAAACCCAATGACACCCACTCTCAACCCCCAAACATTTCAGTGATGTAGCCTCCCCTAACTGTCTGGCCCCAACCATCACTATTCCCTGAGAGAAGGAACTACTCCCCACACATATACCTTGGCCTATTGTCATGGATAGAAGATATGAACAGTGTAAAGTTACTGGCCCTAATAACACGGCAGTATTTGATTGAGCAAGATGTCAAGGAGACTGAACAAAATTGAACTTGATGAGAATCATTTGTAAACTCCCCGCTGGTTGAATCATTCAGAGCACAATGGGGCTGGTGGACATCAATCCTCTCAGTCCCTGGATATCTCTGTGGGCAATCCTCAGGGTAGCTTCTTCGGCATAAACATCTTCAGCTGCTTCATCAATGTCTTTCCCTCTTTCATGCAATCAGAGGTGGGGATATTCTTTGAAGATTATACAATGTTGAGAACAATGGGTCACCTCCTAAGGTACTAAAGTGTCAAATCTGGACAACATTCAAGCTTGTGCTGTTAATGTATAGGTAACATGAATCAAAAGCAGTGCTGGGGAATAAACATTTCCACGGTTAAAAGAAAGAGAAACCCCTTCAGCAACTCTAGCTAGTTTCACAGTAATATAAGAAAGCCATTCAGCCCATCAGATCTATTGGATAACAATAGGTGCAATGCGTTCACTCACTCCTGCCTATTACACAAGAAGACAATTTAAAATAAAAACAGGTGTTGGAATGCAAAATACACACTCAGGAGATGGAAGAACAGAATAAGTAAGGCAGCATCAAGACTTTGAGAAGTGAATGCCTTGGATATAACCCTTCGTCAGGACTGTGGATGGGAGTAAGGGGGTATATAGATAAAGTGGCGGGTGAGGGAGGAGGAGGCAGAGTGGCGAGGTGTGGATAAGTGGACACAGATAAAGGTATCAGCGAGTTGTTGATGGAAGGGCTGAATCCAGTTGGCGGCTGGACAAAGGTTGCTCAGAGGAATGGAATGGAGGGGAGGGCTTGGGAAGGGAGTCGGGGGATTGGAAATGAGGTTATTTGAAATTGAAGAATTCAATGTTGAGTCCCCGGGGTGCAGGCTGCACAGGTGACAGATGAGATCTTGTTCCTCCAAATTATGATTTGGCCCATTGTGGCAATAGAGGAGGCCAAGGATGCCCATGTCAGAAAGGCATTAGGAAAGAGAATTGAAATAGGAAGTGACTGGTATATTTTCTATTTCACCTAACAACCCTACCTTTCACCTCCCAACCGGATTTATCCCTCTAATCTGCCAACCAGGTTGCACCAACCACTTGTGTCCACATAGCCGTAACTGGCCATCCCCCTGATCTCCCCACCCCTACCACTCCCTTCCCTCTTTATCTGCAGCTCCCCCTACCCCCCAACCCAGTTTTGAAGAACGGTTATACCTGAAATGTTGACTTTCCCAGCTCATGGTGCTGCCTGACTTGCTGTGTTCTTCCAGCCTTCTATTTGTCTTCTATAACTCAGGAAGATAGAGTCTAGTCTGCACAGCGTGTTGGTAGGCAGGAACTAAGGGTTGCCCACTGAAGTCCTTGAACCTTGCCCTCAGGCCAGGAGGAAGACATTCAGTTTCTCCAGACACTGACACATGAACAGAAGAGGCCATTAATCCCCTCCAAACTGTTAGACTGAAATTGGAGGATGTCATTGTTGCTGCAACATGACAAACCAATGAGCCATAGACTGCAAAGACAGACTGCTCCATGTTGTTCCTCCTGGCTCCATTATTAATGGTACACACATGCTATGCTAACGTGGTTTGCTGACCATGAGGAGGGAAAGTGAATGGTTTGTGCCAAGTCCCAAGGAGGCATCTTCCATCTCCGAGATGTTATGAACTAGGTTAGATTACTTCAAACACTTTTAACGAGGCAGCCTAGAGCATACCTTTGCAATTTGTTTCGGTAAGTGTACAATGAAAATTACCAGGGGTAATTTAGCTATGTTGACGACTAGATTTTGAAACAGACAAAACTTTGTTCATAAAATTACACAATGAAACACAAAGAACAAAATAAAAAATCATGACAGAATTCAACCTCTTCTCCTCGACTTAATTATGCTATTCCGACTACACACAACTGTCCCAATAAGCAAACTCCCAATAATAAAAAAAAACAGTGTAAATGGAGCACAAACTTCGAGGTTGAAGTTGAAGGTCAGAAAAGAGAGAGAGTTTCCACACAGCTCCCAGTTGAACTTCCCAGTTCAAGACTCAACTGAAAACTGGTCAGCTCAGCGAGTTCAGCTAAAATAGCTCACCACTCTCCGTTCATTATACTGGTCACTTATAAAGCATGGCCACTTTGGGATGAAGACTCATCTGTTTCCATATAAATAAAAGACCTCTGAAAGTTCTTTTCATCTCTGTACCAAACCAGACTGATCGGAGCTTGGAGAAAGTGAGGAAGGGCTTATGCCCGACACGTCGATTCTCCTGCTCCTTGCATGCTGCCTGACCTGCTGCGCTTTTCCAGCAACACATTTTTCAGCTCCGATCGGAGCTTGGCCCCGTTTTATTGTTCCTCTGAAATAAAACCAAGGACAGAGTCTCTTTGAGCCGAGGAACAGCTTTTAGACAAAAAGGGAGATGCTTTGTGACACATCTCTCCCCCCTTAAAAAAATTCAATAATAAAAGGTGGCTGCATTTTTAACCCTTCAAACCCAGTTAGTAGTCTTAAAACTGACAGATATACTGTACTAATTGTAAACATTCAAACATGCACAAACTCATGCAAAACCAGGCTGCTGTATACCCACCACCGAACATCTCCGTAATACATTCTCGTCTCAGTAACTCATCAACTTTCACGATTTCGCGACCTGCCACATGCACAATTGTCATTGAAAGACTGAAACAGCAAGCTCCATGTAAACGTTCTGGCATTTCTGTCTTTAATTTTTTACACAAATGTCAATGGGTTGTGATCAGTTTATACGATTGTCTCAGATGCATTGCTGGTAATATAAACACAGTTATGGTGTAATGCCAACACCAAGTTTAAAGTGTCTTTCTTCACCGTTGAACATTTCTGTTGATGTACGTTCGACTTCCCAGAAAAACACCCGATCGGTCTTTCTATTCCCTCATCACCCTCCTGCAGGAACACTGAACCAATACCCACATCACTGGCATCGATAGCCACCTTCAAAGTCTTCATGTAATCTTGTGTAGCTAATATTGGGGCAGTGTCTAACACAGGTTTTCGGCTGGAAAATGCCTTTTGACAGTCCTCTGTCCACTGAGATTTCTTGCCCTTGACAATTCGGTGAGTGGAGCAGCCACACTGCTTAAAGTTTGACACAAACTTTCAGTAAAATCCAGTCAATCCCAGGAACCGTAGTATTACATATTTCTTTTGTCGACGGTGTGGAACATTCCCCAACTAATTTCGTAATGTATCTCATGGGGCCATTGGTCCCTGTCCAATAACATGACCCAGAAACGTGACTTGGATTTCTCAAATTCACTTTTCGCTAGGTTCACGAGCAAGCCTGCCTTCTGAAGTCAATCAAACATGTCCGATAAATGCTGTAAATGTTCCTTTCATGAGTGACTAAAAATCACCAGGTCATCAATGTACACCACATAGTTGGGTAATCCGACAATGACCACATTATCAGTCTCTGAATGGTGGCTGGATCGTTTTACATATCAAATGTCACAACTTTGAACTGATACAATCCATTTAGTGCTATGAAAGCCGAAATTGCCTTTGCTCTCTCTGACAGAGGTCCTTGCCAGTAGCCTCTGAGCAAGTCCAACTTAGAAATGTAAGTAACTTCTCCCACTTTTTCAACACAGTTCTCAAACATGGAATTGGATATGCATGGTCTTTGTAACGAAATTGAGTTTGTGATAGTCCTCACATGTCCACTGTGTAACATCTGGCTTTGGCGCCATGACGTTACATGCGCTCCAAGCACAGTAACTCATTTCGATTATGCCATCTTGGAGCATGTGCTCTATTTCCTTCTGAACCAGTGCCAACTTTAGAGGATAATGCCTTTAAGGATGTTACTTAATCAGAACAGCATCTCCTGTGTCGACATTATGCACAATTATGGTAGTACTTCCCAGTTTATTTCCACATGTCTCTCCAAGATATCGTAATAACTCTTTCAGGTCACTATGCTTTTCTCGTGGAAGGTAACTCAGTAATTTATCCCAATTTTTGACAACTTTCTCATTGTTCAATTTGATATTAGGAATGTCCAATTCAGAGTCCTCTGAACTTGGGTCTTCCTTTAGGACTGTTATCATTAATACCTTCTCCTCTTGCTTTCTTTCCCTATCAAAATACCTGCTGAGCATATTCACATGACACACTCTGTGAGATTTCTTCCTGTCTGGAGTCCGTACCAAGTAGTTCACCTCATTCAATTTCTTCACAATTTGATAAGGGACACTAAAACTTGCTTCTAAAGGCTCAGCTATTACTGGACGTAACACCAATACCTTATTTCCAATTGCAAAATTGCGAATTTATGATTTCTGATCGACTTATTGTTTCATTGCATGCTGCGATACTTTTAAATGCTGTCTAGCCAACTCTCCAGCTCTATTTAATCGCTCCCGAAAATTTGACACATTGTCCAAATGGGTGGTCTCTGAATTCTGCCTTATTAATTTCTCCTTAACCAATGTTAACGGTCCTTTTACTTCATGCCCAAAAATTAATTCAAATAGTCTGAATTTGGTCGATTCATTCTGTGCGTCTCTGATCACAAATAGTTCAAAAGGAATTTCCTTATCACAATCATCTGGATTATCCTGACCATAAACCCTCAACATGGTTTTCACTGATTGATGCCATCTCGCTCATGCTCACTGTGATTCCGAGTACTACGTAGTAGATTTGAATTGCTTTAATGCCAAGTTATCCATCACCTGCTTGAATAGTTCGGATGTGAGTTTTGATCTGTCTGGATCTCTATTGGTAGTCCGTACCTACGTTACAAAATAAGTGTTTTTTTCTGCAATTCTTTTAGCTGTGATGCTGCATAATGGGTCTGCCTCTGGAAATCGAGTCAACACATCCATTATTGTTAAGAAGTATTTATTCCCACTTAGTCTTTGCGATAGGGGACATACACAATCTATCAAGACTCTTGTGAAAGGTTCCTCAAATGCTGGAATAGGTATTAAATTTTCAGGTTTTATTACTGCGTGTGTGACATGTTTGAGACATTTGGCAATATTCACTACATCTTTGTGTAGTCCAGGCCAGTGAAAATATCTTTGTATTTCAGCCTGTAATGTCCTCACCCCAAAATGATCTCATGGGCCACTCGCAGCACCTCCTTTCTATACCCAACAGACAAAACAATTTGATGAATTTCTGTGCATGTCTGATCTGCTTCAATGTGTGCTGATCTCCATATCTGCATTGAAAACATCATTTGTTAAGTAATAACACACAGGAATGCGTTCATTCTCTTTCTTGCTAAATATCTTTTGTTGTAACTTCTGTAACTCCACATCTTTCTGCTGTAATTCAATCAGCTTAGCAGAGCTAAAAATACGTTCATATTTTCTGACTTGCTCCTTCTGCTTTCCACTTATCTGATCAAAAAGAAACTTTCGGATAACTCTGCGTCAGATTCGTTATCTGTGCCTTTATCCTGCTTAAACCTGTGCTTCTGTGAACCTCTGGTGATGCAATCAGGGGAAATTCCTGGATAAACATTCTCCAGGTCTTCAGTTGCCCGCACCTGCACTGGCTTTTCAACTAGAGTAGGCAGCACGCCTATTAGTGAAGCAGCTATATTATTTGCAAGGACAAATTTTATTCCTAGAGCTGAGAGTTAGGGGTCTAGTAGACCTACCGCACATGCTACAATCTTCTCTGGACACTCTAGCCTCATTTTACATAACTGAGCAATTTTTCCTTCAATATGAATTCCTGTTACCAGCACATTTTATGGAAATAGACCTCTCAAGAGTGCATAAAGCCTCACCCCTCAGCATTACAGACTTAAAAGATCCTGTTTCAATTGATATTGAAACCTTCTTACCAATTACTCCTGGCCTATGTGATTAAACTTTACCCTTTCATGTAAGTTTTGTTTGCCGATTTACTACGTCCACTGGAATTGGAACTGACTGCTTCTGTGAGAAAAGGAGAGATAATTACAGCGGTATCTCGTCAATTAAACTTGCTGGAGAAACCACTAGAATCAGAGATGGCAAGAATTCATTTGCAAATGAAACATCTTGAGCTCATGGCGAGAGGTAAGGAAAGGGCAGCCAAATTCCTTCACACTCACCTCACGTTACCATCACCACAGGGATTAGTCGAGGGAAACTCTATTACACCGTCTCTCTGTAGCAAGGAGATCATTGATTATAAATGAAAGAAAATACTGTCTCAAGGATACTCCACAACTGCAGGATGGTGTCTTCACTCTTATTCTTTAATCAGTTTGTAATGAACGATACTACTCAGTTGTAGTGCTAATTACTTGCTGAGTCATAGAGTTATAGAGATGCACAGCATGGAAACAGATCCTTCGGTCGGACCTGTCCGTGCCGACCAGATAGCTCAACCCAATGTAGTCCCACCTGCCAGTACCGGACTGCTCTGTATGAATTCTTTTAGTGCCTAATGATTAAGGACATCCAGCTCATAAATAAAAATTGAGAAGCATTGCATTTTTTGCCAATCATTTCTTTCCTTTATGAAGCAAAGTCACACCACCAACAACATCACGGTTTCCATTCGAGTTGATTGGTGATGCTGAGGAGGCGATGGCCGAGCTGTATTATTTCTGAATATTAATCCAGGGAATCAGGTAATGCCCTAGACACCGGATCCGAATCCCACAATGGCAAATGTTGGAAATTAAATTCAATAAAATATCAGGAATTAAGAATCAAATGAAACAATGAAACCAATGTCGATTGTCCTACCTTGCACCCTCATGCCCTTCAGAAAAGGAAATCTACCATCTTCAGCTGGTCGGGCTTACATGTTACTCCACAGCAATGTGGTTAACTCTCAGTTGCAGTTTGAAATAGCCAAGCCAGCCACTCAGTTATATCAGTCACTTTAAAGCCTCAAAGAAAAGAAACCGCATGGACCTCAGCACTGACTCCTTACAGCCCACAGACTGCAGTGGGTCAGGAAGGCAGCTCACTAACACCTTCTCAAGACCAATGAGGAAAGGGAATTAAATACTGTCCCAGCATCGCATTACTGAATAAAAGACGATGATCACACTCAGGGAAGAGAGAACAACAGACATAAATAACTTTAAGCAGGGACTTTGACATATACCTTACATGGTCATGATTATCAATAATATGGGAACAGGAAAAACATAAGTAACGTTTAATTTCAGTTTTTATTTCCATCACAGCTGACCATCAACAATCCCTTTGTTTGTTTCTTTCTCTCTCTCTCTCTTTCTTTTTCAATCTATTCAACTCAATCCTTCTCCCCTTCATAACAGATGTCGGTGTCACCAACATCAATCACACTATTTCCCAACTGTGTTCAGTTCTGAAGTATGAATCGAATTGCCAATTCTATTTTTCTCTCGACCCGAGGGGGCTGCCAAATCTGCTCAATTTGTCTGGCACTTCCTCGTTCTTTATTGTTTCTGATCTGTTGCATCATTCTTTGCTTTATTTAACCTTTAATTTTGTTATTATTTGGAATGTCTGTATTGCTGACAGGGGCAGCATTTGTTGACCTAACCAAATGTCATTTCCTGCGAGGTCATTCTTTCAGGTGGTACAGAATCAAGCACATTACTGTGGGTCTCACATCAATCTTAAGCCAGACCAGAGAGTAACGCAAGATCTATTTACTAAAGGACATCACTGAAATGGATAAACGTAAATGCTGGAGATGTAATGGTTGTTATTAGTAAAACTTGCTTTTTTTCCCAATTCCTGTCTTGTGCATTTACTTTCTGACATCGTCTGTGGTAGGATGTGGAACAGTGTCTTTCTGTGTAATAACCTGTGCATCTGAATTACATTTCTTCCGACATTACTGCTCTGAGAGAATGTTCCTGTCATTAAGTTATTTTAGAGACAAGAACAAAGATGTGATCGAAATATTTGCAACTGAAAGAGTGCTTAGAAGAGAGGTGGAACCATAACATCTGAATTTTACCGAAGCATAGATAATAGATCATGAAGCGTCACCATTGAAGGCAAGATGGTGACTGAGCATATAATCGAACTGGTAGTGGGTTGGTTTGGTGATGGACAGAATACCGAGACATAAATGAATTCAGGGATGAAAGATACTTCGGTATTGTGAACAATCTTGTTCTCAGATGTTTGTGAGGGCGGGGGTGGGGTGGTTCTGAAATTTGTGGGTACTTAATGGAATTTGCATTTGAAACTGAAGACAATAGTTTTCGTCTTTGACAAATATAGATAACAGAAATAGCAAAGAAGTTCGCCATGGTTGAAGAGATTAATAAATGGATAGAGATGAAGAAACTTACCAGGAACACCAACAATTGCGAGGATAGGATAGTAACCCGCCTGGATAATCATCAGTGCACCCCATATCCGATCTGGTAATGTTGACCAAGACGAGGAAAAAGGGAGAAGACCGAAGGATATACTCCTGTCCATTGTTGCAGCTTTCCAGTCTAATGTTCTCAGATTCTGATCCATTAATGGATCATTCCAGACTATTCTCAGATGTTTAAATCTCCTTTTTGTGTCTCTGCAGCTGTGTCCCTTTGAGCGTTGGAGTTGATGCATCTGCTGCTACAATGGCATAAACCATTGCAAGAGGCCTCTTACTAATAAGAGACGGAAAACATCCAGTGACACAACCAGGATCCATGGAGACTGGCATCAATCACAGTCACTGAACAAACAGCTCCATTTAACCCCTTTCAGTATGGTTCCTTCAGTTCACAAAAACTACTGGACTGGATTGAATATTGGCACCGCTAGCTATTGATCACATCTCCCATCACCCATTGCTCTCGTGAAGTTAGTAGTGAGGGAGAATGATGCATGTTTTCTTATCGCAGGCTAGATGATTCTGCTGCGTTGTCCGTTTGCAATACTGTTACCGGCTGAACCTCTCACCACCCTCAAAAACCACAATCTACATGCTGTTACCGTGCAGATCTCTCCTCAACGAGAACAGGCACCAGCCAATATATTTACAGTGGATATGTTTGCACTCCAATACATAGGAAATGTGAATTGACCTGGGCAATCCTTTAATTGATCTAATAAGGCAATTTTGTATCTTCAACACTCAATTTGCTTCAGCATTTTTTAAAATATAAACTCACAAACACCTTAACATACTTTATTAAGCACAAGGTTCTTCACTTTCTCCTCATGGTAGCATCATGTCAGGGTTTAGTCTGGTGAAACCCCTTTGGACTGAATCGCTGACAAGATCATTATTTATAAAGCTGATTCAATCTGTACACAATACTCCGAACAGTCTTTCAACAAAACACTATCAATTGGAAAGATACATTTACTCTGATACTTTAATCATTTTGCATGAAGAGCCACATATCATTTACTTCCTGCTCCGTAAAAAATCTGTTTGTGACTTATGACCAGTCAGATCCAGGTCTGTTTCAACAACAGCACTTCCCAATCTCTCACTATTTAATGAACATAAATGTGAATGATGATAGTTGTTGTTCATATCTGAAATACTTTTTATCTTACGAAGAGCTATTGAACAAACACTGAACTTTCTCTCCAGATAATTATACTACTCTCTTCATTCTCTCGATTATCCAACTTTTAATATATTCGGTGCATTCCACCCTTACCTACCCATGGACTCTAACATTCCCCACTCATCTGTATTCAACCATGTCAAACATCTACTGAAAATTCAAACACTTCATTCCCACTGGTTCTCAATGGTCGATGTCACAACGGACAATCTCCATAATATCCAGCAGATTTATCAAAGATCAAGATCATTTCCCCTTCCTGAATCTAGATTGACTCTACTGAATCATGTCATTATTTTCCAAGTGTCTAGTTGTCACATTCCTCACAAAACGTTCCAATGTTTTTCTCACAGCTTACATCAAGCTAACCACTGTTTAGTTTGCTGTTCGCTCTCTCCGTCCTGTTTTAAATATTTAGGTTTACAATCGCTGCTTTCAAGTCTGGAGGATCCTTTCCAGAATCTAACCAGCTTTGAAGAATAATCAGTAATTCTTTCACTCGCTCTACTTCCACCTCCGCAATACTTGGGAATGTAGCCCATCCGATGCAGCAATATATCAAACTTAAATTCAATGAGATTTTAAAAGACATACCTTTTATTACTTCTAATTTCCTGCTGTTACTCATTTTCACCAGTCACTCTGTTCCCTTGTATTTCTGGAAGTTTCTTTCAGTATCTTCCTCAGGGAGATGGACACAATAGATTGCTCTCAGCGAACAGATGGGTTCTGTCAGCCAGTGAATATATCGGAGGACTGCACTCCGGTGATGGTGGGTATGTTACTCACTCCTGCCTGGAAAAATCCAGAATTAATCCAGTTTTATTTATGGTGAGCATGAACACAGTCCTGTCACTGGTGTGAGGCTACACAGCATATTCAAGGAGGGGACACAGGTCAGTGACCACCTCAATTTTGAAACAAACTGGTTTCATACCTGATACCTGGTCCAGCTTAGACAAATGTCCCGGGAAATCCCAGGAAAGATAATGCACTGTCCTGCACCTCCCTATTTATAGAGCTTTCCTTCCGTGGAGCCTCATCTCCATTTGTTTACCATGGACCCAGACGCTCTGTTAATGCAGTGTATAGAGTGGGGTCACCAGACACAGCAGCTGACAATACAAACCCGAGATAAGCATCCACAGAAACTCCACTGATTTTCCAATGACAGGAACAAGTCAATTCCCCACATGGAACGTGCACGCGCTCAGTGTTGAAAACTATTTCCACTCCTGAGTTTCTCTTCCTGGCTGAGAAAGCCGTTGCATCTCTGTACACTCCCACAGTAAGAGGTTCCCTCTCCAAAGAAGCAGTTGACAATGTAGCATTAACTTCCTCTATATCTCAGCAACTATAAGGGCAGCACCAGTATTGGTAATGGATTCGATCATCACACTCAGAGAAGAGAGATAAGGGAACCTAATTCACTTTAAACAGGGACTTATCTAAATGGACGCAATATTCAGGAATATGGGAAATGGAGAAATGTGAGAATAACTTGCCATTTTGTTTTCCTTTCAGTTCATCATCAGCAACCCCTTTGCTTACTTTTCATTTCTTTTCCTCTCTTTTTCTGTCCATTTCACCATCCAGTCAATTTAAACCTAGCTCCCACCTCTCTCTCCAACCCAACCATCCATGATACCTGGATAAATAATCTTCTTTCCCAGTTTGCTTTCAGTTGTGAAGCAGGGTCAAAACATTATCTGCATTTCTCCTGACAGAAGCTGCCATACCTGTGAGATTCTCTCACACTTTCAGACGCTGGAGAATTTTATTTTCGATCTCTCGAACCCATCGTTCTTTGATTTATTTCACCATTAATGTTGTTGTTTCACGGGATGCCAGCATCACGGGCAAGGGCAGCATTTGTTCTCCATCACTAATTGACCTTGACCACGCGGCCATTTGTCAAGACAAAATGGAGCCAACAATGTTGCTGTGAGTCTGAAGTCACACGGAGCTCAGATTGGGTAATAATGTTAAGTTTCTTTAACAAAGACTATCAGTAAAATGATAAAAAATAAATCTTAACGGTTTCTGGTTTCCATTAGGGAAATTAGGTTTTATTCCAATTTTTGTCATTCGAATTTAAGCTCTGACATCGGCTGTGGTAGGACGTTAAACAATGCCTTGGAGTCACGGTCCATACATCTGTATTACCCATCTAGTTACATGAACACTCTGATACAGAGTCCTTATTGCCTAGTCCGTATTCCCTAGTTCCTGCCAGTGAGAGATGGCGGAGAAATCAGTTTAACTATCAACAATAAAAAGGATTTTGGGGAAAAAAGCAAAAGGGAGATTGAGAGACAATTTCATGTAAGATCACGGTTTTCCGATTGCTGAAATGAAGGCTTTTCGACAGCATCCTAGAACATGAGTCAGTATTCCCAGAATGATAGGTGAAGGGGATATTGGCATCAATAAAGATGAGGGAGAGTTTTAGATGAACATTCGTTCTGCAACTTTGTAACTGGGTGTGGGGTCAGCAGAGTCTTCGACTCATTGAGCTGAATCTAACGATAGTTTGTCTCAGTGACATTTTTATTGAGTGTGACAAAGGGATTATCTGTACGAGACTGAACTAGTTTCATGGTGCTATCTTATCGAACTCACCACATTAACTACCCACTCAATCTCATAGTGTTTCTCGCATTTAATGCCACCCCAATTCTCCAACCCAACATGGATGGAGGGACTCACCATCGCACTGATGCCCCTGGCTATTCTACGATCACTGACGCTGGTGCCATCTTTCAAAGGCCAATGGGCACACTGTTGTACTTCCTCAGTTTGAAACCACCATGCACAGTTGATCCCGAGAATGGCAAGTAAGTGGAGCTAACACCACGGTTTTTCATCAGAGGCACAGAGGTCCGAGTGGATGGGCTAGTACAGGGGGGTCCATTCTCTTCCCAGAGGAGGCCTCACCGAGCATTGTCTGAGCTCACCACCCATCTCAGTGCAGTATCTGCGGACACACACACACACACACTTTGAATATGGAATTTTCCAGATAGTGTTCCAAAGAATACCCATTTTTAGGTATAGGAACTTTCAGTCATTCAACTCCCTGGGTTCCTGCAAAAATATACACTTATTTTATATCCAATCACAGTTAGTAATTCTGGCTATTACACTTTGTCTCACTTTATTGTATTCAGCCAACCACTGCTTCTCTATACTTGTCGCGTTATGAAAAACAATTTTGAGCAGAGAACATTTTATCCTCAGCTGTAATCTTGACCGTTATCTGAATTGTACCTTTTTCCTTGTTATGAAAGTTTCTCTTACCCTTTGCCTGTGCCTGTTTCTCTCTGTAACAGTTACACTGTCTCCCAATCAGTTGACTGGACGGCTGGTTTGTGATGCAGAGGGAGGCCAGCAGCGCAGGTTAAATTCCCCCACACTGACAGAGGTTACCATGAAGTGGACCCTCTCTCAACAATGGGCAATCGAGCATGGCAAACCCACTCTAAGCTGCACATCTTTGTACTTTGGGAGGAAATTGGAGCATTGGGAGGGAACCCACACAGATGCGTGGGGAATGTTCAAACTCACCTGAGGTTGGAATTGAACCCAGCTGATGTGCGGCCACAGTGCTAATCACATATCCATCATACTCCTAGGTTTGTTCTGTTAATTACTTGTAGCTGACTGAAGAAATCCAACTGGCTTGTTCTGATAACTGAACTTGACCCAGTATTAGAACTTTATCATCGGCCATATCGCCAACCCGGTTACATTTAAAATTTGTTGTGAGCAGTGCAGGAGTGGGGCTAGAAATGGAAACAATGACACCCTCCAACCTCAGTCAGAACTTGACTGAGGAGAAATTCACAAAGTGGGAATTCATTCAAGTGGGAATTCTCTCGCCCAGAAGATTGGGGTGGCTGAATTTTTATATTATATCGAGGCTGGCTTCGTCTGATTTTCCATAGACAGATGAATCAGGAATCATTGTGAAATCAGAGAAAAGTGCAGCTGGGAACACAATGAGATGAGCCATGAACTTATTGACTGGTGGAATAGTGTCAAAGTTCCGAATGGCCCAGTCGTGTCCTTTCCATCCAGCCCTTCGGTCCTGCTGTGCAGGAGCAGATTGAGGCCACTCTGATGGTTTGATGTTGTTTGGCAAATGTATAGGAAAATCCAGGCTAGGTCAGGCAGTGACTCCCCTCCCCCAATCCCTCTTTTTAGGCTTCCCCTCTCTGTAACTTCTGCTCCTGATGTAGGTCATGTTACAGGCCCAGATTCTCATTGAATCCAGCCCCCATGCCCCACACAAGGTCACCTCAGACAAACCCTCTGCCGTCTCTGAATGCAACATTTTACATCATGACTTCCAGGAAAATAATCAAGTATTTTCCAAAAACATAAATAAGAACGTAAGAAATAGGAACCTGCGCTGTCATTCAATAAGAACATGGCTGATCTACCCCACGGCTCAAGTTCACTTTCCTGATAATCCCTTGCATCCCTCAACTCGCTGCAATGTCACAAACCACCACCCATCTGTAAATATAATCAGTGACACAACCTCCATAACTCTCAGGGTTAGGAAATTCCAGCCATTCACTACATTCTGAAAGAAGACATTTCTTTACATCTCAGTTTGAAATCGATATTCCTTATACTGTATCTGCATCCCTGACTTCGAGACTCTGCCCTGGTGTGGAACCACATTCTCAACACCGACCTTGTCAAGCCCCCTATGTATCTTATCCGTTTCAGTAATGACACTCTCATTCATTTAAACCACAATGAATAATCACCTCAGCATTTTTGAAGTAATCAATAATTCAATCCTTTCATTCCAGGAACCAGTCAAATGAACCAACATTTCTGCACCAACATGCTGATGCAATGTTTCATATAGAGGAACAGCCCAATCCGTTGTAATGTTCCTTTTTTTGGGAGTCCTCTCCATTTAATAACAGCCAGCCTTTTGGTTGTCAGTGTCATCCACAAATTCGAATGTCTCTTGCACTCGGCTTCCGCCGTCAGGAGCTGAATGCAGCTCTTGTAAGCAGCTTTTGCCATCGGACTGATATTTGTGGTACTCCAGTAGATACATTTTTTTCATAAAGATCACTGAATCATGAATCTCCGATTTGTAAGTGTTTACCAAGTGCCATCCCATGATAATGCATTACCCGTCAGACGATGAGCTTCTGTCTTGTATAAGAACCTTTACTTTGTGATACCTTGTGGAAAATCTCTCGAAAGCCTCATGTCCACCAGTCCCCCTTTATCAAGGCCACTTGTTACATTCTCATGGATTTCCAGAAAAAGCTTTGCATGATTTTACAGGCAAAATGTAGTTCTCCTTTAACAAGACCATGCTGACTCTGTGTGAAGCTTTTCTAAATGTTCTGCATTTCCTTCCTTAATAACAGACTCTCACAGATTCGCAGAAATAATGGTGTGGCTAAGTGTTTCCTGCTTTCAGTCTCGCTCTTTTCTTGAAGACAGACGCCACATTGGAGGGTGTCCAGTTTCAGTTGATCACTCCTTTAATCCAGAGAGCTATGGAATATTTCATACAGAGCCACCAGCCACTCTGTGACGACTTCTTTTAAAACTAACTGAATTGCTGATGACCTGTTTACCCTTGGACTAATCTGTTTGAGAATTGCCTTGTTCCTTCTGTTAGAGACAGAATCTTCCCTCCTATTACCATTTTGTTTATGCCATTGAAATATTTATAGCACCTTTACCTGTGAGGAACGATGTAAAATACAGGTGTAAATTATCTGTCTGTTCCCTGTATCCAGTTCCCCAGTCACACCCTCCAAATATCCTCAATATACTTTCCTGACTTCCTTTTTATCAAAGAACACACACACACACACACACACACACCTCTTTAACTCTTCTCACATACATGGAAAAGCTCGTGCTGTTGTTTTTATATTTCTTGCCAATTTACTAAGATCACATCTTTTCTTCCCTTTTCTTCGCTTTCTATATTCATACAGCCTTATCACATACAAACACAATCTTTGGTCCAACTTGTCCATGCCGGCCAGGTTTTCCAAACATAACTATTCCCATCTTCTTGCATTTGGCCCATATGCCTCTAAACGGTCCCCATTCACATGTTCGTCCAAATGTCTTTTAAACGTTGGAGCTGTACTTGTACCTGCCAGTCTTCCTCTGGCAGCTCATTCCATAAACACGTCACCCTCTGTGCAAAAAACAGTTCCTTCTTCGTCCCTTTTAAATCTTTCCTCTTCCCCAATAAACCTATGGCTCTATGATTTAATTTTCCTATCCTGTGGAAAAGACCTCGGTTTGTCACCCTGCCCAATTCTCCCCTGATTTTGTAAATTACTATAATGTCACCCCCTCAACCTCCTATACTCCATCTGATACTAAGTTCAAGAACAAACATTTAAAGATAAGCACGGTAAATTTGAAACAATGTTAAAGTGACAGGTAAACAACGCTCAGCCCAAACTTCATACTGTTATTTGTTTTCTTCTTTATGTTACAATACTGAGGCAGCATGAAAATCTTACTAGTGCCAATAAGCCGGCAAGCACCTGAATTCCTTTGCCTGATGGCAGTGATCTCTACAATGAAAATGCATCTCTGGCCAGATCGAAATAATACCACATGTTCAACATACTCCCCCCGGCCTCCGTATGACCTTATTTGGTTGTGTCTTCTTTATCTTGCACTCAATAGAGAGAACCCCTTTCCCCCATTCACATCTTAATTTAATCTCATTTTATACCATCTTCTCGTTCACCACTGCTAAAAGCCTGTTTATCTGTTGTCACACCCTCTTTTCCCTGTCACCTACACCCCACCTCTGGCAAGGAACTGAAATGCCCAGTTTCCAATCCTTTTCCGTTCTGAAGAAGGATCACACTGGACTTGAAACGCTAACTCTGTTTCTCTCTCTCTGCAGATGCTGCCAGACCTGCTGAATTTCTCCAGAAATTAATAGGCACAGCACAAATTTTCAATTAAACAATTAACTATGAATACTCGAAATAAAAATGCACAAATTGCTGTAGGAAATGGGAGCTTTAGTCGAAGGGTCGCTGGACACGCAAGATGAACTCAGCTTTCACTTCACAAGATGCAGCCAGACCTCCTAATTTCTACAGCAGTTTATGTTTTTGAACATTTTCCAAAGACATGTGTTGATTCTGCTCCAACGCCCTGTCCATCAGAGAGCACTGTACATTGGGAAGGGAACAAAAACGCAAAGTACACAAGTTTATTGTCTCTGAAACGACAAAGGCTGGCATCACTGACACGACTGAGGTCTTAATCATGGTCAGGGAGAAAAACAGACAAAAAAAAACATTCACTTCAAACATAGAAGATGTTATGATGGGAAAGAAAATGATTCAGATTAATATGTTAAAGTAACGTAACAAATTGGAGGCGTGACATCAGGGAGAGACCCTCAGCAGAATGAGAATATGAAACTGGATGTGTTCGCACATCAGAAACCAGGTAAGGTTACTGAGTACAGGGCTGATGGATGAATGGGTATGGGTGTGAACTGGGGGAAAGTCAGTAAAATTGATTTGTTGTGCCAATATCACTGGATTACTGATCCAGACCAGGATAATTCTCTGGCAGCTGGTGGAAATCGAAAACAATAAACAAAATATCAAGACATAAAATCTGGTGCCAGTAATATTGACCTTGAATCTAATGTCCATTGTAAACATCTGTTCCCTCCCCAATGTACTTTCAGGAAGTGAATCTCCTGTGCTTCCCGGTCTGGCCTACAAGTGTCTCCAGACACACAGACATGTGCGAAACTCTATAATGGTCTCTGAAACGGCCAAGCAACACACTCAATTGTATCAAATTGCTCTGAGTTCTTAAAGGATAAAACCAGACAGAACACAGGCAACAAGCTTTGTAAAAGGGAACAGGAAACATAGTCCTTTCAACCAGACAGATGCTGCCCTCCTAATGTTTAAGAGCTTGTGAAAACAATGACAGAACTTTCCCACAGACTGTACAGAAACATCAGGAAGGGAACAGGGCATTAGACACGTTTAGCTTCCCTGTTCTAGCACATGGAGACAAGTTTACTTTTATAACCCTGCTTAATACATTCTTCAGAAACTCATCAATTCCTGTCTTCTGCTGCTCAATGATTGACCGTCCAACCCATACAATCACAGAAGCACTGACTCTGTACTGTCAGAAATACAGCACGATCTGCATTAGTCCCACTTTCCGATACGAGGCCCATAGCCATGTATGTTATGGCACTTCAATGGCATGATCATGTATTTATGAACAGTTGTGAGGTTACCTGTGCCAACTGCCCTCTCAGGAAGTGCATTCCTGACCCCAAAAGCCTCTGGATGAAAACCAATCCTTAAATCCTCACTAAACATCAAGCCCTTCACTTTAAAATGATACTCCCTTGTTATTCGCCCTTTGACTGAAAGAAACAGCTGCTGTCTATCCATCCTGTGCATGCCCTTGGTAATGTTTTTCTTCTGAAGCACGTCCCTCTCAGCTTTCTCAAAGTAATCAACCCGAGCTGATCTACTCCATCCAAGGGAACATCCTGGTAAATCTCCACTGCACCCTCTCCAGTGCAATCACATACTTCCTGCAATGTGACTCCCACAACTGTATATAGTATTCCATTTGGACTAACCAAAGTTACACATAGCTCTTATAATATGTGCCTCCATAATTAGAGTCTATGTTTATGGTCGCTATGATTTGTCAACTTGTGCATTAAGCTGCTTAATCACATTCAGGGGTATTAGATTAGATTACTTACAGTGTGGAAGCAGGCCCAACAAGTCCACACCGACCCACCGAAGCGCAACCCACCCATTCCCCTGCATTCACCCCTTTACCTAACACTATGTGCAATTTAGCATGACCAATTCAACCGATCTGCACATCTTTGGACAGTGGGAGGAAACCGGCGCACCCGGAGGAAACCCACGCAGACACGGGGAGAACGTGCATGCTCCCCATATTCAGTTGACTGAGTCGGGAATTGAACCAGGGTCTCTGACGCTGTGAGGTAGCAGTGCTGACCACTGTGCCACCGTGCCGCCCACTGTGTGGAGCAGCACCCTCTGAGCTTCCTCATGTGCTGCTATTCTTTGAGTCCTCCCCTGTCTAGTTGCTTCTTCCAAAGGACATCAACTCATATTTATCAGGGTTACATTCCATCGGCCATTGATCCACCCATTTCATCATTCCATCTGTATCTTCTTGTAATATAAGGCCTTCCTCCTCACTGCCAACCAACCAGCCAAACTTTGTGTCAAATGCAAACTGAATTATCACACTAACCCAATCCCTTCCATATTCATAGCTGCATCATTTATGAATACTATAAATAATAAGATTAAAAATCATAAAATATCTGTTTATAATCCAACAGTTTTATTCGGACGCACTAGCTTTCGCAGCGCTGCTTCTTCATCACGTGATTGTGCTCTTCGAAAGATCATGCCTTCAAATAAACTGTTGGAATATCATCTAGTGTTTGTAACTTTTTTAACTTTGCCCAAACCAGTCCAACACTGGCATATCCGAATCACAAATAATTTGGGACACAGCACTGATGCCTGTGGAACACGATTGGATACTGGTCTCCAGTCAAACAAACAGACTTCTCCCAGCAGACCTTCTGTCTCCTGCCACTAAGTTGATTTGGATGAAACTTGGCAAGTCACTTTTGAGTCCTACCTGTCCCCTGGTTAATCTGTTCCACTTGACGTCCCAGTCGAATATCTGGGGATCCTCCCTAATCTTGCCCTGCCAGCAGGTTTCCATGTCCCTGTGTTAGTCAGTCCCCTTCAAATGAAGAATTTCCTTCTTATTGCAGTCTGAAATGGTCCACCCTTTACCTGCCATTATTTGCCGTAAATCTAGAGTAGACAACCAGAGAAAAATCCTGTTTATTTCCACCTTGTCATATGTTTAGTAACTTTTCTAAATTTCACTAGGATCACCTCTCATTCTTTGAAACTCTAAAGACCACAGGCTGAGTTTCCACATCAGGCAATCTCACCATCTGAGGGATTAATCTGGAGACTGTCCATTGCACATCCTCCGTGGTCAGTATATTCTTTCTCAGAGTGGGTCACCAACACTGGACTAAATACTCTCTGTACAGTTTCATTAGCAAGTTATGAAACTGCTTCAACATGACCTTCCGACTATGTTCTGATTCATTTAAATGAAGGCGAACCTGACTTTAACTTTCCACTTCTATATATTTCTCCAATTACCATTTACATTACTTTATTTATGAATTCACTGCATGAGTTCTTGTAAAAAAAAGCCTTCTGAAAATCGAAATATGCCATTTCTGTGTTGCAATCAACAAGTTCAAATTGTTCTGAAGTTTGTCAAATATCAACACTCTGTCAGACTCTGTCAGTGCATTCTGATTCTCTCCAATGTTGCTGTTAATTTAGAAATATTCGATATCAGACCCTATATAATAAATTCCATCGGATTCCCTACAGATGCCAAGTTTAATCGGTCTGCAGTTCTCCACACAATCTCTTCTTCCCTTTGCAGATGCTTGAATCCCTCCCATTCATCTCCAATGCTTGCAACACATTTTCTAACTTCCAGCCTCTGCAGAATGTACAGGGAAAAAAAACAGTCATCGACAGAACCATTAATGCGTCTATTGCTGATTTATTTCAAATATTTTGATACGAAGTACAACTGGCTCATCAGACTTAGCAATGCTTAATCCAGCTACAATACTACTATGCTAACCTTCAACTATTATCTTGTTACTGATATGAATTGAGTTTATGTCTTTAGTTCCACAAGTTCCATGTGGTCACTCAGTATTTCTCAGCGATTGTCCTCCGTGATGACAGATGCAAAGTAACTGTGTGCTTTCTTCGTCATTTCCCTGTTCTCCACAATTACCTCTCCTCTCCCAATTACAAAATTCCACTTTTGATCTTGCTTTTATTTTGTTTTCTTTGCAATACACATTGTAGATTTATGCAGTCTTTGAGTTCTTCTTTCACAGAATCATTAAAAGCCCACAGTATGGAAAAGGCCCGTGGGCCCAACAAGTCCATCCTGCCCCTCCGAAGAGTAAGCACCCAGACCCATTTCCATCCGATTCTACATTTTGCGACTGATGCAGCAAATCTACACATCGCTGAACACTTTGGGCAAATAAGCATGGCCAATTCACCTATCGTGTAAATCTTTGGACTGTGAGAGGAAACCGGAGCACCCGGAGGAAACCCACGCAGACACGGGGAGAATATGCAAACTCCACACAAACAAATTTCAAAGAATTCTCCGGTTTCCACCATGTCTAAAATTCTTCTGAAATCACTTCCTACGATTAATATAATCTTTAATTTATCATGTTAGCATTCATTAAGTCACTTGCCCTTTCCTTGGTGATTCTATCTTTCAGAAATAGACATTTTATTTCACACATTGTAGTATTTCTGCAGAGCTTCTGGTCTTGACCAGGTGTATCCAAGAACAGAGCAAAAGACAAGAGAAGATATTGCAGGGGTCCTGGCTGATCTTTTTGCATCATCGCTGACCACTGTGGAGGTCCTGGAAGACGAGAGGGTAGAGAACGCTGTGCCCTTGTTCAAGGAGGGCTGCGAAGAAGAACCTGTGAACTGTAGACCAGTTAGCTTAACAACTGTAACAACTTGAGAAGGTTCTGAGAGATAACATATACATGCATTTGAAAAGACACGGATTCATAAGGAGCAGTCAGCCCTGCTTTGTGCATAGGATATCATGGCTCACAATTCTTTAGCGTTCTTTTGAGGAAGTGACCTGGAATGTTGATGAGGTTAGTGTGGTAGACATAGTTTATCTGGATTTCAGAAAGGCCTTTAATAAGGTTCCACGTGATAGGCTGCTCTGAAAGGTTCGATAGCATGGAATCCAGGGGACTCTGGCAATTTGGATACTCAATTGGCTTGATGGTAGAAAGCAGAGGCTAATACTGGAAGGATGCTTGTTGGACTTGAGGTCTGTGACTTGTGCAGTGTCTCAGGGGTTTATGTGGGCCTATTCCTGTTTGTTATCTATATCAATGATTTGGATGAGAATGCGCAAAGCATGATTAGTAGTTAGGCTGATGACAATAAAATCGGCAGGACTGTGATCAGTGAGGTTATCAGAAATTGCAGCAGGATCTTTATCAGCTGGGGAAGTGGGCCGAAAAATGGCAAATTGAGATAACATATGGGATGTTGCTTTTTGAAAAGTAAAATCCAGGTTGGAATTTCGTGGTGAATGTTAGACCCTCAAGAATTGTAGTGGAACAGGGGGACCTTGGTGCTCAGATCCGTGGTTCTCTGAAAGTAGTTGAACGTTGACAGAGCAGTGAAAAAGGCTTTTGGCACACTGGCCTTCATCAGTCAGGGCACTGAGTATAGACGTTCGAGAGTGATATTGCAGTTGGACAGTACACTGGTGAGACATGCACTTGGAGTATTGTGTTCGGTTTTGTTCACTTGCCATAGGAAAGATGTGATTAAACTGGAAAGAGGACAGAAGAAATTTACAAGGATGTTACCGGTACTCAATGGTCTGAGTTGTAGGGAGAGTTTGGACAGGAATTTTCCTTTAAGTGGAAGAAACTGAGGGGAAATCGTATAGATATGTATAAGATCATGAGATGCGTCAATAACGTGAATGCACTCATTCTTTTTCCCAGTTTTGAGAATCAAAGACTAGAGGATATCAAGTTAGAGGTGAAAGGATAAAAATGATCCAGAGGGCCAAGTTTTTTACGCAGAGGTTAGTAGACATGTGGAATTAGTACACAGCAGTTTGATTGAGGCACGTACATTAACAACATTCAAAAGGCTTTTAGACAAATACGCAGATAGGAAAGATTTAGAAGAATAAGGGACAAAGGCAGGAAATGGAACTAGCATAGATGGACATTTTGGTCGGCACGGACCACTTTGGTCCAAAGGGCCTGTATCCAAGCTGCAGGACTCCATGATTCTAATATTCTAACAACCATTTCGTGTCTACCACTCCGTGTTCAAACATTCGAGATTGTAAACAGGCGTCGTGTAAAATGCAGTATATTGACCGCTCTAGTCCTCAAAGAAAGGTTATTGAGTCCTTCTGACCACACAACACCAAATCCAAAATAACCTGCTCTCTTGTTTGAATCACAACATACTCTTCAACCAACCTGTTATACGCTTATGGAATTTACTTTTCACAACATTGGCAGTCACTTAGTTAACGCAGTTTAAATGCAATTTGAGATCATGCAATAATACAATATTTGCATCTCTAATTTGCAGAGCATATAATGCACATAATTTGCCCGAGAGCAAATAATACACTCATACACTAATGCTTGCTTCTCCTTCCTATTTGTAAGATCCACCCAAACTGATTCTGTGGAATCTGAGGGACAGGGTCTGTGGCGTTATTAGTGATAGCCGTGAACAAGCCATTCTGGGAGGGTCACCTCGACGCTGTCATGATCTGTAGAAATGACCAGCATCACAGGACAAGCATCAATATCATCCCCACTCTGCCAGGTTAACTTTCTCCGTACTCTCACTGAGCCCTCACACTCACTACCTGTTACAGCACCTACCCCCTAGCAAGGGTCATATTTTATCTCTAAATAATGCTCAGGCACTACCACTCTCACGATTGAATTCAGCACCTACCATCCCCCCCCCCCCCCCCCGCCCCTCCGACCACGCGCACTCTCTCCCTCCACTATACTCCCAACACTAATAACACTGCATGGATACAACACTGTGGAGTGACTCCCTCCGGACACATCACCATTCCCCTTCCCCTCCACCTACACCAGCATTAACAGCAGGGACACACACTCCCACCATCAGTCGGTCCCCCCCTTTATCCCATTCCCGCAGAAACGGACTGTAATAGGAGAGAAAGCGCCAAGCCAGATGGTGGAGCACCCGATATCTGATCCGCCTCCACACCCCCCAACCATGTGGGGAGGACCCTGGTATGAGCGAGAGAGGACCGGGAGGTGTGTATGGAGATTCCATGACATCCATGTCCCTCCAACTGAGTAAAAAAACAATGTTCAGTGAAGGGCAATTCGCACTTTAACCATTCAGTCTGTTCTCACAATTTTCTCCCTCCCAAAACAACAAACAACTCATTGCAGAGCGATACAGACACAAAAATATTCAGAGACATATGTAAACACGTTAATATACTGACACTCACAGTACATACACGGAGATAGAACCGCATACAAGTAGTGGCATGTGGAGACATAGACAGTCGCACACAAATAGACACAAGCACAAGTAAAACGCACAGGCTCATACACAGATAAACCGATGTCAGCACATAAATACACAAACACACAGACACATGAACAAACACACACAAGTGCACATACAGACGAACAGAGACACAGACACAAGTGCTTATAGGACAGAGCTAGATAGGTTTTTGATGAATAAGCATGTCAAGAGTTACAGAGAGTAGTCAGGAGAATGAAGTTGGGAAATGTCTAATCTCTCTGGCATTCAGAGTCAATGGGCCGAATGTCTTAATTCTGCATTTTTAATGCTCGTGCGGTGTCATGCTATCAGTTATTCTCTGCCTGGGACGGGAGCAGGGAATGCGTTTAATACCTATTTGATTGAAAAGGGTCAGTGGTCCTATTGGACAGGTTTAGAGGGCTGAATGGTTTATATCTATGCCGAATTATTCTGTCGATGTGTTTCAAAAAAGGTGGCGATTTCATGTTAGGTTAACACAGTTTAAAATAACAGGTTCCACACTGAAATAAGGTCGCCCCTTTCACTTTAGTGTTGTATTATCTGTAGGGTTCTCATCCTCAGGGAGCAGTGAAGACTCGTTTTTTGAAGATATTCAAGGCTGAGCTCGCCTGATCTTTGCTGGACAGGACAGTCAATATTTATCTGGAACAGACAGGAGACGGATGGCCAAACACAATCGGATCAGTCATGAACATTCTGACTGGTGGCGCCGAATGGACAACTACTGCCCCTACCCCATGGGTTGTTCCTCAATCCACCCTCGAGGCTGTTACAGAGATATACTCCTGCCACTACCCCATATGTTGTTCCCTCCATCCACCCCTGGAAGCTGTGACAAAGATAGGGGGCCATCTCATTTAGCCAGTCATTATCGTTACCAGGAGACTGGAGGAGTATATTCTGCCTATTTAATAAGTTACAGAGGAAACTAGAACGAATCATTTTAGCTCATTGAGTACATTTTACTGCACAGGACGCCATGTAAACATCTGAGCTCTTACACAGGAAGTTATTGCTCACAGGAAATAGAGAAGCGATAAATGCTTATTTTCACATTACAAAGCTGTAACTGGTGG
Organism: Chiloscyllium punctatum; assembly: GCF_047496795.1. NCBI lineage: Eukaryota > Metazoa > Chordata > Chondrichthyes > Orectolobiformes > Hemiscylliidae > Chiloscyllium > Chiloscyllium punctatum. Next base: position 65,908,979 of record NC_092751.1, on the reverse strand, counting down.
AGTGCCTCAGAGATCACTATGGGATCATCAACAATCAGTACCTGGACCAAAGATCTGAAGGAAGGGTCTGAATATATCAAAGCTCAATTAGCTTAAACACCAAGCTGGTCATCCAGTGTGTCATCAAATGGAGGTCGTGTGTGATCAATGTGATATAGGCAAAGGGAGATTAGTGAGCAAACCTTCACCAGATATAGCATAATGTGAGTTGTCTTTTGTGGATGGAAGGATAAAACAATGGTAAACAATTTAAGTGGAGAGAGATTGCAGAACTCTGTGATACAGACGGTATTCATGATCCTGGACACGAATCGTATGTAGTTAGTCGGCACTTGCTGTAAGTGATTTGGAAGCTAAGTGGAATGATTGTGTTTCTGGCAAAAGGTACCAGGTTTAATCAGGAATGTTTTAATGCATCTGTACCGGTAAAAGTGAGGAGTGCAGATGCTGGAGAACAGAGTCGAACAGTGTGAGGCTGGAAAAGCTAGGCCAATCAGGCAGTGTCCGAGGATCAGGAAAATTGGTGTCACGGGTATCAGTCTTTCATCAGGAATATGCCCGAAATATCGAGTCTCCTTTTCGTTGGGTGTGCCTGACCTGTTGTGGTTTTCCAGCATCACATTTTTCGCATCTACATCTGTACAGGGCGTTGCTAAGACCACATCTGGCACATTATGTGCAGTTTTGATCCCTTAACCTAAAAAAATTTCTTGAAGCTGATGAACAATGTTTTGTTCACACTTTTCTGGAATGAAGGCCTTTTGTTTTGAAACACTATCAATTTTGGTTTTAAATAAGAAATCCTTTAGAAGCATACACAATTTTGAGAAAAATCAGCGGGATGCACATTTTCTCTTCTCAGGGAGACAAAAACTATGGAATAAATTTTAAGAATAAAATGCATTGATTTTAGCACAGATATTATGAAAACATCAGCCGATTTTTAAAAATTAAGCATATGCATACCAACAATTCATCAAATTATAAAGCAGGAATTTTCTCTTTTGCTAATGAAAGGCACTGTGTATAACAACAGCAATGATGCATTTGCATATCGTCCATTATGATCCATTCCAGAAACCGTTCACGACGAGCGCACACGGCCCAGTTTGGTGTTCAGTTGATATGATTGCATGTTTCAACACAGAGAGGGAGAACAATGTTCCCTGCCTGCGAAGCAGCAGCCGACGGATCCCTCTATCTTCTTTTGTTCCAACTGGCAACAGTAAATCTCTGACTCACCTCTACCTGATGAGTCATGGAATATTCCTGATGAGAGGTTCATTGGAATCTCTCTACCGTCTGCAGCAAAGGGAATTCAGCTAAATCCAACTATTCTGGGGAGAAATCACATCACAAGTAGCTTGTCTGAGCAGAATGGGCGGTACGGCGGCTCAGTGGTTAGCACTGCGACCTCCCAGCACCAGGGTCCTAGGTTTGACTGTATGTGTGGAGTTTGCGTATTCTCCTCATGTCTGTGTGGATTTCCTCCGTGTGCTCCAGTTTATTCCCACTGGTGCAAAAATGTGCAGGTCATGTGAATTAGCCGTGCTAATTTGCCCATAGTGTTCAGTGCATTAGCCAGAGGGAAATGGGACTGGATCAGTTAATCTTGGGAGGGTCGGTGTGGACTTGTTGAGCTGAAGGGCCTGTTTCCACACTGTAGGGAATCTAAACTAATGACTTCAGAGGACCGAATAACATTTGGTACAGTCTATCATCTCTCCATTTATTATGAGCTCAACTATTATGAAACTTTGGAAAACTTTCATTTTTCTGTTTGTCTTAAGATCTGTGTGTGTGTGTTTCACATTATTCTAGAAGATGAGCCAGGCTGACATTTATATCATTAACCATATCGCTAAACTTTGAAATTTGTTGTAAAAGGTGGAGCAGTGTGACAGCAAAATGAAACACTGACCCTGCAAAATTGATTGGACCACGAATGACAAATTCTAAAAGGGCTGTTCAAGTGGGAGTTCCCTTCCCCAGAAGTTTGTGGTGCCTGGATGTTTACATTTATTCAAAGTTGTGTCTGTTAAATATTTGATAGACAAGTGAATGTAGGAAAATGGTGCACGTGCAGAAGAAGTACTGCTGAGACCACAATGAGATCAGCTACGATCTTAGTGCGTGGCAGAGCAAAGACAAAGTGTCTAATGGCCCAATCCTACTCCTCAGTCCGAAGTTCCTATATTCCATTCAGCCCCTCACAGCTCCTGCACAGGAGTAGACAGAGGCCAATTGCTCGAAATACCTGGTCCACAGTAATACAGGATCTCCTTCTGTCCCTCACAAATGTCACACAAAGTTTGGCGTGGGTTGAATAATGTTAATTCAAAACCCAGGCTGGGCTCAAAAGAAGCCTCTGGTCTATTAATAGAGTGTCTCCTCTCTGCAACTTGTGCTTCATTTTTTGGTCATGGTGCAGATCCAGATTCACTGTGATTGCAGTCCCCATACCTCACCCTGAGTTGACTCATAAAATGCTTTGCTCTCTGTCACTCTGACATCCAATAACGGAATGTTCAGGAAAATTGCAACCATTAACTTCCTAATTACAGAATATGAGAGCATAAGGAACAGGATCGGATGGTAATTCGGATGGTCAGGCCTGCCGTGCCATTGTATAAGATTATGGATGATCAACTGTTGTTATCTACTCTGCTTTATTTCCCAATTTCGCGCATCCCTCAATTCCATGGCATGTCAAAACCCCACCTACCTCATCTGTAAATACTTTCAGTGATATAGCTCCCCGAATTCTCTTGACCAGATAATTTCTGACATTCACTATCCTCTGTGAGAAGGTTACACGCCCCAAACATACATAATAACCGATTTGTATGTTCAAAAGAGTGAACACAGCAGCTCATGTAAGTGTGACAGACCCTGATATCAAAGCAGGAGTTGACTCAGGATGGTATCAAGAAACATTGACTAAATTAAATTTAATAGGAATCAGCCACACACTCTCCACTGGGGGTTAGCCATCACACAGAGGAAGATGTTCATGGTTGTGGACATCAATCCTTTCAGTCCCGGGACATCCCTACAGGAGATCCTCAGGGTAGCTTCCTCGTCACAATCATTTTCAGCTGCGTCATAAATGTCCTTCCCCATCATTACATCAGAAACAGGGATGATCACTGAAGGTCACACAATGTTCAGAATATTTCCCCCCCTCATCTCCTGAAGCAGTCTATGTCCATGTGCAGCAAGGCCCGGACAGCATTTCAGTTTGTGCTGTTAAAGTGTTGGTAAAAGTTATAAAATAGCAGGGCCAGACATTGCACATTTCCATAGTTAAAAGAGGAGCTCATTCAGCATCTCAAGCTGGATGAATATGAGCTAGCATTCAGCCCATTAAATCTACTGAACAGGAAGTGTGACAATACGTTCAATAGTCCTGCCTGTTACATAGGAAGGGGAGGGGTCTGGTTAGTACATCGAACTGTTAAACAGGAACAGGTGGAGCCCAAACAGTCTCTCGAAACTGTTCCACGGGACCAGGAAGAGGCCATTCAGCTTCGCGACAGCTTATACAGGAACAGGAGGATATCACTAATACTCCAACATGGCAAATCACAGGAGCAGATCATGATGTTCATCGTGGATCCATTGTCTGTGGAGCATGTGCTACTTTAACGTGGTTTGCTGGCAGTCAGGAGGGAAGCCAGATGTTTTCTGTCAAGTCTCAAGGAGACATCTTCCATCTCCGAAAAGGCAGCCCCATGTTCTCCGTGGGGATCAGAAGATGGTGGGAATAGTTAACTGTTTAAGATTGAAGGTATTGTGGCTGATGTTGGGATTATGACTAACATGACATTCAGTGCAGGATCACACAACTAATGCACTGCATTAATATGTGGAGTTTTTATTCAAACTCTGGATTTTCTGCTCTCTCATTGATATGAGGAGTGGAGAGTGGTTGGTGGTTGGGGGAATGTTTTCAGAGGTACTAAAAGTACCGAGAATTTCATAAAGTTAGCAAAAAAAAGAGGCCGTGGGATCTATCACTGTATCGATGTCTGTTTAGAAGATCATGTGTGATTCTCCATTCCCCTGAACTTCCAACGCAATCCCATCTTATTCTCCCACAGTGCGACAGATTAATCTTCACTCATTCCTCATGGTACCATCATCCCAGGGATTAGTTTAGTGGAACTCCTTTGAACTCTCTCTGTGGTAAGGAGATCATTCGTTATAAAGGAGAGAAAATCTGTGGACAATTCCCCAAATACTGCCTCAACAAAACTCTCAGGGATGATCACATTAATTACTTTCCCTCACTTCGCCGTCTCCATTTCTTTCTCATGGCGTAAAAAGCATCATTCTCGATATATTGCCACTGATTCGAAATTTGCATCTTCCTTACATCTGTATGTCAGTGTTAATAAAACCAGCACTAGAGGAGCCGATCGAGATGGACATCACTCTCGTGGACAGACTCAATGAGATGGATTACACCTAAAATAAGGAATAGTCGCCTACCCGATGGAAATGAGCAGTAGCAATATGAGGCCCTGGTCAGACCAGCATGTTATCCCTATCTTGAACTGAGTGGCTGGTTCAGCTGTTCCACTGGACAGTAAACAGTAAACCACATTGCTGTGGGTTTGCAGTTACACGGAGACCTGACCAAGGAAGGCTAACTCATTGACTTCTCGAAAGGACATGACGCAAGCAGATGGGCTTCTGTTTATTACATATAATGATGGTTTCTTTTAAATTCCATCAATTTGCTTTATGAGACATCAACAGATTACTATCTGTACCTCTACATGAAGAGTCAATGAGTTGAGCACCACGCAATATCTTCCTGTCTGACAGATTCTGTGGAGAGAACAGGTTAAACATCTCAAGTACAATTCTCTTGTCATGGACATGTGGTTAGAAGGGACTTGAAACAAATGAATCCAGATTCAATAGTGACACAAATAAACAAGTTTATTCAGAAGTTGTACTGAGGCTGACGATTAGACTGGGACATCATAATAGTGGTACTGGGCAGGATTGGTGAGTGGGGAGGATATGGAAATGTAGATCTGTGCAGGGCGAGAAGGATCATGGAGTTTGAGAACAGTCTGGTTCCTTCTCGCATATCAGTGAGCAATTTATTACTAGTAATTTGCTTTGTAGAATTTATCAGGAAAGGAATTTTTGATTGGAAATGAAGACACTGATTTCCCCTTTCCCGCAATTTACCTAACATGAGCAGAAACACAGTTCAGCCCGGTTTCATAGACAAAGAGAATGACTTACTAGGAAACCAACTATACCATTACCTGTGATTCTATCTTCTCCATCTCAAATTGCAGAATAAATTCAATCATATTATGATTACTTCTTCCTTCGTGTTACTTCACTTTAAGTTCTCTTAAATAGTCTGCCGCATTGCACAACACTAAACCCAGTATTGCCTATTCCTGAGTGGGCTCCACCACAAGCTGCTCCAACAAGCCCTATCGAAGATACTCCACAAATTATTTTTCTTGCGAACCACTATCAACCTGTTATTCCCAGTCCCCCCGTGTATTGAAATCTCCCAGGACTACTGTACTTTGCCTTTTCTATGCATCTTTCCTATCTCCTGGTGTATATTGTGACGCAGCTCCTGAATAATTTTTGGAATCCTGAACATAACGCCATTTATGTTTCTTTATTCAACCTTTGGGGATACTTAATTCTACCCACACTGATTCTGTGCCATCTGACCCTACATTATAGAATACAGTCAGAAAGTTGTACAGTCAGAGAGATGTACAGTATGGAAACAGATCCTTCAGTCCAACTCGTCCATGCCGACCAGATTATACAACCTAATCTAGTCCCATTTGCCTATATCCTTCGTACCCCTCCTATTTTCCAACCCATCCAGATGCCTTTTAAATATTGGAATGGGACCAGTGTCCACCACTTCCTCCCACAGTTGTTTCCTTACACACACCACCCTGCGCATGAAAAAACTTGCTCTTTTGGTCCCTTTTAAATCTTTCCCTTCTCAACCTAAACCTATACTCTCTAGTTCTCCCCCACCCAGCGAAAATGCTTAGTCTATTTATCCCATGCATGCCCCTTGTGATTTTCTAAACCGCTATAAGGTCACCTCTCAGCCTCTGACGATCCAGGGCAAACAGCCCCAGCCTATTCAACATGTCCATGGAGCTCAAATAGTCCAATCCTTGTAAATATTTTCTGAATACTTTCAAGTTTCATAACATTCTTCCGATAGCAAGGAGACCAGGATTCTAACGATTGATGTATTTTCATTCTTACTCCCCCCACCAACCTATCTTTTCGTAGGATGCATACCCTTGAATATTGTCAATCCTGATCACCTTTCAGCACGTCTCTGCCAATTTCGATGTGCGCCACAAGCTCATTTACCTTATTTCGTATGCAGCATATATTCAGCTATATCACTCTCAGTCCTGTATTAGCCGTGCCTCCTCTCAATTTCATCTGTCTGTCCAGTGTGCTTGAAGTTTGATTGTTTACACTTTCAATACACTCTGTCCTATTTGTGCCTGTGCTGGAGATTTTAATAAACTATCCTGCGTTCTGCACTCCTACCTCCTCTTTGAATTCGAATTTTCTAATTTCCCCTATAACTGAAACCCCACCCAAACCTAAAACATTTGTTGAAAGATCTGACCGAAGCCCTGGTTATGTGATTTGTTAGGACTCTGGTCCCAGAATTGTTCAGATGAAGACCAGACCATCAGACAGGTCCCTTCTTCCCCAGTAATGAAATATGCTTATGCAACACAAAATGCAAGGTCAAAATGACTTGTCATACATTCCAAAATATAGAAAGTACAAACAGATATGATAGTTAAAATACACTCATGATCTTGAGCTATATAAATTGAAATGTGAAATCCAAAACCATGGAAGTGCTGTGCAAACTTTATCAATCATTATTCTGCACACAGCTGAGATACTGATTTCCCCTTTGTCAGTGTTCCCCTTCACTGAGATTCTCTGGTCCAGACCCACACACACTGTACTTCGGGGGATTATCAGTTCCTGCTGCTGTTCGCCCAGTCTATTGAAGTTAATCCACCTTCTTCCTGGATCCAATCAATTGGTCTATTGGATTCCGTTTAATTGTCAGCAACCTAGCTCTGTGATGTTATTGGAGATAAATGATCTGGGATGACAGCCAACATCAGCACAATGCTCACAGGGTATGGCACCAGACAAAGACTTTCTGTCCAGGGGAATATCGAAATAAAATTTCCATATTCTGTCTATTTTCCTCATGGTGTCTCCTGATCTACCCAGCTTCGCTCTCTTCCAACACCCGTTTCTCCCACGCAGTCCATGATCCCTATCCACGGTGTTGACCTCCCTTCATATTCTTTCTTTCTGTTTCATTTTCTCTCTCTCTGTCTCTCTCTCTCTCTTTCTGTATCTCCATTAACTCTCTCTGCTTTTGGATAGTGCAGTTGGAGAGGTTGTGGATGTAGGATAGGCTAAATTGCCTCCATCTGTGCCATATTAATTCTGAAGGTCTCTGACCCACAATAAAGACTTTAAGTGCCTGTAGAAACAAGCTGGTCCTGCGAAGGACACAGTATACAATCAGCCATTGTCTCCTCCTGTTTTCTGACGTGCAGTGTCCTGTAAATATCTGTTCAAACAAAATAGATTGGCATTCGAGCAGTTGTGAGGACATTCACCATACAATAGTGAAATCAGGATTTAATAAACAGTTCCACCATGCAAAATGTGGTTTTGTCTGATAGCACCCCCATCCAAATCAGCAGCCCCTCGCTTCTTCCTGATGCGGATTTGCCTTCCACCAAGTTATTAACTTCCACAAGGTCCTGACTTATTCCATGATCGTAGCTATGTCAAACCTGAGGGCATTGTGATCACTGTTTCCAAAATGATCTTCTACTGAATGGTCAGTCACCTGGACAGACTCATTTTATAATACAAGTTCCAGTAATGTCCCTCCTGTGGTTGGACAAGCCCCATACCGCTTTAAGTAACTATCTTGGATGCACTTAAGAAATTCTATCCCGACTAAGGGATTCTCAGTCAATATTGGGTATGTTAAAGTCACTCACTATGGTAATTCTGTTTTTAATATCTGTTTTAATAATCGGCCGACATATTTGTTCCTCAATCTCTCGGTGGCTGTTGGAGGGACTACAGTCCAATCTTAACACATGCATCCATCATATCTTGAGCTCTTTTCATGTTGCCTCAGTAGAAGAGCCGTCTAATACGTCCTCAGTGCAGATGTAACAACCTCCCTGATTAGTAATGCAACTCCTCCGCCTATTTTAGATACCCCTCCATCTTATCTAAAACAACAAAACCCTGGAAAGTTGAGCAGCCAGTCCTGTCCCTTTCTCAACCAAGTCCCTATAATGTTTGCAACATCGTAATCCCATCGTAGTCCCATTCAGGCTCTAAATTCATCTGTATACCCATAATAATATTTGCATTGAAATAAATACACGTCAGCCAAACACATCACACACTGACTTGATATTTGGTTTGAGATTCCCTGAAGTATTTTCTGCTGCTATTTCCACGTGACAGGAGATTACAAAAGACTATCAGTAAAGCAGAAAACATTGTAGACAGACAATTTCAGTTTGGTCCTTTGTCACTTCAATTAGTACATTGCATTACACATGGTCCGATTTCGATAGAGTGCCTGATAATTATTTCACTTCAAACAACTGTCTCCAGCCACTCACTGCATATTCAACAACTATTTCTGGACTCACTGGATTGATTGCTCTCTTGTCCCTCTCTCATGAAATCTCTGTAATATTTACATTGGAGTTATATGTACTCATTCAATCGCCAGATTCCTACAAGCCAGTGTCCTCACATTAAACTAAAATAACACTTGAGGTTGCCAGTCCCATTGTGTTTAGTGCCCTCTGCATCTTTTTTTGTTGGTCTTAGATGCACTGGTTTTAGTCTCCAATTCCTTCTCAGTCACTGTATTGTGAACCTACTGCTCTGGTTCCCACACCCCACCGCCACACTAGTTTAAATCCTCCTGAGTGACAATAGCAAACCTGCCTGCCAGGAGATTGCCGCCAGTACAGGTCCATTCCGTACTTCTTGTGTAGGTCCTAAAGACCCGCGAATCCCAATGATCCACATATCGGAGATTGCTGCCAGTTCAGGTCCATCCCGTCCTCCTTGGGCATATCCTACCGAGTCGGTAATCCCCATGATCAATATATCAGAAGTGCTACCAGCTCTTTGGCCGTGTATTTAGCTGTTCTACCTTCGTACTCCGAATCTCACTCGTAAGTGACATATTCTAGCATCTCCAAAATTCAAATATCCTTTCAGCACAACTCCAGCAAGGCCTTTTCTTGAAAGTGGACAGACGTGATTATAAAAACGGAAGTGTGACTTCATTAACCAGGAAGGTAGAGCCCACTGACTCAGTTCAAAGGCAAGAGGATCTGATATCTATCACTTCCACCAAATCTGATTGACAAGGTAGACATATGGACCATTTATTTGCAGATTGACGAGGATGAACAGAAGACTACAAAATGTCAGAGCAGATCGATGTCATTCAGCCTGTTTACTCTGCTTTGTTATTAAATTGGATTTTAGTTATTCTGTTCCTTTCAAAGGCACGGTCTTTACCCCGCATCCCCAGCGGGTGAGAAAGTGCCCAGTGTCGTTGTGTGCACAGTCCCGCGAAGGGAGTATCCAGTGCCAGGCAATGGGGTGTGGGGAGTCCCGGGGTGGCAAAGGAAAGGCTGCATGCAGTGACGATGGGCTGAAGGACTGAAAGAGATGGAATGGGTATCCAGGGACACTGCACTCAGACACGTGGCTGGGCAAGATTCCTAAACACCCAGGGAAATCCGTGAACCACGGCTGCTTTTACAAAAATCTGTCACATTTTCAGCATTTCTCCATCAAATAAAAGAATAAAATACTGTAGATTGTAGAAATCCGAAGCAAATACAGAGACATCCTGTGGAGAGAGAAAAGAGATAATGCTCCCAATGCAGACGCGGGAAGAATGTACAAAGTCCACACAGACAGGGTCCAGAGGATGGAATTGAACCCATATCCCTATCACTGTGAGGCAGCATTGCTGTGTCACTATGCTGCCCAATTATGGATAATTGCAGGTAATATATTTAGAGGCATAGATAACATTCTCTGTGACCAGGATTGAAAGTCCTGAAGGTTATGCTGCCTACCTGGTGCTTGGGTTTGGAATATATCATCTGGGGTGCAGAAGAAGTTGGAGTGGTCAGGGTTTGTGTTGGTACCAACGGCTGGACAAGCAAATGACAATGAGAAGAGGAATGGTAAATACAGAACTGAACTGTTATATTGGAATGCAAGCAGTAGAAGGTATAATGTAAATAAGCTTGTGACGCATATACAAATTGGCAGGTATGACGTGGAGGGCATCACAGTGACATCACTGCAAGAGGATCAGGATTGTGAGCTGAATATTCAAGGATATTCATCCTGTCGAAATGATAGGCAGGTGGGCAGAGAGACAAATTTGTCTTATTAGGAAGAAATGGAATTGAATCAATTAGAAGAAATGAAGTAAATCAGATGGTGTAGAATCTGTGTCGGTAGAATTGGAGAATCAAAAAAGTGAAAAAAAATGCAGTTGGAGTTATGTACAGGCCCCCAAATAGTAGTCAGGTGCTGGGGTGCAAGATACACCAAGGCAGAGAAAGATCTGTAGGAAAGGCAACGTTACAGAGATCACGTGGGATTTCATTTTGCAGGTTGACTGGGAATTCAGTTTGATCATGGTTTGCAGAAAAAGGAATTTGTGGGATGTCTATGAGATGGACTTTTGTAGCAGCTTGTGCAGGCAGACCAGGCGAGGGGAGCTTTGGATGAAGGAAATCACAGGAGGCAGTGATCATAATATGATTGAACTTACTCTGCAATTTCAGGTGGAGAAGTTAGAATCGGAGGTAATGGTATTATAGCTGAATAAAGGCAATTACAGAGGCATGAGAGAGGAGCTGGGTAGAATTAACTGGGACACAGGCCCAGAAGGACAGACAGTGGAAAAGCAATGACAGGAGATTTTTGGAGTAATTCAGGATGCACCAGAGATTTATCCTGAGGAAAAAGAGGCATGATAGAGGGAGGATGAGGCAACCATAGCTGACTAGGGAAATCAGGGACAGCATAGAAATAAATGAGAACGCATATAATGTGGCGAGGGGCAGTGGGAAACCAGAGGATTGGGAAGCTTACAAAGACAAAACAGACAGTAAAAGAACTATGACAAAGATGGAGATTATTAAATATGGAGGTAAGGTAGCAACTAATATAAAGGAAGTCTGTAAGAGCTTCTTTCAATATATAAAGTACAAAGAGAGGCAAAAGTGGACATTGGACTGCTGGAAAATGATACTGGAGAGGTAGTAGTGGTGAACAAGAAAAGGACGAGGAACTGAAAAATTAGTTCACGGTGGAAGATATGAGTAATACCTTAATATTCAAGATAATGAGGGGCCAGAGCTGACTATGCTGGCCACCACCATGGAAAGCGTGCTAGAAAAAACTGAATGGCCTGCAGGTGGTTAACTATCCTGGACCGGATGGACTACATCCCAGAGATATAAGGAAGATCGCTGAAGAGGGTGTGTAGGGATAGTGGTAATGTTTCAGGCATGATTATAGTAAGGAACGATCCATGAACACCGGAAACCCACGAACGTGACACTCCATTGTAACAAGGGAATGAGGAAAAAGACAAAAATATCCACAGTTAATAGCTTAAATTCGGTCGTGGGTAAGATCCTGGGATGCATTGTAAACAATGAGCTTTCTGAATACTTGGAAGTATTTGGTAAAAGAGGTCAAAATCACTTCATCAAGGGAAGGTCATGCCTCACAAATCTGTTGGAATTATTTGAAGAGGAAATCAGCAGGCTTGACCAAGCACAGCCAATTGCTGTTATCCACCTGGATTTCACGAAGACCTTTGACAAGGTGTCACAAAGGAGATGACTGAGTGTGATAAGGGTCCGTGGTGTTAGAGGTAATGTAGCGGCATAAATGGTAGCTTGTCTGTCTGGCAGAAAGCAGAGAGTGGGGATAAAATAGTCCATCTCAGGATGGCAGTCGGTGACAAGTGGTGTTCTACAAATCTCAGTGCTGGAATCGTAACTTTTTATTTGTTACGTTAACAATCTAGATGATGGAACTGAGGGTATTCTGGCTAGGTTTGCAAATCATACGTAGATAGGCAAATGGACTGGTCGTATTGAGGAGGCGGAGAGGCTGAAGAAGGAGATTATCAGATGGATTCCATGTTGGAAAGTGTGTGGTCATGCACTTTGGCACGAAGAATAGAGGCATGGTCTTTTTCTTTCAAATGAGGAGAAAATTCCGCAATCTGAAGTGCAAAGGGACTTGGGCGTTCTCGTGCAGGGCTCTCTCAAGGTAAGCTTGCAGGTTGAGGCAGTAGTCAGGAGGGCAATTGGAATTTATTATTGATGGCATTTATTATGAGAGGAATTGAATATAAAACAGGTTGTACATGTCTCTGGTCAGACAACATTTGGAGTATTGTGCGAAAATTTGAGGCCCATATCTCAGGACGGACGTAGTGGCCCTGGAGCTTGAGCAGAATATTTTCACGAGAATGGTCATAGGAATGAAAAGATTATCGTATGAGGAATTTTTGTGGGCTCTGGGTCTATCCTCAGTAAAGTTTAGAAGGATGAGAGGGAATGAAATGGAAGCACAGTGTACTGAAATAACTGGACAGAGTTGATGTTGGTAAGATGTTTCCATTGGACGAGAGCTCGAGAGCATAGACTTAGATGAAAGGGAACACCTTTTAGAAGAGTGATAAGGAGAAATGTCTTTACCCAGAGAATATCGAATCTTTAAAATGTATTGCCACAGAAGGCAGTGGGGGCCAGGTCATTAAGTACGTTTGAGACGGATTTAGATAGGTTCTTGATTGTCCAGGGATGAAGAATTACGAGGAGAAGGCTGGAGAATGGATTTGGGAAACCTATCAGCGATGATTGAATGATGGGCAGACTCGACAGGCTAATTAGCCTACTGTCTGCTCCTGTGTCTTATAGACTAATATTCTAAACCTTAAGGAGACACTTGCATCTCTGAGAAGATGGATTCATGTTCTTCATGAATGTCAGTAGCTGGTGGGAATAGTTAACTGTTTTAGAATGAAGGTACTGTGGCTGCTCTCGGGGTGGTGGATAATATGACATTCAGTGCAGGATCACACACCAACTGCACTGTATTAACGTGGGGAGAGTTTATTCAAAATCTGGACCTCTCTGTCTCTCTCAATCACCGTGGGGAGTGGAGGTTAAGGTCGGTGGGCGTCACGTCCTCAGAGGCACTTAAACAATCCAGAATCATGCATTCTGAGTGAAAGAGCAGACATGGAAATTAACACCTTCTCATTGTCTGTTTAGAATATAATTAGTGATTGCCCATCCCGCTCAGTGTTCAATGCAATCACCTCTTATTTTCTGAGGGCACTCCAGATCAAACTTTACTCACTCCTCATGATGCCATTGTCCCAGTGATTAATCTGGTGGAACTCCTCTTCACTCTCTCTGTGGTAAGGAGATCACTCCTTATAAAGGAGAGAAAATCTGTCTACAATGCCCCAAATACGGCCTCAACTACATTCTCAGGTTTGATCGCAATAATTCATTTACCTCACCTAGCTGGCTCCATTTCCTTCATGTGACAAAGGAAACCATTCATTTACAATCCATTGCCACTGATATGGAATGTAAAACATCCTTACAACTGTAGGTCAGCATCAATAAAGCCAGCACCAGAGCTGCCTCTCGAGATAGACATCACTCTCGGGGCGAGACCCAATCACAAAGAATGCACCTAAAACAGTGAATGGTCACCTACTTGAATGGAAATCAGCTGTCGGATTATGGGAAACAGGCAAAGGAAGGGAGCTGCCTTCAATTTTGTTCAAAGTTTGGCAGAAGATTTGTAGCTTGGCTTTTGTTCTTCTCTCAAAGGATGTGTGCAGCCCTGGTCAGGCCAGCATGTTGTACTGATCTTGAACTGAGTGACTGGTTCAGCTGTTCCACAGGACAGTAAAGAGTAAAACAATCTGCTATAAATGTGCAATTAAACAGAGACTTGACCAGGGAAGTATGCCCACTGCCTTCTCTAATGGGCATCAGGCAAGCCGATATCAACAGATTATTATTCCGTGGATCTAGATTACGAGCCAATGACGTGACCGCCATACACCATCTTCCCATCTTTCAGATTCTGTACAGAGAACAAGTTAAACATCTCAAATTCAATTTTTTAGCAATGGACACATGGTAAGAAGGGGCTTGAAACATGTATCCTGAATTAACAAAGGCGCAAACAATGGTTTATTCAGGAGTTGCACTGAGCCTGAGGAGAAGACTGGGACATCATAATGTTTGTTCTGGACAGGATTGGCATGTGGGGAGGATATGGAGATGTAAACTTTGAAGGAGGAAATGAATCAAGATGGTTGAGAACAGTGTGTTTCATCCTCGCATGTTGGGGAGTAATTTGTAAATAATAATTTGCTAGTTATTATTTCTAAGGAATGGAATCTTTGGTTGGAACTGAAAAAGTTGGCTTGCATTTTTCCGAAATTTGCATATCATCATCATCAATTCAGTTCAATCGACAGACTGAGTGACTTGCCAGGAACACCAACTATAGCAAGAATAGAATAGTAACCAACTTGAATAACCAGCAGTACATCTTCAATCCGATATGCTAATGATATCCAAGGCTGGGAAAGCCAGTACAGACCATCGGATAAACTGCTGTCCATTGTTGGACCATTCCAGTCTAATGTTCTCACAGACTGATCTCACCTCCACCTCTCTCTGGAGCTGCTGGTCGCTGTTATTGGTGTGGATCATGCTCCCGCTCATACTATCGGATAAAACACTGAAAACATTCCCTTATTGATAGAAGAGAGAAACTCTCTATAGGGATGCTTAGGATCCATGGAGACTGACATAATCACAATCGCTGAACAAATAGCTCCAGTTAACCGATGAGACTTCAATACTGTTTTATGAAATTTCAAAATAATTTGAACGTTTATGCATTCTTGGTGTGATATGTGAGTGTGACTGAAGGAAGATTTGTTGAAGATGGCAGATTGATTGTGTGTAATCAGTCAGTCAGCATTGGATATGGAAGTAATGCCAGAGGTTTAACGGAACATAAACATGCTTCTCTGCTCATAAATAGAGAAATAAATCCTATAACTATAGATCAGTCATTGCAATATCTGTAAAACATTGAGAGCACATCTTTCGTCCATGATCTGGTGGCAAAATGTGCCTAAGGAAACGTGGGTTACAACAAACAAGCGGCATGGATACGCTAACAGAGAATTGTACTTGACAAACACAATTCAGATTGTTATTGCAGAATCAGAGAGGGCAGGTGTGGGTCATGCTGTTGATGGTATCCATGTTAACGAACTGTGATGAAGTGTCATTTAATGGACTTCAATTACATTATGATTATGACATTTGGGGAAAGACAGAAGATGGAGAGGACTGGGTGACATGAATGTTTAGACTGGGTGGAGGGGCAGTGATGTTCTCCAGTCACCAGTATTGGAACGTTTCACTTTATAACTCACATGACGAACAGATTCCAGGATACATTTACAATGAGGAATTAGCAGAGACAATATTAATGAAGTGCATTCATACAATATAAAATCCAGAAACAAAATGATTTTCTGCATATACAAATAAATGCAAAGTGCAGAGAGATAAGGTTCTTAAAATGCATATAGTATATGCTATATAAACTGAAATGTGGATTACAAAACTAGGTAAGTGGTGTGCAAACTTTATCAATCATTATTTCACCACAGCTGAAATGCTGATTCCCCTCTGTCAGTGATCCCCCTCACTGTGATCCTCTGGCTCAATCTGTCACACGGTCTGGCGGGGGCGGGGGCGGGGGCGGGGGCGGGGGCGGGGGCGGGGGCGGGGGCAGGGGGGGGAGGGATCATCATTTCCTGCTGCTCTTGGCACAGTCGATATAAAAACTCTGCTTTCTGCATGGAACCAATTTATTGCCCTAATGGGTTCTGTTTAGCTGTCAGTAAATCCTGTTATATTATTGGAAATAAATACTCTGGGCTAACAGCCAGTATCAGCACAGTGCTCACAGGGTATGGCGCCCAGACAAAAGGGCTTACAGTCCAGAGGAATTTCTAAATAAAGCTTCTAACTTCTGTCTGTCCATATTTATCTACCCTAATGCGGTCTCCTGATCTATCTAACTTCACCCTCACCTAACACCTCTCCCACTCAGTCAGTCACTCCCCTTTCTATTCTCTCCCAGTTTATCCCCCTTCACTTTCTTTCTCTCTGTTTATTTATCTCACACACCATCTATCTCCACACACATTCTCTCTATCTCCGTTTGTGCTGTTGGAGAGCTTGTGACTCCTCGATGGGCTGAGCGGCCTCCATCTGTGTTCGAATAAATCTGAGGTTCTCTGACCCACAATAAATACTTTGGGTGCCTTGACAGACATGCTGGTCTGGTGACACATACAGTGCACAGTCAGCCATTCTTACTTCCTGTTCTTTTCTGATGTGCAGCTGCCTTGAAATGTCTGTTCAAACGAAACAGATTGAATGAAATTCAAGCAGTTCAGAGGACGTTCATGACTGTGTACTTCAATCAGAATTCATAGATGAATGAGATTCCAGAATAACATAAGCAATGAATGAAAAACAGGGCAACACAAGAAATGGCAGTTGAGTACAACATGTGGTTCCAAGTAGGTCTCATGGTATTAACAGTAAATTACCTATCCAGAAAAATCAGCTCCTGTTCTGTGGATCCAGGTTCGAATTCCGCCACTGCAGATGAAGGAAATTCAATTCAATAATTTTAAAGTGTCCCTGGAATTAAGAATCTACAAATGAGAATAAAATCATTGCCGATTTTCAGAAAAATCTATCTGGATCACTAATATCCTTTAATGAAGGAATCTTCCATCCTCACCTGATCTGGCCGACATGTAACTTCAGACCCAAAGCAACGTCATTGACTCCCAATCGCCCCCTGAAATGTACCAGTGAGTCATTCACTTGTACCAATCATTACAAAGTTTCAAAGAAATGAAACCGGCTGAACCACCTGGCATCAAACTTTGCACTGGAAAAGTCAACATTAGAAACATCATTATAGAACCTCCAAAGTCTTCCTTACTTTGGGGTAGTGCCAAAATTGGGATGATTGCCTTGCAGACTAGTCAAGCAACAGACCGACATAGTTATACTCATGGAATCCTACCTTACAAAAATAACCCAGCCACTACCATCACCATCCCTGGATATGTCCTGCCCCAAAGGCAGGACCGATCCAGCAGAGGGGGCAGCTCAGTGAGACAGAATCGGTAGGTAGTTCCTCTGGGAGGCCCCAAAATTTACTCCAGACCTAATGAATTCCCATGGCTTCAGATTAAATACGGACAAAGAATTCTCTTGCTGATTACCACGTTACGTCGTTCCTCACCTGAATCAGTTCTCCTCTATGTTAAACAACACTTGGAGAAGACACTGACTGAGGCAAGGGCACAAATTGTGTTCTGGCTCGGGATATTCTGGCTGAGGAATGGTTTGGCCGCAGTACTACTGATCACGCTGGTCGGGTCCCAAAGGACATTGCTACTAGATTGGGTGTGCAGCAGGTGGTGAGGGAAATTCAAGAGGGAAAAAAAGTCATACATGACCTCATTCTGACCTATCTACCAACTGCAGATGTATCTGTCCATGACAGTATTGGTTAAAGTCTCATGGTCACATTCAGAATAAACTCTATTGTGTTGTGTGGCACTGTTACCATGCTAATTGGCACAGACTTCGAAGAGATCTAGCAACTCAAGACTGAGCGCCCATAAGACACTGTGGACCATCAATAGCAGCAGAATTGTACTCAAGCACAAACTGTAATGTCATGGCCCAGCATGTCCCCCACTCAACCATTACCATCAAGGCAGAGGATCAACTCTGGTTCAATGGAGAGTGCAGGAGGGCATGCCACGAGCAGAACCAGGAATATACAAAGATAAAATGTTAATCTGCTGAAGCATCCAAACAGAAATACTTGCGTAGCAAATAACATAAACAGCAAGGGACAGACAGAACTGAGCTATCCCAGGATGAATGCATCAGATTTAAGCTTTGCAGTCCTCCTAATCTGATCATGGATGGTGGTGGATGATCAAACAACTCACTGGAGTAGGAGTCTCCACAAATATCCCCATCCTCAATGATTGAAGAGCCCAGCACATCAGTGCAAACGTTAAGGGTGAAGCTTTCGCAGAAATCTTCAGTCAGAAGTTTTGAATGGATAATCCATTTCGGCCTCCTCCCGTGGTCCCCAACATTACAGATAGCAGTCTTCAGCAAATTCGATTGACTGATATCAAGAAACGATTTAAGGTACTAGATAATGCAAAGGCTATAACCCTTGATAACATGCCGGCAATAGTCCTGAAGACTTGTACTCCAGAACTTCTCGCTTCCCTCGACAAGCTATTCCAGGACAGTTACAAACTGACAATGGATAAAAACTGTGCAAGTATGTTCTGTACATAAAACGCAGGACAAATTCACCCCGGCCAAATACCGCCTCATCAATGTACTCTCCATCATCAGTAAAGTGATGGAAGTTTTCATCAATAGTGTTATCAAGCAGCACCTGCTCAGCAATAACCTGCTCAGTGACGCCCCGTTTTGGTTTTGCCAGAGACACTCAGCTCCTGACATAATCACAGCCTTGGTTCAAACATAGAAAAAGGAACTGAAATCCAGCCCATGACATCAAGGCTGCATTCTTTAAAATGTGGCATCAGGTAATCTCAGCAAAAAGGGCATCACGGGCCAACACTTCATTATTGGTGTCATACCTGACAGATAGGACAACGGTCATTCTTATTGGAGGTCAGTCATTCAGTTCCAGAACATCTCTGCAGTAGTCCCTCAGGATAATGTGGATGTAGGTTTGCTCCATGAACTGGAATGTTCATTTACAGACGTTTCATCGCCATTCTACGTAACATCTTCAGTGGCCCTCCGGATGAAACCTAGGTCCAAACATCTTCAGTCGCTTCATCAATGACCTTCTCTCATCAAACGGTCAGAATGGGGATATTCGATGATGACTGCATCATGTTCATCACCATTCACAAATGCTCACATATTGGAGCAGTCCATGACTAAATGCCACAAGATCTGGACAATCTCCAGACATGAGCTGACAAGTGGCAAGTAACATTTGCATCACACAAATGCCAGACAATGACCATCATCAGTAAGAAACAATGTAAACACTTGGTATTCAGCAGCATATTTGTCACTAAATTCCCCTCCCTACCCATATCAATACATTTGGGATTACCATTGACCAGAAATTCAACTGGACTCGCCACAAAAATATAAGAGCTGATCAGAGGATAAGAATAAAGCGTGAGTAACTCACCTCCTGTCTTCCCAAAGCATGTCACTCATCTACAAGGCACAAGTCAGGACTCAGATGGAATACTCCCCAATTGCCTGAATGAGTGCAGCCACAAGGACACTAAAGAAGCTTGACACCATCCAGGACAAAGCAGCCCATTGGATTGGCATCACATCCACAAGCATTCGCTCCCTTCACCTCCAACACTCAGTGGCAGCAGCGTGTACTATCTACAAGATGCACTGCAGAAATTCACCAAAGATCCTCAGACAGCAGCTTCCAATCCTACGAGCACTTCCATCTAGAATGACAAGGGCAACAGGCTTTTGCGAACATCACCACGTTCAAACTCCCTTCCAAACCA
The DNA here is from genome assembly GCF_047496795.1 of Chiloscyllium punctatum. Taxonomy (NCBI): domain Eukaryota; kingdom Metazoa; phylum Chordata; class Chondrichthyes; order Orectolobiformes; family Hemiscylliidae; genus Chiloscyllium; species Chiloscyllium punctatum. The sequence continues at coordinate 65,889,112 of NC_092751.1, read as the reverse complement.
GTCAACATCCTGAGTTGGAAATATATCACCATTCTTTCACTGTCGCTGTGTCAAAACCCTGTAATTCCCTCCCTCATAGCATTGTGGGTCAACGTACAGAAGGTGGACTGCAGCAGTACAAGAAGGCAGCTCAGCGCCACCTTCTCAAGGGGGCAACTAGGGACGGACAAGAAATGATGGGCCCATCCAGCGATTCCCGTATCCAAAATAAAAGTTTAAGAAGTTCCAAGTTGAGCACCTCGATGGGACAGGTTGTCTGATTTGAGCATGAACAGGAAAGCAGTGTTTCTGATGATGAACATTTTAGACCTTTCTTTTATTAGAAGGGTGTTCAGTGTTCCATGACGTATTGTTGCTGAGCGCTGTGATAAATTGCACCAGTTTGATTAAATTCAACAATAGTAGCATAGCAGGATCGATCATTCCAAAATACCAGACTAAAAATGACAATCATCGGAGAGACAATGTACTCCCGCTAGATGAGACTCACAGATAGCAGCTTATATTCAACATATTATTGTGCTACTGTCTGACACTGAATCCTGCCACTGTGCATATTACAGGGGTTACCATTGACCAGAAGGTGAAGTCAAATCAACGCATCGATACGAGGGCTACAAGAGCAGGTTTGAGACTTACAATTCTGCACTGAATAATAGACTGTATGACCATAAGGGCATGAGATATAATAATCAATTTAGGACAATTAAGCCTATCTCTTCACTTTGAAACTGTGCCATTTTGTCATACTCTCTAAGACTCGTGGAAATATCTTCTATACTCTAACCTTATCCATTTTGACAGTTATCGATCAGTTTCAATCATATGCGCCACCAATTATTCTAAATTCCATTGAGTACAAACATAGAGCCCTCAACTGCTGCTCGTATGACAAACCATCATTCCCAGGATAGATCATGTCCAAAACCCGTAGATCCTTCCCCAAAACAGCTCACAATAATCCAAATGTTTTCTGACCATAGCCCATTATATTCTCAGCAGAATGTCTCCGTTTTTGTATTGTCACTCTCTTGAAATGAATGTTAATATTGCATTTGCTTTCCCAACTGCTAACTGAACCTGCACATCAACCACCAGAAAGGATGAGTACTCCAAACTTCTTTTGTGCTTCAGAATGAGTGAAGCCTTTTAGAACATAGTGTCTGCCTGTATTCGGCCTACTGAAGTGTATCATCTCACATGTTCCCATATTGTGTTCCATCAGCCATGTGTTTTCCCAGTGTCCTAAACTGTCCAAGTCTTTCTGCAGCCTCCACACTTCCTCAATATCACCTGCCCATCCAATCATCATTGTATCATCTGCAAACCTAGTAAAACTGCCGTCAGGTCAGATGGTTCACGTAAATGACACTTCCTGACTACCTCGGGACTGTCCACCATTGAAAAGGCACAATGCTCCAAATGCTTGACTCCATTGAGGTTTAAGCAATGGATTGACTGTAATTACACCTGCAAAGTCATCACTCCTTGCACCACTGGCACTGGCACCCTGCACACCATTTTATTATGAATTTACCCCATTATGGTGATGCAGAACTTGATAGCGCACGATCCCAGTCTATTAATGGCAATCTGTCTCAATGCTGACTGTGTGGTGCTCACACCGACCAATGTCATTGTGTATTAAAGACGACAGAGGGAGGTGGGGGTGTGGGGATGTCGACCATAAAGGACTGCGTGACTGTCACTGAGGGCTGACACAGGCCGTGAAAGCCCCAGATGTTCCTGTGACTGTTGTCACCGCTGTAGGCATGATCAGTCTTTCAGTGAGTCAAATCAAAGAAAGTAATGGGCCTGGAGAGTGTTCCTGGCTGAGCATTCAGATCCTGTTTGTACCAACTAGCAGAGGTATTCACATACAACTTCAACCTCTCCCTCCTGAAGCCGAAGTCCCAATCTGATTCAAGAAGACCATCATCATCCTCGTGAGAAAGCACATGGAACATGCCCTTATAGACTACCACCCAGTGGCTCTGACTTCAATAATCATGAAGTGCTTTGAGAGGCTGGTTATAGCCTACACCAACTCCATTCTCCCAGCCTGACCTGCTGCCCTATAATATTTGCTGACTGATGTAACGAGTTCACAACTGATGCTATATCCGAGCCTCCACGCATCCCTGCAACATCTGGACAATAATGACACCTACACCAGGCTCCTGCCCATTGACGAAAGCTCTACCATCAAAATCATTATCTCTTTCAGACTAATCACAAAACTCCGTGACCTTGGTGTCGGTTCGACCCTCTGCAACTGGTTCCTCAAGTTTCTGACCCACAGATCGCAATCATGAAGATCGGTAAAATCAACTCCTCCACAATAACACTCAACACTCAAGGTGCTGAAGGATGTGTTCTCAACACCCGACAATACTCCCTGTCCACCCACGGCTGTACCCGCAGCACCTTACTGTACTCCCTGTACATCCACAGATGTGGCCTCAGCCCCCCACTGTCCTTCATGCACACCCAGGTTTGTGCCCTTAGCCCCCTACTGTTCTCCAGATACACCCACAGCTGTGTCCTCAGCCCCCCACTGCCCTCCCTGCACAACCACGGCTGTGCCCTCAGCCCCTTTGTGTACTCCCTGCACACCCACAGCTGTGCCCTCAGCCAACTACTGTACTCCCTGTACACCCATGATTGTTTCTGTAGAACCCTATTGTTCTCCCTGTACTCCCATGGCTGTGTCCTCAGCCCCCTCACTGACCTCCATGTACAACCACAGTGGTGTCCTCAGTCCCCTCACTGTCCTCCACGTACATCCATAGCGGTGTCCTCAGCCCCCTACGATACTCCATGTACTCCCACAGCTGTGTCGTAAGCGCCCTAATGTCCTCCCTGTACACCCACGGTTGTGTCCTCAACCCTCTACGTACTCCCTGTACAGCCACAGCTGTGTTTCCAGATTCCAAACATCGCCAGCTACAAGTTCGCTGATGACGTCACTATAGCAGTACGGATATTAAACAACAACGTGTCAGAATCTAGAAAGGAGATAGAGAGCTTAGTGGCATGGGGTATTGATAATGACCTCTCTCTCTAATCTGGCAAATGTAAAGGACTGATCGTTGACTTTAGGAAGAAAGAAGGGGAACACACCCCATCTACTTCAACCATTTGAAGGAGTGCAAAGTATCAAGTCCCTCGGAGTGATGATAACTCACAACCTGTCCTGAACTTCTCACATAGGTCCGACGGTCGGGAAGGATCAACAATGCCTCTCCTTCCTCAGGTGGTTCAGAAAATTCAGCATGCGCTACATCTACAGATACACCATTGAGACCTTACTGTCCCGGTGCGTAGCAGTCTTGTATGGCAACTGCTCTACTCAGGACAATGAGAAATTACAAAAGGTTGGGTGCACAGCTCTGACCAACACGGACTCTAACATCCCAACCAATGATTCCATTTACATGGCTCGTTGCCGCAGGAAGGCTGCCAACATCTACCCCAGATTATTGAAGGAAGTGAGAGAGGAAATAGCTGGAGGATTAACAGATATCTTTGCAGCATCCTTGAACACGGCTGAGGTCGCAGAAGACTGGAAAATTGTTAATCCCCTTGTTAAAGAAAGGTAGGGATAGTCCAGTCAATTATAGACTGGTGAGACTGATGTCAGGGGCAGGGAATCTGCTAGAGAAGGTACTGAGGGATAGGATCTATTCTCATTTGAATGAAAAAAGTCTTATCAGTGATAGGCAACATAGAAGCAGACAAGGTCATGTCTTTCCAACTCAATGGAGGTCTTTGAGGAGGTGACAAAGTTGATTGATGGGGGAGGGACTGTAGATGTCATGTAATGTACTTCAGGAAGGCGTTTGGTATATTTCCCCATGGTCGGGTTATGGCGAAAGTGAAGTCACATGGTGCGTTAGCTAGGTGGATAAAAAAACTGGCTGGGCAACAAAGGCAGAGAATTGTCAGGGAAGGGAGTTTCTCAAAATGGAAAACTGTGACTAGTGGTTCTTTTAAGATGTCTCCGGAAAGATATATAAATGGGCAGGGAACAAAGGGATAGAGATCCTTAGAAAATAGGTGACAGGTTTAGATGGAGGATTTGTATCGGCACAGGCGTGGACCACCGAATGGCCTGTTTCTGTGTTGGAATGTTCTTTGTTCTAACATTATCAAAGACCAATCAAACCCCAGTAATGGTCTCCTCCAACCTCTTCTATCAGGCTAAAAGGTACAGAAGCTTGTAAACACAGAGCAGCTATTTCAGGGATAGCTCCTTTCTGACTGTTATTAGGCTGATGAATGTACACTCTATTCTCAGATAATGCTGATCTTGTTCATCTTGATCTCGCCTCGGGCACGCCCTATGCAGCGTCACCGGCATGCCTCTCAGACATGTTTTGCAGCCATTGTTCTCTATATCCTTGCTTACTATGATTTGCCTGTACATCTTGGTACATGTCAAAACAAATTCTCACCACCCTATCCGAGCTCCTTCCAGTCCTCACTCCGAGCTCTCTCCGGTCCTCACCCCCAGCACCTCCCATTTTCCATCCTCAGCTCACTGTGACCCCATTCCCAGCTCCCTGTGTGCTTTGTATCGCACTATTTCTCTCACACTGTCTGTTTCCCTGTGTTTTCGTTTTCTGAGTCTTCTGTTTCTTTCCCTGAACTTAAAATCTCCTCTCTCCCTGTCCATGTGATTGTTTGCTTCTTATTTTGTTTCCTTTTTCTGTTTTACTGACTGCCCTTCTGTTTCCCTCGCTATGTTTTTTTTCTCTCTCTCCTTGTACGTGTCTGTCTCTTTCTCCCTTGTGATGGTGATGGCTTCTCTATTCTTTTGAACCATGTGATGGCTCTTTGGTTGGATGTTGGCAATACAATAAACTCAATTATGTTTTGGTATCTTGGACATAATCAAATTTATAGGTTAAATTTCAATTGTTGTCAAAACAGCAACCATAACTTGAATATCAATTTAACGGTCAATTGTTACATGTAAATATTTTGGAACTGCCTTCTCGCAGTGCTCTGCATACTGGCAACTGAAAGCATTCTATTCACGTGCATAATAGTGTGACGGTAACTGCTCTTCCCAGGACCAGAAGAAACTACAGACGGTTGTGAGCACAGCCCAGACTGTCATGGAAGACAACTTTCCGTCCAATTATACTTCTCATTGTTACCGAAAGGATGGCAACATCAAATGTCTCTCCCAAACTGGTAATGATCGCCGACAACTTCTTCCAAAATGGAGGAGATACAGAGGCTTGAAAACATGGACCAGCATGCTCAGGAACACCTTCTCCCCTACCGTAATTAGATGGCGGATTGACATCTCTAACTTGTCAAATAATCAATGTACTTTAAACATAATCTTAGATATATACAGGTTTCCCTCAGTATCTGAAAGTAGAGTGTTCCTACAAAACCTTTCACAAGCTGATATGGTGTAAAGCGAAGTAGCATTAAGTTATGTGGGAAAAATTCACCTTTCGTGGTAAAAGTGAAAATCCTCTTCGGGATTCTTTTGATTAGCGGAAACAGGACCTAATGGAGGTCTTTCGGAAAGTGAAGTGGCAAAAAGCGAATTTTTAGAAAGTGGGGAATGCATGTACCGACATGGGGATGATGTTCAGGAAAATTGGAAAAGTTAAAAATAAATGAGGTGATTCTCACATATTATTTCCATCCCAGCTGATCATCATTCCCTTTGTTTGCTCTTTTCCTTCTATCTCTCTCTTTATCTATCGATTCAACTCGCTCCTCCTCCCCTTCAAAGCAGACTTCCCTATCACCAGCATTATTTTCACTATTTTCCAGCTGCTTTCAGGTCAGAAAAGCTCCCCAGCACTTTCTGTTCTTTTATTTGCATTTCCTATGCAATTTCAGATCACCAGCATCTTTCTTTATTTGGTTTAACCTTCAAATTTGTTATTCCATGGGAAGTCGGATTCATTGCCAAGGGCAGCATTTGTTAATCATCACTAATTTCCCTGACTGTGAGGCCATTCCACAAACTAATATAAAGTCAAGCACATTGATATGGGTCTGAAGTCATACTTAACCCAGACCAGGTAGGAGCGTTAGATTTCTTTACCGATGGTCATCAGTGAAACAGGAAAATTTTCAGACAAAATGTGGGTTTTATAGTTGCTTTTCGTGCAATGCACGTTATTCGAATTCTTATCATTTTCATTTAAGTTCTGCCATCAGCTGTAGTAGGACTTGAAACAGGTCGCTTGAAACAATACATTTCGTTTAATAAGCTTTGCTCCTGACTTACATCCAACGACATTCCTACTCTGATACATTGTCCTAATCATGAAGTAACGTCCGAGACAAGAACAAGTTTGTGATTGAAATACTTGTAACTGGAAAAGTGGCCAGAAGAGAGCTTGAAACATAAAGTCTGAATTTTACCAACGTGCAGACAATGGTTTGTGCAGCCACAGCACTGACGCAGAGATATTGTGAGCTGGTCGTGGACAGGATTCGTGACAGAGAGAACAGGAGACATAAATCAGTTCAGGGAAAAAAGGAATCTCGAGGTTGTGCACAGTTTTGTTCTCAGATGTAAGTGTGTGGTCTGCAATTCAGATGAATGGAAACTGCAATTGAAATTGAAGATAAAGGTTTCTTTCATTGGCAAATATAGATAACAGAAATTGCAATGAAGTTCAAAATTGTCTAAGGGATTAATGAATGAACAGGAGTAGAGAACACCAACAAGAGCGAGAATAGGTTATGATTTGGAGATGCCGGTGTTGGACCGGGGTGTACAAAGTTAAAAATCACACAACGCCAGGTTATAGTCCAACAGGTTTAATTGGAAGCACACTAGATTTCGGAGCGTCGCTCCTCCACCATAGGTTAGTCACACACTCTCCACCCCGTCCAATCAGCACCACTAATATCCGATAAGGTAGAAATTTCCAACAGAGGAAAATGTTGAAAAGACCCAAGGAAAGCGTCCTCTCCATTTGTGTAATTATCCAGTCCATTATTCGCAGATTCAGATCTGTCCTCTCCACGTCTGTGCAGCTGCTGATCCCTTTTACTGTTGGAGCTGATGCATCGGCTCCTAGGCTGGGATAGCTCACTGAGTGAAGCCCCTCACCAATAGGACACAGTTACAATGCAGTCACTGAGCAAACAGCTCTAGCTTTCAATACAGCACATTCAGTTCACAAAATATCTGGACTGGACTGGACTTGATGCGGACATTGCTGGCTATTGGTCACATCTCCCATCAACCAATTCCTCGAGTGAAGTCAGTTGTGAGGGAAAATGGTGGATGTTTTCTTATCACAGACTAGATGACTGCCCTGTTGTACATTTGCAATGCTGTCACCATCTTACCCCGAATCTTCGCCCCTCCACAAAAAAAGAAACACAATCAGGATGTTGCTACTGTGCTGATCTCTCCTTCACGGGAAGAAACCCCAGCCAACAGACTGTCACTGGGCACAATTGTCCTGAACATAGACAGGAAGTGTGGACTTCTCTGAATGGTCCTCTCACTGCTCTAATAAAGAAACGTTGGACTTTTCAGATAGAATATGCTTCAGTAATTAATTTATACAAATTGACAAACATCTTAATGCAGTTTTATTTGCTGTAAAGCATAATTTTTCACCTTTTTCCCCCTCAGTCCAAAACCAAAAGTGAACTTATTCATTAAGACTTATGAATTAATAAGTCAGACTTACCTAGTAGATAGGGCGGAATGGGGATAGTGGCTGTGGAGACTGCATGGGAAGTCCAATGATATTCCCTAGTCATCATCACTCTTAACGTCAGATAGAATTAAATATAGTTCACAACAAGGAACGAGCCAACGTTTGGGATATGTAATGCTCAATGACAATATGAACTGAACAGGATAATTTTAAATGTGATAACGTGAACTATATATTATATACACACCATTTAATCATTGGGAAATACAGATTGAGAAGTGTCACCGCATCTGAAGCATTAACTTTGATGTCTCTTCACAGATACAGCCAGACCTGCTGAGCTTTCCCTCCAACGTCTGTTTTTGTTTGAGATTGATCATGTTGTTCATATCTGGCAGGATGCTTACAATTAAAACCAAATGATATTAACAAAATGTACAAGGCTACGGGGACAATACAGGAGAATGATAGTAGAAATATCGCTCATTCCAAACTGGAAGAGACAATGGGCTGAGTTTTCACCACCTTTGCTGGAATAATTCTATGTTATGCACTGAAAGCTTTTGGAGATTGGGGAGACAAGCTAGTTCAATGAAGGACACAAGTTTTCAAAATCTATCCTATTATTTCATGAAGTTCAGCTGCCTCTAAAATGCATTTTCAAACAAAATAGATTTCCTGAGATTTACAATATGTTCAGATTTTCTTTTTACTTTGTATCTAAAAGAAGAAACAGATTTCGGCTGTAATTCAGGTGTCACAGACACACCAACTGTAATAGAAACATGAAAGTCCCACATTGTTCAAATATTACCAAGGTCAACATGTCGACCTTCAAGAAACATGAAATATAGAGATAATGGAAACATGAAATGCAAACAGAAAATGCTGGAGAAACGGAAAAGGTGGGGAAGTGTCTGCAGAGAGCAACAGAATTAACATATGTCATATGATGTGACACTGTTCTGAAAAGTCCTATTAGAATCAAAGGTTTTTTTTTGCATCTCTTCTCAGATGTTGCCAGATCGACTGAGTTTCGCTCCAGCTCTTTTGATTTCTTTCTTCTTTCTGAAACGTGACAATGTGTCTGATCTGAATGATAGCAGCAAAGCTGTTATCTCAGTTGAATCTTGAGTAATCTGTTATGGACATTAAATGAGAAATTACAAAGTTCCTATGTTTGACAGGGCTCTAAATATCAATGACGTATTGCATTGTGAGACCTTGCGATGAAAATGTTGAAACAAAACAGAAGTTGCTGTAAACGCTCAGCAGGTCTGGCAGCATCTGTGCCAAGAAATCAGAATTAACGTTTCAGGTCCAGTTCCCCTTCCTCAGAACTGATAGTAACACGGAATATGTTGGTTTAGATGCAGAAGAGACTGGATAGCTCTTAATGGAGACTGTTATTAGCTAACAATAGGGTGTGAGTAATGGAAGGCTATGTGACAACTCGGGCTGGTGTATGGATAGGGGGCTAGGACTTTGGGGAGTTCAGGCCCGAAAATTATTGAACTTGATTTTGAATCTAAAGGGCTCCAAAGTCCGCACATGGAAAATGAGGTGTAGTTTTTCAGCTTGCGCTGAATTTGCCTGCAACACTGCAGCAAGCCTGACACAGAGATATTGGACAGAGAATAGGATGGGCTGTTAAACTGGCAGGCAACTGAAAGCTCAGTTTCATTTTCAGCCGTCCAACTTGGATGTTCTGTGAAGCGGTCACCCAGTCTACCCTTCATTTCCCCAATGTAGAGGAGATCACATTGTGAGCAGTGCATGTAGTAGACCGGATTGTGGGAAATGTTGGTAAGGTGCTGCTTCACCTGGAAAGTATAGTTGGGCCCTTTGATACTGATGAGGAGGGAGGTAAATGGGAATATGTTACACCTCCGGCAGGGGAAAGTGAAGTGGACCTCTGGTGGGAGTGAATAAAGAGTAGACCAGTGTGTCCTGGAGGGAATAATCCCTCTAGAAGGTGGCCAAAGGAGGAGAGGTGAATATGTGCAGGTGGGGACATCTCGCCGGAGGTGGGGGAAATGTGGGCTGATGATCCTCTACATGTGAATGCTGCTGGGATAGTAGGTAAGGCCAATGGAAACTCTGTTGCGAGAGTGAAAGGGAGGAGAAGTGCAGGAGATGGGTCAGACTCGGTTGAGGACCCTTCTTGACAACAGTGATGTGGAATCCCTTGATTGAGGTATAAGATGGACATAGTATCATCAGAAGCAATGCAGTTGAGACGGAGGAACTGGGGGAATGGAATTGAGTCTATGCAGGAAACCTGGTGTGAGGATGTATACTCCAGGAAACTATGGGAATCGGTGGGGTAATACTGGATATCAGTGGCGTGGCTATCCCCAGAAATGGAAGTACAAATGTTGAGGAAAGGAAGGAAGGAGCGACAGATCGACCAGGTGAAAGTGATGGAGAGTTTCAAATTCCAAGCGAAATCGGTGAACTTTTCCAATTCCGGACAAGAGAGAGATGCAGCAGCGATGATATCATCTATGTATCGGACAAAGAGATGTGGATGGGTGCTGGAGTAGAACTGGAACAGGGAACGGTCGATGTCCCCCAAGAAGAAACAGGCATAACTGGGGCCCAAGTGTGTATCCATGCACTTCCTCTGTGTGGCAGGAGCAGGCTGAATCAATGGGTCTGCCCGGGCAGTTCAGCTTTTGAATTTTTTTTGGGGGGGAGAGATAGAAGAGAGTTCTACTATCAGAGGACCATTAATTTGGGGGCAGTTGGGGGGAGAGATGAGTGGGGCAGGAATCTCCAGATGCAAGATGGTCAGTTATCATAGTTTCTACAATGGCCTGATGTGCCATGGTAGGATTATGGTGCAGGGGGAAGATTAGAGGAGGTATCTGAGAGTGGGCGTTCAACCTCTGCAATTTCAAAACCAGTCCACCAGACTTATCAGGGCAGGTTGAGTAACACAGTCAAGGTTCGATCTAAGCACATGGAGTGTAGGCTGTTCGGACAGCGACAGGTTGGATTTGGTGAGAGGAGTGCAGAGAAATTAAGACAACCAATGTTATGTGGAGATTTCTCAATGAACCGATTTAGTTCAGGTAAAGGCCAAAGGGCGGGGTCCAGGTGGAGGGAGAGTGATGCAGCTGGGAAACGAGTTACATGCGACAGGGAGAGGAATCTTGCATAAAGAAATGGGCACTGAGGCGAAGACAGTGGAAAAGCTCAACTTAATGTGATCCCTAAAATTCATTAAAGTGGGGGCACAGAGAGGTAAAGTTCAGATATTTGCTAAGTACAGAACATTCAGCATTAGAGAGTGGAAGTTCAGGAGGGATGGTGAATAAACGACTTGAGGTAGAGTTTGGGGAAAGCATGGAGTCAGAGGGAAGGGTATGAGAGGGGAGGAAGGTTCCAGAGGGTCAAGGGCATCACCACGTTGTTGAAAATTGTGTGCCCAGTACATCTGGTTAGCACGACGAATTAGCCGGTGAATAAATTAGAATTGTGAAGTGGTGCAGCTTTGAGACAATATGATGCGTTGCTGCTGAACAGAGCAAACGTTGATCTCAGTGGTACTGATATCGCACGATCAGTCCTCAGAAAGTAACTGGTTGAAAATAGCTGGGAAGGTAATCTTATTGTAACGTCCTGATTTCACTGGAATGACACTCGAGCAACAAGGTCTTACTTTTTAGAGACTTTAGACCAATCTGAAAACATCATATATCTTGATGTTATTAACAGGACAAATTTATCCATGGTGTTTGAAGGCACTAGCAAGGACAGAGTTTTTTTGACATTCCCAATAGCTCTGGGGAAAGTGTCATTGTTCTGTGAGGAAATTACCAGCGCAGAATTTCCTGCGATTCCCATTGACCACAGTTTACTCAGGATCGCGGATGTCACATGAGTCAAATACTACTTTGATGCAATGCAAGTTACTCTGACCTCACCTGATATTGTAAAATCAGTGACATGAATAAAGAACAAAAGGATAGTACACGGCCTGTTTGAACAATGTGCTCACTCTCCTCACAATGTTTAAGGGAAAACTGATGCATGGATTTCTGATTCTGAGGAGAGGTTTGTCCTATTTGTGATGAGGCTGTTTGGTTAAATGCTGCGACAGAGAGAGAGAGAAAGACACTCCACTCTGTACCATGAGGAACAAAACCAGCCTGTTCATGGTGCATCAGACAATAACAGAAACTCACTATTGCCTGTTCCTATTGGACATTGATCATCTCAATCTCATCATTTACTGATGACCAATAGCAGCACAGAAGCCAGCGGCTCCCACCATCCCAGTTGGAAAGCAAAAAGGGGAAGGATGGCCAGAGAAAGTGGGAGTAACGGGAATTGGTGTAACTTACAGTGGGAGTGGCAGAAGAAGAGTGTGAAGGGAGATCATCATTGGAAGAGCATGTAGCAGCAGAAAAGATAGTGCAAGGGAAGTTGGACTGGAAGAAAAGAGTAGGACGGAGGGGGAAGAAAGGCCGATGAAGTTTTAGTGACAGGGAAAAGCTTGTATTTGAGTAAGTGAGATTGGATGAGAAAACATCACTGTACAAGAAAATCGGGATCTGGATTTCATTCAAAATATCGAAAGGATTCCTTGTACTTTCTTTTCTATCAATTGATTCTTGTTCAGGTATATTTCTATATCTTAATCAAGTGCAGACGACATGTTTCTTTCTCCCCTACGTGGTGTTTCAATATTTTTGATTTTTTTTTACAGTATATATTTGCTTCCAATTCAAGGTGGATATGAGAATATGATTTGATCTTCTGCAGTTTGCCCATTACATATAATTTATGTAAGGGCACTCATCATACTCGATGATTTATACAAACAATGAATGAGTCCATGTCCATCCTGCAGATGAAAAATTTCTTCAGCTCTGTTTATTGCGGGGAATGTTACAAAGAATAGTGCCACACAAAATGCTAATGTTCCACTGCAAGGTGTCAAACCCTAGTTTATCCTAAATTATTTACAATGCTAATAAATAAAACATGCAGAGTGGCAGAATGTAAAAGGTGAATTCAACTCTGTGGAAAATGCTATTTGTGGATCCCTTATAAGACGTGTTAACATCACTCATAACTTCACCAAAATAGGAAAAGCAAGAGACTGGAATTGTCAAATCATCCTCTGACTAACATCTGGATAACAGGAAGGCAATCACGGTTTGTTTGTGTTATTCAGAAATGACGATTGTGACATTGTGGAATGTGGGGAGCAGTGGAATGATGAGCAATGTTATGAATGACACAAAGATGAGCTGGGTGGATCACAGTCAGGAGGAAGGTGTTGGGATATAGGAGGATATAAACAAATTATTCAGACAGTCAGATCAATGGCCTGATGAAATTTAACATCGATAAATTTGGAAGATGCAAGTCAGAAGTAACAAGATAAGAGAGTACTCAAAAGTGAGTATGAAAGAGGAGGGCAAAATTTGCTCGTTTTTTCTTTGCAGCAGGGAAGATTAAAGAGGGAATATGGTACAGGTGTACAAGAGCGTAAGGGATATAGAATGGATGTACAGACAACAGCTGTTTCCCTTGTCAAAGGATCAACACTTTTAAAGTGAAAGGCAGGGGATTGAGAGAGGATTTGTGGAATGTGTTTCGAACTGACAGAATGGTATGAATCTGGAATGCGTTGTCTCGGAGGGTGGATGAGGCAGGTAACCTCACAAACTTTTAAAAATCCGTTGGATATTCACTTGCTGGCACAGGCGTGATTGAACTGTTTTTCATTGCACGATTTTTTGCAGTGGCAGACATGAACACTCTGATATATCCTGAAACAATAAGCAAAGGCAGTTGCTGCTTTGTTCCTTTGTCTGTACTCAGTAAGTATCTATATTACAAACCAGCATAATCTCATGCAGCTTCAGCACTTACTCAACCAAAGGCAGCCAGCCATCTCTGGGAACATCCAGGGTAATTTATATGCTGACTGTAAGCATTGTCCAACGACAGCACTGATATTATTCCAGCTGTTTGCCACCATTAGTATAGCTACAGCCATAACATGAACACAGCTTTTCCTCCATTATAATGCAGACCTCTAGCAAGAAGGGTGTTATTTCTCTAAAGCATAATAAATTCTTTCCCAGGTATTCACTTTGACAAATAGCAAGTTTTCCTGTGTTTTTCTGCCAGTTGTTAATCACACAATTCCCCACCCAACCTTTTTCCCCTTTAACATTTTCTTCTGCACAGTGTCCCTGATCTCACACACCTCATTCCCTCACAACCCCCACACTCTCCATCCTTATTTGTTAAGTATGCATTGACATTTATTCCAGAGAGCCTCTAATATCAACAGGTAGCAGATACAACAATGGGCGGGTCTGTGCCAGGCCTCACTGTGGGGAACGAAGCCAGGCAGGTGTTGCAGGCAGAATTGGGAGAACATTGTCGGACCAGTGACCGTGACGCATGTACTTTAGCTTGTTAAGGAAAAGACCAAAAGATAAAGGTTTGAAAAATAAGAATAATTTGGAAGAGGGAGGCAGATTTTATCAAAACAAAGACAAGGATCTGGCCACAGTGCAGTTACTTCTGGGTGAAACTGTAGCAGAACAGCGTGGGGGTGGGGGTGGGGATGGGGGGTGTCACATGCTCAAAATGGAATTGATGAGAGTGTCACCGCAACACGTTACACGGAAAATGAAATTTAGGAAAACCATCCCAGTGAAGCTTGGATGTGTACAAATATTCACAACGGATTACAAAATGAAAGATAAGCTTAAAGGAGAAATAAAGTGAGCAGGTTAGAGGAGGTCCCAGAAGAGCAGAGAGCATGTAGAGCAAAACACAAGAAAGTAAGTAGAAGAGCAAAAAAAGGGGGGAGGGGGGAAGAGATAAAAACATTACTGGGCGATATCTTCAAGAATCCAAAGATATTTTATTGGGTTACTAAGGGAAAGAGGGTAACAAGAGAAAGAATAGGGAGTATTAGGGACCGAGGAGGCAACCTGTGCACACAGCCAGATAATATCCAAAACACTTCCTACTTATTGATCTTCACTTTGGAGAAGCAGTTCCTGGATTCACTGTCTGTTCCTGACAGTGTGCAAATTGACACAGAAGCTGAGGCAGAATTCGAGGTTGATGCAGGATAAAAAGTGGACAAATCCCTCGATTTGGATAAACTGTATCTTAGACTGATGTGGAAGATCAGGGAGGGGATTGCAGGCTCTTTAAGTTTGTGTTGTTTTTTGTTTTGCCTCTGGCAACAGAGGTGGTGTAGTCCAACAGGACAACATATAATGTTGGTTCAACCTCCACACAGAGTGCTTGAAAAAATGCCACGGGATTAAAGACGACCAAGTCTCATACCAGTGGGATGGAAACAAATGTAGAAAGTTTTTGAGGCTGGATCACAAAATATCTTCAAGTCTGAGATGGGCAGAGTTTTAAACAAGGGTTATGGGGAAAACGCAGGAAAATGGAATTGAAGGTTATCAGAATAAATATACGCCAATTGAAAGGAAAAAAAACAGACTCAGCGAGCGGATGGGTGTACTGTCACTCATTTGTCTCATGGTAAACTTTTTGTCATAGTTTGTATTCACTGGACCATCAACCTTTCTCCCTCCGGAATGAGACACAGTTTGGAAGGCAATCGATAGATTCAAGTAATTCATAAATGCAGTACTAATAGACAGAAAAGACCAGAGGACTGCGACAACGCAGATTGACTATCGGGGTGACTATTTGCACCAGCGCAGTCACCACTACTAGAAGGAAGACCTCAGCAAGACAAAGTCTAAGCATGGGCCTGGTGTTAAGAGTGCATAAGGCCCAAATGCTACATCAGTCTAGTGTCTCCCTCTTTCCCTAACCAAAAAAAATTGTGGAGTGGTCTATTGACGTGCTGCTAGTCGCAGAGTCGGTAGTAATGTTTTGTTTCGAGAGGTTTCGGTGAGCAGCAGCTCACCAAAAAGTACAGGTACGCTCAGGTAAAGTCCTTTTTAACGCTAGTCTGACAGCTGTTGAGATGGCAGTTAGGGCAGTTGCACGTTCCTCCTGCAGGATGTAGGAGCTCAGGGAGATTTCCACTGTCCCTGATGACTACACGTGTGAGCAGTGCAACCAGCTGCAGCTTCTTGGGAGATCGTGTTCTGGAGCTGGAGCTGGCTGCTCTTCGGTTCACCCAGAAACGGAGCACTTCATCAATAAGAGCTTCGGTGAGGTGGTCACACCTAAGTCCCTCCCTTAGCCAAGTTTCTGTAAAGACTATCACATCCCAGTCCCATGTAAAGATCCACTACCTGAGTTCATCATCCTTGCCTGTCAGCCATGTTTGATTTAAATAAGTGGAATTGAATTCAACAGGCTTTCATTGCTTCCTGTCGTGTTCCAGGCAGAGAGTAGCTGGGCGACCACAAGTAATGGCAAAGGGAGTAGGCAGGGAGTGCAGGAATGCCCTGTGGCTATTCCTCTCAAAATCAAGTATACCATTTTGGATACTGATTTTGTGTGTGTTTGGCGGATGGGGGATGGGTGTCTGGAAATGACCGTTCAGGGGAAAGCAGCAGTAGCCAGGTTGATTGCACTACGACTGGCTCTGGGGAGCGCCAGGAAAGGATAAAGATAAACAGGGTCTTAGAGATAGGGGATGCAATTGTTCGAGGGACAGATCGGAAATTCAGTGGCCGCAAACGGGAAACCACGATGGTGTGTTGCCTCTCAGGTATCAGGGTCCAGGATGTCTCCGATCGGCTGCAGAGCATTCTCAAGGGGAGGGTGTTCAGCCAGAAGTCATTTTGCACGTTGGCACAAATGACACAGGTAGATATAGGAATGAGGTCCTACAGAGAGATTACAGAGAGCTTGGAGAAAAGTTAAAAAACAGGATCTCAACAGTGGTAATCTCCTGATTATTTCCAGTGTCATGAGCTAGTGAAGGTAAGGATAGGAGGATATGGCAGATAAATATGTGACGAAAGAATTGATAGTGAGGAGGGATTCAGACTTTTAGATCATTGTGATCTTTTCTGTGACAGAGTTGACCTGTTCAAGAGGGACAGGTGGCACATGCAGTGGAGGGGGGACCAACAGCTTGGCAGCCAGTTTTGCTCGTGCTACATGGGAAAGTTTAAACTAGATTGGCGGGGGACGAGGGGGTGGAGTTATCCTCATGATCATGGAGGAAAGTTCAAGGCTGAAAGGACATACAGTAATCAGAAACAGTAAGCTGGAGAGACCGTTCAGGCTAGAATACCATAGTGAACAAGGAATGTCTGCTAATTAAATTGCATTTATTTCAAGACAAAAGAGCTGACTGGTTAGGCCAATGAACTCAGGGCGTGGATACGTACGTGGGACAGGGATATTTTAGCCATTACAAAAACCTGGCTAAAGGAGGGATAGGACAGACAACTGAATGTACCAGGATAAAGTGCGTTAGGAAGGACAGGGTGGTAGAAGGAGGGGAGGGGGCGTTACGTTTTTGATTAAGGCGAGTATCACAGCAATGATCAGAGATGATATATGAATAAAGGATCAACCAGTGAGGCTTTGTCGGCGGAACTTAGAAATAAGAAGGGGATGGTGACTTTAGTGGGGTTCTACTATACGTCCCCAAATAGTCAATGTTAATTGGAGGAACAAATATGCGGGAGAGAGGGGAGACTTGCAGGAACAATTGGGTTGTCATAATAGGGGTTTTAATAGGGCAGACTGGGTCTGTCAGAGCTTTTAGGGATTTTATGGAATGGAATCTATTAAGTGTGACAGGAAAGTTTCCTCAAGTGGTATGTAGAGGGTCCTGTTCGGGAAGGGGCAAAAGTTGACCTACTCTTAAGAAATAGGGCAGGACAGGTGACAGGGGTGACAGTGCGTGAGCATTTTGCGATCACTGACTATAGTTCTATTGATTTTCAAATGGTTATGGAGAGGGAAGATGAAACTGCTCCACACGTTCAAGTTCTAAATTGTAGCAAGATGAATTTTGATGGATTTATACAGGAGCTTGTAGGGTTGATTGGAGTAGTTTGTTTGCAGGCAAAGGGAACTCTGGCAAATACGAGACAGTTAGAGTTCAAATCTACAGTATATGTTCCTGTGAGCGTGAAAGGAAAGTTGACAGGAATGGGGAACCCTGAATGACAAGAATTATTGAGGCTTTGACCTGAAAAATAATGTGGAAGTGTCGCTCAAGTCCAGGCAGGTGGGATCAATGGAACTCTTGGATTTATGTAAGGGATACAGGACTTTACTGACGCCGGAATTCAGAAAAGCAATAAAGGGCTATGAGATAGCCTTGGCTGAGAAGTTTAGGGTGAATTCAAAGAGGTACTTTAAGTCTATTAAAGGAAAAGCATTAACTATTGAGAGAATAGGACCACTCAAAGACCGAAGTGAGCACGTATATGTGTAACCATAAGAGATGGGTGATGCCTTCAAAATATATTTCTCCTCTGTGTTTAACGTGGAGAAAGACACGAATACTTGGGAATTGGGGAAAGTTGAATATGATATCTTAGGGACAGTCTCTATCACAGTAGAGGAGGTACAGGGTGTATTGGAATGCTTGAAGTTGGATGAATCTCATCGTCCTTACCAGATATATTCAAGAACACTGCAAGTGGCTCGAGGAGCTATGGTGGTCCTGGCTGATAATTTTGATCATCATTTACCAAAAATGAGATCCCGAAAGACTGGGGGATTGCAAATGTTGTACCCTTATTCAAGAAGGACTGAAAAATAAAGTCAGGGAACGATAGACCAGTAGGTTTAACATCTGTGGAAGGTAAATTACTTGAGAAGATTCTGAGGGATAACATACATTTGGAAAACAGGGTTTGATTACGAATAGTAAGCATGAGTGGAAGTTCACGCCTGATGAATTTGTTTAAAGTTCTTTGATGGTGTGATCAGGAAGTTTGACTAGGGTGGGCCAGTAGACGTCAAAACGTGTAGTACTGGCATCAGACAGCAGGTCAGGCAGCATCGGAGGGGCAGGAGAATAGACGTTTCTAGCATAAGCCCATTTCAAGAATGTCCAAAACATCGATTCTCCTGCTTCTCCGATGCTGCATGACCTGCCGTGCTTTTCCAGTGTAACACCTTTCGACTCTAATCTCCAGCATCTGCAGTGCTCACTTTCTCCAATTGTGGTAGATCTGTAATATATGGATTTACACCAGAACAAGATGAACCTTTTCAGCCCATGGAGCCTGATATACAGTAACAGGAGGAGACTAATCAGTCCCTCAAGTCGATAAAACTAGACACAGTTTAGATCATGCAGCAACAGAATCAGTCTATTCAGCTACTTCAAGTCAGTAATACAGGAAATGGAAGAGGCCACAAAGTGAGTGGACAATGGGGTTTACTGGAATAACACCAGGCTACATAGCTCCTCAGGCCTGCCCTTCAATTCAGTAAGGTCGTGGCTGATTTGTTCTTGGCCAGAATTTCTCTTTCATGCCCACTTCTTTGTAGCCCTCAACTCCCTAACGTGTCAAAATCCATTAACACCACCCCACGCCCCCAAACTTTTCAATGACGTCGCTGTCTGGAATAGAGAGGCCCCAACAATCACTATCCTCTGAGAGAAGGAAACACTCCCCACACATATGCCTTGGCCTATTGACATGAGCAAAAGTTATGAACACAATGTCAGAGTGATTGGCTCTGACATCACGGCAGGAATTGACTGAACAAGGAGTCAAGGAATCTGAACAAGATTGAAATCCCCACTGTTTGGGTCATTGAGAACACCCCAATGATGGAGGAGATCAATCCTCTCAGTCCCTGGATATCTCTGTAGGCGATCCTCAGGGAAAGTTCCTCGGCACAAACAACTCCAGCTGATTCATCAATGTCTTTCCCTCTACCACACGATCAAAATTGGGGATGTTCAGTGAAGATCACACAATGTTCAGAACCTTGCTCTCCTCCACAGGTGCTAAAGTATCAATAACAGACAGCATTCAAGCTTGTGTTGTTAAAGTGTCAGCAACATTCATGTAATAGTGCGATCAGAACCTACACATTTCCATGGTTAAAAAAAAGGAAGCTCATGCAGCATCTTAAGCTTGTTTCACAGGAATGTCAGAAAGCCATTCAACCCATCAAAACTATTGGTAAGAAGAAGCACAGCCGATTCGCTTTCCCAGCCGACTACACAGGAAGAGATTTTGAAAAAAAAAATAATCTACACATGTTGGAATCCAAAATAGACGTGCAGGAGGCTGAAGATTACAACAAGCCAGGCAGCATCAGCAGGTGGATAAGCAACGCCTTGGGTATAACCCTTCTTCATTACTGCGGGCATATAAGGGAGCTAAAGATAAAGAGGCGGGGCGAGAAAAGAGGAGACAGGGTGGTGAGGTGGGGATAGGTGGATACAGGTAAAGGGGTACCACTCGGTTGGACGATGGGAGGACTGAATCTGGGTGGTAGCCGGGAAAAGGTTTGATCAGTTGAAAGGAAGGGAGGGGAGAGGCTGGGAAGTGAGTTGGTGGATAAGAAGAAAGTTTACCTGAAATTGGAGAACTCAATGTTGTGTGACTTGCTGTGTTCTTTCTGCCCCCTGCCTGTCTACTATTACCGAGGAAGATAAGGAGTCTCGACAGTACATCACACTGGTAAGCTTGAACCAAGGGTCGCCCAATAGTGTCCATGAAACTTTTCGCTGAAACCAGGAGGAGGACATTCCGCCCCTCGAAACACTAATGCATGAAGAGAAGAGGACATTTAGCCCCTCCAGATTGTAACAGAAAGGAGGGTGCCATTGATGCTCCAACATGACAAATCAATGAAGCGTAGACTGCACAGACAGGCTGTTCCATGTTGTTCCTCTTGGCTCCATTGCTAATGGTACACACGTCTTACATTAACGATACCATGTTTGCTGACAGTGAGGAGAGACAGCGGATGGTTTGTGTCAAGTCTCAAGGAGGCATCTCCCATCGCTGAGAAGACAGGCTAGTGTTCTGTATGGAGGTCAGAAACTAGTGTTAATGGCGAACACGATCAGAGTGTGGCTACTTACAGATTTGTGAACAATGTGATGTTCAGTACAGGGTCACACACCAGCTGCACATTGAGGTAGAGAGAGTTCATTCAGAACCTGGAGCTCTCACTTCACGAACATGAGTCCCCACTCAGGTAAGTATAGTATCATCGAGTCCGACAGAACGGAGACAGACCGTTCAGCCCAAACTGGTCAATGCTGACCAAAATGTCCATTTTTGCTAACCCCGTTTCCCTACACTTTCCCCTGTCCTTCAAATCGTTTCCTTTCTATATATTTGCCCAATTGTGAAAGCATGTATCGCAGATGTTTTATATAACGCTGTCAATGTTCCGTTTTGAAAATAATGAGTGTTGATCCATAACCCTCAAGTTTTAATACAATTTTTTTGTAGTGATACAGATTATTTCTTTCACAGTCTCTTCGAAATACCATCACCACAGGAATTAGTCCAGTGAAACTCCTTTACACTGCCTCTCTGTAGCAAAGTGATCATTCCTAATAAAGGAAAAATAATCTGTACAAAGTGCCCCAATTACTTTCCGAACAACACTCTACGACAGCAGGAAGGTGTCGGCACTCCTATACTTGAATTATTTTGCAATGAAGAACAGTATAAAATTTACTATGTTGATTACTTGCTGCCTGGTCTGTATTCTGTTAGTGACTCATGATCAAAGACACGCCGCTCATTTTCGCCAAGGGCATTTCCAATCCTCTAATCTTCTAATAAAGACAAAATTAAGAAGGAAAGTATGTTTTGCAAAACCATTCCTTAGCCTCGCGAACAGCTGTGTTTCAATCATAGCCACACCAACATCAACATTAATATTGCTAATGGCGATGGTTGGAGATGCTGGGAAGGTGACGTCCTTGAGGTATTATTAATCCAGGGACCCATGTGCTGATCCCCACCCCAGAATCGAATCCCACGACGGCAAGTAGTAAAACTTGAATCCAATTTAAACCAAATGAAGCTATGAAACCATTGTCAATTGCCACAAAATCCTACCTAGCACTCTAATATCCTTCAGGGAATGAAATTTGCCACCTTCAGCTGTTCGGGCTAACATGTGACTCCAGCAATGCATTTGACCCTCGATTGCCCTTTGAAATGGATACGCCAGCCACTCATATATAACACTCAATACAAAGTCTCAAAGAAATGAAACCACATGAACCTAAGCACTGACTATTTACAGCCACGGACTGCAGTGGGTCAGAAAGGCAGCTCATCAACACCTTCTCATTGATAATGAGGAAAGGGAATTAAATACTGTCCCAGCATCCCACTAATGAATAAGGGGAGATAACGAATACACTCAGGGAAGAGAGACAAAGGGATATAATTCACTTTAAACGGTGACTTTGGTGTATACCCGACATGATATGATTTTCAGTAATGTAAGAATGGAAGAAAAATAAATAAGATTAATCTCATTTTTATTTTCTTTCCAGCTGATCATCAACAATTCCTTTGTTTGCTTCTTGTTCTCTCTCCCTGTCTTTATCTACTGAAGTCATTCCTTCTCCCCTTTACCACAGATGTTCTTTTAACACTCTCTTTCTCTAACTATTCAACTCCCTCCTTCTCCCCTTCATAACAGACATCCCTGTCACCAACATCAATCACAATATTTTTAATCTGTGTTCAGTTATGATGGATGGACAGTGGACTCGAAATGTCAATTCTATTTTTCCCTCGACACAAGGGTGCCAAGTCTGCTCAGTTTATACAGCATTTTGTCGATTTATTTTTGTTTCTGATCTCTTGCAGCATTCTTTGTTTTGTTTAAATTTCAATATTGTTATGAGATGGCATGTCTGCATCGCTGGTAAGGTCAGCATTTGTTGACCGCTCTAAATGTCCGTTACTGCGAGTAAACAGTAAACAGACAAGCTCACTGCTGTGGGGCTGACATCAGTCTTCAGCCAGACCAGGTAATAATGCTCGATTTCTTTACCAAAGAGCTTCAATGAAATAGATAAACTTATTGAAAAAAAGCTGTTGCTGTTATTATTAATATTCGTGACATTAGCTCTTATTTCCAATTCCTGTCATTTGAATTTAAGTTCTGACATAATCTGAGGTAGGATTTGAAACAGTGTGTTTGGTGTAGTAATCTGGGCCTCTGAATTACATGTCCAGCGGCATTCCTTCTCTGACACACTGTCCCTCTCATAAATTTACTTTAGAGACAAGAACAAGGTTCTGATGGCCATATTTGTAACAGACAGAGTGCTTCGATGCATAAAGTCTGAATTGTACCAAGGCATAGATAATTATTTATTTGGGACCCGCACTGACGTCAAGTTGGGGACTGGGAATATGACGGATCTGGTAGTGGGTATGTTTAGTGATTGGGATAATACCGAGAAATAAATCAATTCAAGGCAAAAGGTAATTTGTGATGGTGTACAGTCTAGTTCTCAGATGTTTGTGCGGACTGAGCTGTTGGGTGGTTCAGACGGTGATGGTAATGAGTGCAAATTGTATTTGAAACTAAAGACAATACTTTCCGTCTTTGTCAAATAAAGGTAACAGAAATAGTAATGAATTTCAGCATGGTTTATGGGATTAATAAATAGATAGAGATGGAAAGACTTACCAGGAACACCAATAATTGCGAGCACGGGATAGTAACCCGCCTGGATAATCATCAGTAAGGCTTCGATCCGATCTTGTAATGTTGACCGATACCACGAAAAATAGAAAAGACCCCAGGATAAACTCCTGTCCATTGTTGCAGTATTCCAGTCTAATATTCTCAGATTCTGATCCATTAATGGAACGTTCTAAACTATTCTCAGATGTTTATCCAACCTATTCCTCTCTCTGCAGCTGCGGATCCCTGTTAGTGTTAGAGGTGATGCATCTGCTGCTACTATGGGATAAAGTGCTGTAATAGGCCCCTTAAAAATAGAAGAGGGAAACCATCCAGTGACACAATTGGAATCCATGGAGACTGTCATCAATCACAGTCACTGAACAAACAGATCAGTTAACTCCTGTCAGTGTGGCACCTTCAGATCACAATAATAACTGGACTCGGTTGAATGCTGGCTTCGCTGGCTATTGGTCACATCTCCCATCACCAATTGCTCGAGTGAAGCTAGTTGTGAGGGAGAATGATGGATGTTTTCTTATCGCAGGCTAACTGTTTATGCTACGTTGTCCATTTGCAATGCTGTAACCGCCTGAACCTCCGACCACCACCCAAAACACATAATCTATATACTGTTAGCGTGCTCCCCTTCACTCGAACAAGCAGCAACCAGTAGATTTTCAGGGGGCATATTTGCTCTGACCATGCACAGGAAGTGTCGATTGCCTAGGCATTCCTCTAATTGTTCGAATAAGGCAATTTTTTTATCTTCAACACACAATGCGCTTCAACATTTTTTTGTATAAATTCACAAACACCTTAATACACTTTTATGGCTTCAAAACAGTGAAACTTACATTTATTGGATTCAGTCCAAAGCGAAAGGTGGCATGTTGTCACAAAGCTGGTCCCATTACAAGGTTATGTTGTTCGTGAGATTTCTTAGAGAGTTTCTAAATGACCAATATGTCTGAATTCTTGAAGGTTTATTGCCGTTTATACATAACAATAATGCTGCAGGCAGACAACTGTCAATTCTTTAAAAAGAAACGTGTATTATCAAGAGGATGTGGCCACCTCTCTAGTTGGTCAGAGAGGTTCAGTCTGGGGTAGGTTGACTCAGTGGCAAGGTTAAAAATGGATTTTACCCCCTCCTTCTGCACTTCTTAACTCATAACCTGTTTAGCAGAAGCCTTTTAATCAGAATGTTTCAGGAATCTAAGGAGGGAACCTGGTCAAACTTATTTTGAATTTGAAAGGATCAAGCAAAGTAATTTTGAGAGATGGATAAGAGCTTAAAAATCAAGAAAATCTACGATGCTCGTTAAGATACAATTAATTTGGAGGGTTTCAAAAATGCTTGCCTGATATAGTGCAAACTCATTTGGAAGAGCAGAGAGGTAAAACAGCAAGGTTAGCAGCTGAAGTGGTTGCTGATTATGAATTGATCCATACAACACGGTGTGGCTTCCAGAATCAATGTCAGTCCATGAGGGATAGAAATTAGGCCAAAGAGAAATCCTCACGTGGAAAGGGAAAGGTAGATCACAGTGAAGATCATAAGAACAACTTACCACAGGAAAAAAGGAAACCCGTGAAGAGGACAAAGAAGTTAGAAAAGCTCCGGTGTTTTCTTTGCAATAACTTAGGTCACATGAAATTACTCTGGTGGTCCAGGGGGGAAAAAGTGCAGATGTAGGAAAACAGAATAAGCCTGGGAGTTTTGTTGGAGCGGTAACAGAAAGCACAGTGGAAGCTATAAAGCTGCAACAGAATGTGCAAGCTTATTGGAGATTGAAGTCTTTCTATCTCTGTAAGCAGCTCAGAAAAAGCCGTTTAGACTCGACAAGGCTCCGTCACCAACAAGCCACCGTCTCTCTATTTCCTTTGCCTTATTCAGTGTCTGCAACTCTCCCTGTATCTTTCAGAAACCTGCTTTCAGCACTGCAGATCTGCCTACCTCGCCAGATAACCTGTTCCATCTCCTACAGCTCGCTCAATCACTGTAACACCCTCTTCCCCCTCTAATACTCCTCTTTTTCACTATCTTCCAGGCAGAGCGGTGATCCTGTGAGGGGGCAGTGCAGAATGAGATATTATAAATCTCAGCTCAGGCTTGAGGAATACCATTACTTGGGAGTCACAAAGGCAGAGAACCTGAGAGAGAGCAGCACAGAGTGAGAGAATATAAATCAGCAGCGAGGATCGAGGTCGACTGGGACTTGGAGTTGGAGAAGCAGCAGAGCAGGAGGCTCGAAACCAGCACTGAGTCACAGAGGGAGTGACCATGTGAGGGAGCAACTTGGAGCAGGAGCATGAGGCCAAATCACACCTGGGAGTTTAAGGCACTAAAGTCAGCATTGAGGATCGAGGCCTAATTGTGCCTGGGAGTCACAGAGACGGTGACCCTGTGAGGAAGCAGAGTGGATGGGAGCTGGACGATTACACATACCTGGGAGTCACAGAGACGGTGACCCTTTGAGGGAGCAGAGTGGAATGGAGCTGGAGGATTACATATACCTGGGAGTCACAGAGACTGTGACCCCATGAAGGAGTAGAGTGGAGTTGGAGGATTATACGTACCTGGGAGTCACAGAGACACGCCTTTCTGCTGCTGTGACCCCCTGAATTGATTTTGAAAGTCACACAATCGTCTTCACAGAAGAAAATGTAAGTTCATTCGCTGTTAATAAACCGTTACTTGCTGTAAATTGCTGCAAATTGACATTTGCTTTCTTGGAAGTAGGGCTGAAGGCTGATATGTCAGTAATAAGTGAAAGTCTGAATCAGTATAACAAAGAATCTCAGTCAACTACAGGCCGATAAGCGAGGGAATGTTGAACGTGTGCCTCTGATATTAACTTTATCCAACGTAATTCATTGAGTAAGACTAAACACGTTTCAGCTTATGTTGTGGTAGTGCAGGTTGGTCAAATGGAAAACGTTTTCTGTTACATTGGGAAGTCATAGCCACTGCTGATGTTCGAGACGAAGACCGGGTCAAGCAGTTAATGCCTGGAGATTCTGTGAGACATGTATGATGAGAGTAAGGTGGACAACACATTCATGGAGGGGATCACACTGCTGTCATAACGGCCTGTAAAAAGGAAGGGAACGGGTGATCAGTCAAGAGCTACAGCCAGGGAATACAGGCTTACCCTGAGGGGGAGGGGAGGTGAGACTCCCTCCCAATTCAGTTTCCGAGTTTGGAAGCTGATGAAGGTGCTGTCTGCTCAGGGGAGGACAGTCAGACCCATGTCTGTGGTACCACAAGCAGCCTGACTGTACAGGAAGGGAGGGAGAAGGAAGAAGGAGCAATAGTCACAGGGGAGTCAGGAAATTGAAGAAGGTGTCAGTGTTGCTGTGACTGTCAATGTAATTCCAGGATAGTGGGGTCAAGAATCTCACAGTGTCCATCGAGTCTGCTCCACTATTCAATTTTTACTGATCGGTTTTTCAAGCCCATTTTCCTTCTTCCCCCCTTTGATCCCTGGGCAATCAAGACCTTTTCTATCTTTGTTTTAAATCTACTCAATGACCTTGCATCCACAGCCTTCTGTGGCAATGAGTTCTACAGATTCCCCACTCTCGGGCTGAAGACGTTTCCCCTTATCTCCGGTCTAAAAGGTTTTCCCTTCACTCGAAGGCTGTGCCCTTGGTTACTCGTCTCTGCTGTTAATGGAAACATCTTCCCAACGTCCATTCTGTCCAAGCCACTCAGTATTCTGTAAGTTTCAATCAGATCTCCCCTTGTCCTTCTAAACTCCATCATGTATAGTCCCAGATCCCTCAAACATTCCTCATCTGCTAAGCCTTTCATTCCTGGGAGTTTACTTGTGAGTTTCCTCTAGACCTGCTTGAGGTCAAATGCATCTTTCTTGATGTATGGAGCCCAAAGTATGACATATTCAGAAATGATATAAAGGAAAGAAAAGGACGAAGTGTAGAAGTATTGGTTCCATATAGGGTTAGATAATGAGTCTGAGAGAAAGTGGATGCCTCCAAGTTCAGAATGAATTTGGCTGGAGCTATAGAACAAAAAGTAAAAAGTTACGCTGTGAGGGATCGTGTGTAGGCCAGCACCTAGTGAAAAGGGTACAGAGATGGCAACGTGATCGTGTTGAGAAGCTTGCATTATCCAAATACAGACTGGGATACTGACCGTGTCTGGGCAGTGACGAATTGCATGGAGGGGAGCTTACTGCAGGAGTATGTGCCCACTCCAAGGGGCCGTGTACTGTTGAACCTTGGAAAAGAGATGGGGAGATTGGTTCCAGTATCAGGCGGGAACATTTTCTGGCACGGTGATCATTGTATTGTAACACTCAGAATGATGGTAGAGAATGTTGTGCATTGACTGAGTTTGAGAAAAATCAATTGACTGAGAGCTGCCTTCAGTGGAGCAAGAATGAATCTGGGAAGGAATGACCGGAACACCAAGTTGGTCAGAAAAAGAAACATTGAACAATGGGCTCCCTTCAATGACATGGGTCCGTTCGAGGAATAGTTCCTCACACAGGAAAGGCAGGGTAAACAAACCCAACACTCCCTCGATGACAATGGAGCAAAAGTTTAAGAAGAAGAACAATTGAATAGCTGTCAGATAGAGAACAGAATTGTGAACCAGGAGAAATGCTGAAGGTTTAGGGTAGAGATGGTAGAGCGGAGAAATTTATGAGGAAACGAGGAGCCAACATCAAGTTGTCACACGTGTAAGGGAGCATGCGGAAAGGTGGAGTAAAGCTGATTCAACACTTGAAAAATGATTTGTACTGAGAAGAAGAAGAATGGCTGAGTGTGAGTTGAATACTTCATCTCTGCCTTTAGCAAAGTGGCCGAACTCACCCAGGCCATGGTGACAGAGGAGGAAACTCTGTCACTAGAAAGGTTCAAAATTGATGAGGAATATCTTTGTGGCACAGGCAACAAACATGTTTCACTGTTTTTCCCTCGTTATGTGTGACATTAAATCATTCATTCATCCAATCATTCACGGAATAAAAAGGGACTGTATCAATTTGGAAACTAAATTGACTGATTGGTAGGAAATCGAGAGGAATGGGCACTAGATTTTTAACTCAGGCTGGAGATAGATTTTCTGTAAAGTTCCACAGGATTCAGTTTGGGGGACCTCATTCATTTTGATATTTATGAACGATGTACATCTGGTGTGCAGGAACCCATTCAAAGTTTACAGTTTACACAGCACTTAAAAAATGTAAACTGTGAGGCAAACGTTGTCGAACTCTAAACTTACATTGCCAGATTCTTAGAAACAGTAGAGAGGTGATTGATGAAGTTTGGCACATTGAAACATGAGAAAATGCAACTTTCTATCAAGAACATTAAAAGACAATATAAAATAGGCAGGTAAACAGAAGCACATGATGTGCAAGGACCATTGAAGTTTGTAGGACATTAAACATTGGCAAAGCATACAGTGTTCCTGTCTTTATAAATACTAACAGTTCAAGAGTAAAGAGGTGATGTTGAACTTGCATCAAACACATTCGACTTCAACAGTGTCCCATGATCGGAAGGATATAAACACATTGGAAAGGAGAAAGAACTGATCTAAAAGAATGTTTCCAGGAATGAGTAAGATCAGTTATGAAGTCAGACTGTTGGAACTGTTCTCAATGAAGTGAATGTGGCTCAGAGGAGATCGGATGAAGTTTTTCAAACTCTTAGGCAGACTGAATAGATTAGATTGGATAAAACGGTACCCACTCACAAAACGAGAGGACACAGATTTCAGGTTATGTACAATAGGGGAACTATGATAGAATTAAGAATCTTTTAACTTGGCGAGTATTTAGGATACACTTGGAAGTGTTGTAAACGGATGTTCAATGTAATTTTTTAAGAGGGGTTTAGATGATTATTGCGACTAAATAAAATGTGTAATTGTTGTGGTTCTGTTTGCCGAGCTGGGAATTTGTGTTGCAGACATTTCGTCCCCTGTCGAGGTGACATTCTCAGTACTTGGGAGCCTCCTGTGAAGCGCTTCTGTGATCTTTCCTCCGGCATTTGTAGTGGTTTGTCTCTGCCACTTCCGGTTGTCAGTTCCAGCTGTCCGCTGCAGTGGCCGGTCTCTTGGATCCAGTTCGATGTGTTTGTTGATAGAATCTGTGGATGAGTGCCATGCCTCTAGGAATTCCCTGGCTGTTCTTTGTGTGGCGTGTCCTATGATAGTATTGTTGTCCCAGTCGAATTCATGTTGCTTGTCATCCGCGTGTGTGGCAGAACACTGAATGGAGAATTTACCACAAAGGTGTACAGGAAAGCCACATACACAGACCAAGTCCTGAACGACGAAAGCAACCACCCCAACA
Source organism: Chiloscyllium punctatum (assembly GCF_047496795.1). NCBI lineage: Eukaryota > Metazoa > Chordata > Chondrichthyes > Orectolobiformes > Hemiscylliidae > Chiloscyllium > Chiloscyllium punctatum. Next base: position 65,859,525 of record NC_092751.1, on the reverse strand, counting down.
CACACAAAAGAAGTTGCATCAAGACACGGTTGAAAAGGGCCACAACACACTGCAGTACACCAGAACTGCAAAAGGAGGAAGATGAACACCTCTCCAATGTATTCGCCAAAAACAGACACCTGTGCAATTTCATCAACAGATGCCTAAGGGAAAGACAACAGAATGAGGACATGCCACAACCCAAAGGACTAGCCACGTTACCATACATCAAGAACATTTCTGAACTGACAGCCAGGCTACTACGACCACTCGGACTCATAACAGCACACAAAACAACAGCCACTCTCAGACAACAACTCAGCAGTACGAAGGACCCGATACCCAGCATGAGCAAAACCAACGTAGTGTACAAAACTCCATGCAAGGACTGCACAAAACACTACATAGGACAAACAGGAAGACAGCTAACGATCCGCATCCATGAACACCAACTAGCCACGAAACGACACGACCAGCTATCCTTAGTAGCCACACAAGCAGATGACAATCAACATGAGCTCGACTGGGACAACACCACTATTATAGGAGAAGCAAAACAGAGAACAGCCAGGGAATTCCTAGAGGCATGGCACTCATCCACAGATTCTATCAACAAACACATCGACCTGGACCCAATATACCGACCACTGCAGTGGACAGCTGGAAGCGGCAGAGACAAACCACTATTAATGCCAGAGGAAACAACACAGAAGCGCTTCACAGGAGGCTCCCACGCACTGAGGATGTCACCTAGGCGGGTATGAAACGTCTGCAACACAAATTCTGAGCACGGCGAACAGAATCACAGCAGCGAGCACCCAAGCTACAAATCTTCTCACAAACCTTTATAAATGTGTAATGGTACGGGAGAAAGCAAAAGATCACTACTCTGTCATCAACTCAGATGAAGAGCTGGTGCAAACATCATGGTTCAAGTGACACCTTTCTTGCCTTAAGATTTCTGTGGGGATTGGTGCGATGTTTCAAGACTTCTCCAACTCTAATAATACTGTGTCTCCATAACCTCATTGATCCTGTGCGATCCGTTTTTACCTCTGAAATATCCATCAGTTAAAGCACCCCCCTTATCTCTGTAACTCATACAGGCCATTTTATAAACCTCCTTTCTCTGCAATCTCCTCTAAATACTGCCTCTCTATGTAATAATTCTCAAGGCCTGACAGCTTTGTCTGTAATTACTCTGATACATAGAAAGCTCCCAATCTTTACAATCTCCTCCAGCAGACACAATCATCAGTCTATCAATGTCACTAACTCCTTCCCGCCCTGATAGATCTCATGATCTCCATAACCTCCTCCAGCCATTACACTGTTCATTATTCAGTACACCTTTGAGGGTGGCACGGTGGCAAGAACTGATGCTTCACAGCGCCAGAGACCCGGGTTCAATTCCTGCCTCAGACGACTGACTGTGTGGAGTTTGCACGTTCTCCCCGTGCCTGCGTGGGTTTCCTCTGGGTGCTCTGGTTTCCTCCCACAGTCCAGAGATGTGCAGGTCAGGTGATTTGGCTATGCTAAATTGCCTGTAGTGTTAGGTTAGGAGTATAGGTGGGTTGCGCTTCGGCGGGGCGGTGTGGACTTGTTGGGCCGAAGGGCCTGTTCCCACACTGTAAGTAATCTAATCTTTCTCTGTCCCTCACAAATCTGCCCATCTCTTTAACTTCCTCAAATCGCTACAATTTTCCCAGTTGCCTAACGTGCTCCAATATGCGATCTTCTGTGTAAAAGCCTCTTGTCCCTACAGCACTCCCGATTCTGTAACCACCTTCTGTCCCTACACAGCTCTCCATCTCTGCAGCGTCCGCATTCTAAATCCCACCCTATCTGTGGAAACACCTCCAGCCGTCCTTATTTCTGTAATCGACACCAGATCAAAAGAACCCTCTATGTATGTCGAATCTTCATTAGCCTGTACAAATCTCACTGTCTCTGAAATTCCTCTCACTACTGCAATACTCTCTATGACATCTTTCAAGAAAAGTCACATGTTGTTCAGGAGAACCTCGTCATATTAATCTCCTGCAGTGCCAATACAAGGTTTTCTTACGTCTTCTGCAATGTCTCTATCTCAAACACCTTCGCCTATAACGTCCTTATTATCGCTAATCTCATTCACAATCTTGATCGGCCTGTATGTCTGTGACCTTCTCCAGGAGGAGGAAAGGCTTTTCGTGGTAGGGGTAGATTTTGTGTTTCGAGAATCTCATAAATGTATGACTGTTTGTAGAAAGTAGAGGATTCACAGAGATGGGAAGGGTGACAGAACATTAGAGATGTCACAGAGGTTGATATCTGCAGGCGTAGAGAAAATAATCTTTAATTTCCATGTTTGACTATAGTTTTAAGAGGAACATGCTCTTAAACTGCAAATGTATGGATGTATTATTGAGTTTGGGATCTGCCTGTTCTAACTGTGGGACTCCATACGGGAATAGGTGCGAGCAGCTGATCCCACAAAGGCTGGGCAGTCTGTAATCTTCCAAATCATATTTGGGAGATCAGTTCTAGGATAGGTGAGAGCAGCTGACAATATGCTGGCAAGGAAGGAAGTGTGGGATTTACCTGGTCTGATTGTGGGACTCATTTCCAGAATAGATGTGAGTCGCTATAAATATCTAATGCGCTGGGCTTGTTCAGTTCTGAATGTACTTACCTATTCTGTATCCATATCTGCATGTGATTCCGAGCTGTCATTGTTACAACAGAAGTGACTGCTGAAAGACAGCAATTCCCAGGTGGGAATACTTGACCAGGGTCAACTCAACAGAGCATCAGATAAGATTAAGTTCTCACTTCCTGAAATATTACAATTCAAAAGTATTTAATGAAAACTAAAGTTGTTTCATCTGGTATGAATTCAGTCTGCATCATTGATCGAATCTATCCGGTCGGACAGATCAGTTCACCTGTCACAGTGTGGGCTCTATCTGTAGGCCTTGTGTGCCTTAACCACTTCTCCCAATGCCACCCATCCCTCCCACCATCTCCCACATCCGGTGGATTCTTTCTCTGATACAGACAGACACGGAAATCATTTTCATCAGGTTTCGTGGAGAGTTTCTCTTTGCAAGTTTACAGGAGACAAAATATTGATCTGGCTAGTCCAGCTAACATTTCACTTCAACCAAAACCTAAAACTATCTTTGTCATTGTAATCTCCTTCAACCCCTAGAACAATCCATATCTCTGTAATATCCCACTGTCTTCACACGCCTTCCTATCGCTGTAAACTTTTACCGAATTTACATTCGTCATGGTTTCTGGTACTTGCTGTCATCCCCAAATTCCTTCCTGTGTTTTCAACAAGGCCAATGAAACAGTAGAACGAATAGAATGAAACAAGACAGATATGACTGCAGTGTGACCAAGACTGAGAACTGAATAATTAAAGGCTTTCAGCTTTTATACAAGAAGGAGAAAAATTCCACGACAGTGAAGTAGCATTGTATATAAAGGCTGGAATCAGTATTTTTGTGATGCTAATCAATTTACACACTACTCCTCTCTGTCCTCTCCCCAATCCCTTTGTATTGGTTCTCTAGATATTGTCTAAATATCAGAAATTTCTACAACACAGATTACTCTCGAAATTGTCTGCACTGACTAAAAAGAAGGTGGAATCCAGCTTCATCCTTTCCAAAATAAAAAAAAAATCATTGTTATAATTCCACAGAGACTGTAGGACTTCAGGTTCAGACCAAGGCACATTTTTAAAATTTTCCAGAGTTTCTCCCTCGACTCCGCTTCCATGCATGACTCCCAGATCCCTTCCTTACTCCGGGTGAAATAACAACTTTCCTCACCACTTTTCTAATATTTCAACCAATTAAATTAAATATTTTCTGCTGGTAACTGAGGTCACCAATAAGAAGAAGACAGTCTCTCCCTCTCTATCCAGGCCCTTGACAACACGTGCAGGCTAATCGAATCTCCTCTCAGAATCCTCCACTTCAACCGTTCCTCATAACTGCATTATCAGTTTCCCAAGATAACAAATCACTTCTGTACCACCTCCAAGAGTGAAACATGCTCAAAACATCATTTCTCTGGCAATCTGATGCTACCTGACCTGCTGTGCTTTTCCCACACCACACTCTTTGACTCTAATTTCCAGCATCTGCAATCTTCATATTCTTCCTGTACACTCTCCATTCTAATTCCATCCTTCCATGTGCTATAGTGACCAGAACCACATGCAGCACACAGGCTGTGATTGATCTGGTTATTTATACAGTTCTTGTAAAGGCTTCCTGCTCTTACATTCTGCACTTGAACTGAGAGAGGAAATGGTGCCCTTTGCTGCCTTATTGAGATTATTGACGATGCCGGCTATCTTCTGGGTAAAAGCAAATTACTGCGGATGCTGGAATCTGAAGCCAAAAGAGAAAATGCTGGAAAATCTCACAGGTATGGCAGCATCTATAAGGAGAGAAAATAGCTGACATTTCGAGTCTAACTGACCCTTTGTCAAAGCTAAAAAAAAGGAGAAATAGGGAGGTATTTATACTAGGATCTGTCCACACGAACAGTACGTTCATTTATTGTGTATTCTTTCCATTGATTGCTGTCCCTAAATGACTTGACTTGCACTTCTCCAGGTTGCTTGGTACATTCAACTGGAGCTCATAGCTTCCAGTTTTAAGCAGACTGCTATTTGTTCGCTCATCAAATCAAGTAATTCACATCAACTGTACGAGTCTCTGCATGAAAACGAAATAGCCAGATGAATTACATACAGCTTTTCCTGCAGCAGTTCAGGCTGACAGTCCTGGATTCCTTTGGGACTTTCGAAGGGTCCATTCTTCCTGCCTCGCAGAATTCCGATATGTAAGTATTCAGTCAGCCCCTTGCTTCATACTAAACTAAGCTACAATATCAGCAGGTCTCTGACACTTTGCTTCTATTCAGTGAGGAACCGAAAAAGATGAACAATGAGCAAACATGGCCAGGGACTTTTCTACCTAGCTTCTTTTAATGATATGAATCTCCTTTATAGGGCCTCACTCTCTTTAAGTATATAATTTATGATAGTTTGCACGACAAAATCTGCACAAGACAAGGGCCTGAAACTTTTGACTTGGCCAATTTCATTTCTGTCATTTTCATGGAATGTTTGTCTCAAGTCTCAGTGAATGTTCTCATGATAACATCCTCAATCTGGCTCATTAACTACCTGCCCTGCCTCAATGTCCCTTCTTTCATCTGATACGAGCCCAATGATTATATTCCGCTTTGTTTTACGTGCCCACTGCCCACATATCCCAGATTGCACCGGATTCCCTGCTACAGATGCCAATTTTAAATAAGTTATTGCGCTCTTGGATTGGCAATCTGAAATTGCTCTGGACATGATGGCGGCGTTTGGGAAATGTGTAAACTGAGGGCCCCACTTTGTGGCTGAGCCCTTGAGGTTCTGGTGGATGGCATGGTGCAGGACAGGGACATTATCTTCCTCCAGGATAAATAGACAAAGTCTTTTCCCTGGGGTGGGGACGTCTAGAACTAGAGGCCATAGGTTTAGGGTGAGAGGGGAAAGATATAAAAAAGACCTAAGGGGCAACGTTTTCACACAGAGGGGGCTGTGTGTACGGAATGAGCTTCCAGAAGAAGTGGTGGCGGCTGGTACAATTGCAACATCAAAGAAGCATTTGGATGGGTATATGAATAGGAAGGGTTTGGAGGGATATGAGCCGGGGGATGGCAAGTGGGACTGGATTGAATTGGGATATCTGGTCAGCATGGACAGGTTGGACTGAAGGGTCTGTTTCCATGCTGAACATCTTTATGACTCTTTGACTGGCAGGGGAAGCCATGACACCAGACCTGCTAGCTTGTCCGTGATTGACCCGTCGGCCAGTGAGATGCCAGCCTTCTGGGTGAATGCCAAACAGTGTAGGAAGGACGTCAGTGACCAGGGGAAGTGCACTTTGTGACCTTGCCCTCTCTCTCTCTCGCTGTTACTGCACCCACCTCCAACCAAGACTCATGTTCTCCGACTCTCACGGAATGCAGCACCTTCTCTCGGTTTCTCTCTAACCTCTTCTCTGTCCCGCTCGCCAGCTCTGCCTGGTGTCTGTGCTGCCCACCCACTCACTCAGGAAACCTCCCCACCTTTCCCTCAGCTGTCCCAGCACTAACAGCTATACCAACCACTTCCACCTCCCTAATACCTCTTGATAATTCTCTCATTCCAGAAGGAACTATCCCACAATAGAGCAGAAAGAGAGTTATGAGACAGCCCAACATTCAACTCCTCACCCCCTCACAGAGGAAGGATCCTGACCCTAACAACCACGAGAGGCAGACTGACCGTGTTCAAGCTCCCGGACTGGGATCTGAAACTCTCCTTGACTCAGTGTGCTGGGCACCGTGACTGACTATGGACAATGGTATTAAGCGTTCTGGGTTTGAGTCTGCGCTAAACACCAAGGCAATACAGCAGGCGGGTGAGCCTGGTAGCTCGAGCTGAGGGGAAACACTGTTGAGGGCAGGTTAAGACAAGGCAATAATTCTGTGAGCATTCAAGTTCGCTCAAAGTGAGTGTGTTTAGAAACAGAATGAGCAGTCCAGATGGTCAGTCTATGATCTGGGTGAGTATCCCGGAGCACAGTGTCCTTGCAGCAGCATTGACTGTGTACAAACACGGAGTGATCAACCCAGAGGGACAGTCCATGAGCTGGGTGTGTCCCTGAGCACAGTGGACTTGCAGCAGCATTATAATGAGAGTTGTCAGTGCACCCTGAGCTGCAGCATTGAAGTAAAGAAGCGTATTGTTAGTGGGTCGGAGATGTGCTGAGATGGCATGGTCAGGCTGGCATGTGTCAGATGCCAGCATTGGTGGGTGTGGAGTACATGCAGCTTCTGTTCATGCAGTGTTCCCGAGAAGCTGGTATCCAGGATAGAAGTCTGCAGGAGCGAGCAGCGAGATGGAGTCACCAGGTACCAGGTCTGACTTTCATGTCAAATTCTCCATATTGAGTTTCCCAACAGTGGGGGAGGATATGAAGCTGCAATTTGGGGGGAGGGGGCGTGTGGGGGTGGTCGGTGGGATCCACAATAATGTGGCTGTTGATCATCAGTAATCATTCAGTGAACATCCCGCCACTCCCGCACTCAAATCGTGTCTTAAAGAACAGTCCAGTATAGGAAAAGGTCCTTCAGCCCAGCAAGCCCGCACTGACACATGATATCTTTCCAAAGTTAAAACAAAAGTATTTGCTCCAATATCTTTGATGTCATTCTATTCCTTACTTACTCAGACTTGTTCCAAGATCCCTCTTAAACCTTGCGATATTGGCTTCTTCCCCTCTATCAGTGCATTCCAGGCACTTTCACATTCTGTCTGGAACAGTAAAAAAACCTTACCTATCACATCTCCTGAACTTTCTCCCTTTTACCTAAAACCTACGGTCCTGAGTAATTGATATTTCTACTCTGAGAGAAAAAAAAGCCTCTAACTGTCCTTCTATCTATGCCTCTGATAATTTTGTAGATATCTATCAGGTTACCCCATAGCCAATGATGGCCAGGTGCAAACAAACCACGTATGTTCAATTTCTCCTTCTGGCTAATACCCTCCAAACCAGACAACATGCTGGTAAAACTTTTCCATCCACTCTCCAACACTTCAACATTGTGTGGCAACCAAGAGTGTACCCATTATTCTAAATGTGCCTCGAACTAAGTTTCTCTACAGCTACAATATGACCTGCTAATGTTCATATTGCACGCTCCGATGCACGTTTGCAAGCTTGCCATCAGTCGTCTTGATCACCCTCTCCACCCATGTTACCACTTTTAGGGAACTGTAGAGCTGTACACCAAGATCACTTCGGATGTTGATGCAATCAGTAGTTTTTCCATCCATTTTATACTTCTATCCTTTATTAGACCTTCCAAAATGCATCATGTCACAATTGTTCAAATAAAGTTACATCTGTGATTTCTCTATCCAAGTCTGCAGCTGACCTATATCTTGCTGTTTCTCTGGGAATCATTCTCACAATCTGCAACTCCGCCAATCTATTTACAGATCTATAGTCACAAAAACACTGTTCCACCATTACTCTGTCTTCTATGACCAGGCAGTTCTCCATACTAAGTGAATGCTGATCCCACATCACTGTACAGTGGGAGATATGTCGGGCCATAATCGTTACTGTACTGTGGGAGGTATGTCGGACCGTGATGATTTCTGAACAGAGGGAGTGATGTCAGGCTGTGATGGTCACTGTACAGAGGGAGGTATGTCGGGCCATGATGGTTACTGTACAGTGGGAGGAATGTAAGACCGTGATGGTTACTGTACAGTGGGAGGTATGTCGGTCTGTGATGGTTACTGTATAGTGGGAGATATGTCGGTCTGTGATGGTTACTGTATAGTGGGAGGTATGTCGGGCCGTGTTGGTTACTGGACAATGGGAGGTATGTCGGGCCGTGATGGTTACTATACAGTGGGAGGTATGTCGGGCCGTGATGATTACTGTAAAGTGGGAGATATGTCTGGCTGTGAAATTGCAGACTGCATGAGCTATACAGAGTAAGATTCTGTTGCTGCTGATGGCCCTCTGCACCTCTTGGCTGCATCATTATTGGTTAGTCAATCTGTATAATGTCTGTCCCATTCAGTACTCAAGGGGCTACATATCATGGTGAGGACGGTCTGCAAAATGTGAAGGTAGCCCTTGCTCCCCATTGTGGAGTGACCATTCTTACTGATATATGAAATGGAGAGACGTATCTGCAGCAGGCAGATCAGTGACGATGTGGTCAATTATGTGTTTCCCTTTTATTAATTCCACCATAACCTGCCACAAAGCAGTCTTGCAGCCACAGGATCCAGCATCAACGCTGAGCACTATCATTAGACTGGATTGCCTACAGAGTGGGAACTGACCCATCGGCCCAACCAGTCCACACTGACCCTCCGAAGAGGAACACACACCTCTCTAACTAATGCACTGAACACTATGGGCAGTTTACGATGGCCAATTCACCGGGGCTGCGCATCTTTGGACTGCGGGAGGAAACCCACCCAGACACAGGGAGAATGTGCAAACTCCACACAGGCAGTCGCCCGCGCCTGGAATCAAACCTGGGGCCCTGGTGCTAGATGGCAGCAGTGCTAACCACTGAGCCACCATGCCACCCTATATTGACTATCTACCAAGGAGCTATCCCCCTCTGCCTGGCTGTGTCCTGTCAGTGGGACAAAACCTACCAGAGAGGGTGGTGATGTTGCCTGGGACATAGTCCTGTTCACAGATTCCTGCTTTACAGACAATATCTGACTGTTGCTTGATTAGTCCATGGGAAATATATACCAGGTCACTTTCACATTTTCTGTAATGAAGTTTTAATATCACTTTATTTCTTACATATTTTAAAATAAACCAAAGATCATTGTTTTTCAGTTGAAAACAATTGAAGTGAACAATAACTGAAATATCAGAGCGCACACCTAACTATTACACAATTCAGTGACTGTAGTAAACAGCCGATTCATGTTCAGGTCAGTGAACACACCATCTCGCAGACAGCAAAGCTGTTGAAAATGACTTTAACGAAAAGCCTGAATTCAGACACAGTGTTATTTGGCCCCACCACGACCTCCAAAATACTGGCCATCTCCAAAATCTGTCCAGAGAGCTCCCAAACTGGAGCTGCGCAGTTACTCGCACAATCCCTCACAGTAGACTGGTTAGAGACATACCTGAACAACAGGGTGATGTGTGTGGAGCAGACTGGTCAATTGACTAGCACATGGCACTGGTCCAGACGCAGTTCAATATTTATAACAACGACCTGTAAACAGCCATGTCTTGCAAGTATATTTCTTCTTGTGTTCCACCTAAACTCTGTAATTGTGCACCTTGGCCCTGATCCTGAATGAAGGTGTTATAAAGGTAATGGACTCCTGCAGCACATGGCGTCTTACATTGAATCCCTCATAAACCGCATCCAGTGTATGTTAGCCCCACAATGTCAGTATCCAAACAGAATTGTGCAATTCCATTGATGGCCAGCGTGATCCCAGCCAAACAACCTTGTGTGTGACTTGAGCTGGAAATCACTGTTTAAATGGTTGCAGCATTGTTCTAACCGTTAACAGCCATTAAGTAAAGTCTCTTTAATGACGGTCCGATATCCTTTCATAATACCAAATTTAGATTGGCCAATAAGCACAAGATTCACCCATTTATTCAGTACACTGTTATAATAACAATATGATGAAAACTCACAGTAAGTAGCATTGAAATGATGAGTCTCATTGCCACACCTAAGACCAAATTGTTATTAAGTACAAGGACTTTGAAAATACACAATTACTTTCCCTTGTATTAATATTGTTAACGCATAGTCGATTCTCCTGCTCCTCAGATGCTGCCTGAACGTCCCAGTTTTTTTTTCAGAACCACACTTTTTGACTCTGTTCTCCAGCATCTGCAGTCCTCACTTTCTCCCTGCTAATATTCATCATAATAATTTTCGTGGCAACAATGTCACTGTGTGTTTAAACATGTTCCAGTCAGATATGAGTACGTTTTCAGTTGCTTCTGTCTATCTCAGAGCTCAGTAATGTGGGATGAGAATGCCAGTGTCTGTGTGATGCTCGGTGTGGAGGCCATGCCTCTGAGAGACTGACAGATTGTTTCAAACAGCATATCCCTTCAGCTGTTCACAACAAGCAATGTACTGCCTGGACCCAACCAGCCTGAGCTCACAAAACCCAAAACCGTGTCCAGCATTGAACAGGTCTAGACAATACTTTTATGTTAATTTATTCATGAAATGTGATTTGGACGGCATTTATTGATCGATAGGGAACTTAAAACAGTGACACTGAAGGAACGGCAATATACTTCCCAATCAGAATGGTAGATGGCTTGGAACAGAACCCGAACATGGTGGGGGTCCCGTGTGTCTGCTTCCCTTGTCCTTCTCGATGGTCGAGGGTTTCAGAGGTACGTTGTAAGGAGCCTTGGTAAATTTCTGCAGAGCACTGTGTAGATGGCAGATATTGCTGCTACTGAGCGTCAGTGAATGAGGGGTGAAGCTGCACTCACACGGGCAAATGGAAGTATTTAATCGCACATACATTCAACATGTGTCTTAGCAATAGGGGACAGGCTTTTGGAAATTTTGAGGTGAGTTATTCCTGCAGAATTTCGAGCCCCTGACATACACTTGTAGCTAAATAATTTATATGCGTCAAAAAGTCGCGCTGGAAAAGTAAAACAGGTCAGGCAGCATCTGAGGTACAGGAGAAGTCAATGTTTTAGCATAAGCCCTTCCCAGGAATAGGTAATGAAATCATATGGTCAGTCCAGTTCAGGTTAACGATTATCCTCGCGATATTGTTTGGTGTGTGTTCAGTTATGGTGGTGGAATTGAACGTGAGAGGATGTGGTTCACTTTTCCATTGATATAAGTAATAGTTCTCTGGCACATGTGCAATGGAAATGGTATTGTCATTGTTAAGCACACACCTGCATGTTTCCAGGTTCTGTTACATTTGGACAAGGACTGCTTCAGTATCTGAGTAAATCATGAATGGTGTTGAATACTGTCCAATCATTGGCAAACATCCCCACTTGTGATTTTACAGTCATTTATGAAGCAGCTGAAAATTATAGGGCCTAGGGCAGAGAGCACTCTTGTAGCTCACTGATGCTGTCCCTCTCTCTGAGTTAGGAAGCTTGCTTCTAGTTCCACCTGCTCCAGAGGTGTCTAACAACATATCTGAATGGAATAATATTTCAATATCTACCACACAGAGCTGCGTGAGGATTTGGTTAGCTCAATCAGTTGGATGGCTGGTTTGTAATGCAGATTAATGCCAACAGTGTGGGTTCAATTCCTGGGGTGACTAAAGGACTGTCCTACTCAATCTTTCCCTTACTTGAGGTATGATGACTGTCCAGTTAAACTGCCGCCAGTTGTCTCTATCATCCTGTAGGAGTATGGTGCCCTACCTTTACATTGCTGATCTACAGGCTTACCCAGAAACCCCGCCCCTGGGGACCTGCGGCAGAGCTGAGATGGCTGCTCTCTCCCAACCCCAGCCAACTTCCTTTGTACCAGGTGTAACTTCTATCAGTGCAGACGATTCCTGTTTGCCGCTAATCCTGGATGCGACATTTGGTCAAATGCAATTATTATCATGTAAAAAGTGACTGTCACCTCACCTCTCGAATTCAGCTGTGTATTCTCTTGTTGTACATCATTAAACCAAGGCTTCAATGAGCCCAAGGGATGAGAGCCCAAACTGAGCTTTAGCGAGCAGGTTAGTACTGAGGAAGTGCTGCTTGATCCCACTGTAGATGACATCTGCCATCCCTTTATTAATGACAGGGATTAGAGCAATGGGTTGGTCACTGATTGTCCGATGTTTTGTCTGTGTGTGTACAGAACACACCCGGATAGCTTCCCACATTGTCAGGTAGGTCCCAGTGCTGTATCCCAGCAGGAACAGCCGGAATGGAATGTTATCATGGCCCATAGCCTTTGCATTCTCCAATCCCTCCAGCTGTTTGTAGATACCACACAAAGTGAGTCGGATTAGCTGAAGACTGCCATCTGGAGGAGACTAAAATAGATCATCACATCGATATTTCTGTCTGAACATTGCTATGAATGTTTCAGCCTTAGATTTCTATTATTGTGCTAAGCCCTTCCATCATTCAGGAATGTGTTATTGGTGTATTCTTCTCCTCCAGTGAGTTGTGTGATTGTCCACCACCACTCACCCGGATTGTAGAGATTAGGTCTGATTCACTGGTTACATCTGTGCCAGTGTTTTATCTGACACCGTGAGGCTGAGAGAGGGGAGTCAGCAGGAGGTTTCTGTGTCAGTGTTTGATCTGACACAATGAGCTTCAAACCTCCTCCAAACCTCCCCCCTTCGCTATCTCTCTCTCCTTCCCCCAACCCTACATTCCTCTCTATCTTATAACCTCCTCCAAACCTTCCACCCATCCCATCTATATAACTTCCTCCAGCCCCTACTGCCTTTGCTATCTCTATAACACCCTCCGTGCACTATACCCCTATTATATCTCTCTAACTTCCTCCAAACCCGACACCCCTCCCTATCTCCTTAACCCTTTCCAAATACTGCACCCTTTCCTAGCTCTCTAAACTCCTCCAATCACTACTCCCTTTCCTATCTCTTCAACCTACTCTAGCCCCTGCACCACACTCTATCTCCTTAACCCATTCTAAACCCTGCTCTTCTCCCTATATTTCTGAACCCTCTAAACCCTATTCTTCTACCTACTTACTCAACCCCACCAAACACCTCCCTATCTATCTAATCACATCCAATCCCTACACCCTTCCCTATCTCACTAACCTGTTCCAAACCCTATGCTACTCAGTATCTCTCTCAAACCCTGCACGCCTCCCTATCTCTCTAACCCCTCCAAACCTACACATTTCCCTATCCGTCTCACCCCCTCCAATCCGTAACCCTTCTCTATCTCTCCAACCGCCTTCAAACCCTATACTACTCCATAACTCTCTCAAACCCTGCACGCCTCCCTATCCCTCTAATCCACTCCAAACCCTCTACCCCTCCCTATATCTTTAAGACCCTCCCAAATCATATACTACTCCCTATCTCTCTCAACCCGCTCATACTACCCGCTAATGTTTTATCACGCCTCATATTTACGCTTCTACTTCCGTTTTACGTTTAGCCTTACACATATGGTAGTTGCCTCCATTGACCTGTTCAATTTGTACCTGCTTTAAGCTTCTCTTTCCGATTTAATTCCCTTCTTACTGCAGCAACTGACTCCATAATGACTAATAATGCATCACCACCTCCTCCTTTACCCCTCTCCTGTGCTAACTATAGTTCTTGCACCGCAGAATATTCAGTTGTCAGCCCTGACCTCCCTCAAGCACATCTCTGTAATGGCAAAAATGTCACAATTCCACGTATCACCGTGTTCCCTTATCACATCTGTCTGTCCGATAATATACCAAACATTAAGGGAAAGCACATCCACCCTGGAATATATTACCTGGAATACTCTGTACCTCGGAGTTCTTCAGTCATTGACTGCTCGTTATCAAGCTGCCGAATTCATGAACCAAAACTGTAACTCTGGGACTGAATAAATATTTGTTGAATAGTAATTTCGTTTTCAGTAAATGTATTCATCAAATGCAACTTTCCAGAACTGAACGGTCAGCTCTAAATATGGCGATTTGGCGATTTCTGCTGATTTATTGTCTACTTAGTGTGCAGAGGGGACAACCCTTTGTAATGGAGAAAGTGAGACCTGAAGATGCTGGTGATCAGAGTCAAAATGTGTGGCGCTGGAAAAGCACAGCCAGTCAGGCGACATTTGAGGAGCAGGAGAGTCAAAGCTTTGGGCATCAGCCTTTCATCAGGAAGGCATTGGTGCCTTCCCATGTTTTCCATTCCATGATTAACAGGTTATAGGGAACCATATGTGTTAAGGAAAGCAGCACTGTATGGAGCCCTGAACTGGAAAGCAGTCAATCAGATAGTAGACATGGTGAGTTGAAGTACAGACTGATTGAAATACAAACATAGGGATAGATAAATCTCCTAGGCCATACGGGATCCACACTGGCTTACGACAGGAAGACAGCGAAGAGATTACTGTACCTTTGGAGATGATCTTTGCGTCCTCACTCTCCATTGGATTAGTGCCAGATGATTGGAGGGTGGCAAATGTCACTCCCTTGTTCAGGAAATGGAATAGGGATAATCCTGAGAATTACAGACCAGTCAGTTTACATCAGCATTGGGCAAAGTTTTGGAGAGAATTCTGAGAGTCACAATTTATGATTACTTCCAAAGCAGTTTGGTTAGAAATAGTCAGCATGGCTTTGTGAGGGGCAGGTCATGCCTCACAAACCTACTGAATTCTTTGAGGATGGGATCAAACACATTGAAGAAGCGAGAGTAGTGGATGTGGAGTACATGGTTTTTAACCAGGCGTTTGGTAAATTTCCCCATGGTAGGTTCATTCAGAAAGTAAGGACGCATCGATACAGGGAAAGCGGCCTGTCTGGACGCAGAATTGACTGGCCCATAGAAGACAGAGGGTGGTGGTAAATGGCAAGCATTCTGTCTGGTGCTCAGTGACCATTGGTGTTCCATTGGGATCGTTTCTGGGGCCTCTGCTGTTTGTGATATTTATAAATGACTTCGATGAGGAAGAGTGTAGGTGGATTAGTAAGTTTTTCAATTTAACAAAGCATGGTGCAATTGTTGGTAGTGTGGAGGGCTATTGTAGTTTACACAGGACATTGACAGGATGCTGAACTGGACTGATAAGGGACAGTTGGAGTTCAACCTGGAAAATTGTGAAGCGATTCAGTTTGGAAGGTCAAATCTGAATGCATAATACACGGTTAAATGTAGGATTCATACATTGTGCAATAACAGTGGGATCTGATGATCCATGTCATAGCTCCCACAAAGTTGCCACCCAGGTTGATAAGGTTCTTAAGAAGCCGGATGATGTTTTCATTAGCATGGGGGTTGAGTTTAAGTAGTGAGGTTATGCTGCAGCTCTATGGAACCCTGGTGAGATCACACTTAGAATATTGCGTTCCGTACTGGTCGCCTCGTTATATGAAAGATGTGGAAGCATTGGTGAGTGTACTGAGGAAATTTATCAGGACGCTGCTTGGACTGGAGGGCAGGTCTTGCAAACAAAATACAGGGAACTAGGGATTTTTCTCATTGGAACGTAAAAGAATGGAACATGACTTGATAGAGGTGGACAAGATGATTAGAGGCATACATAGAGTGGATAGCCAGGAATTTTCACCGAGGACGGAAATGGCTATGATGAGGGGGCACGACTTTAAGGTAATTGGAGGAATATTTATGGGAGATGTCCGAGGTAGGTTCCTTACATAGAGAGTGTGGGTGTGTGGATAGGCACATGAATGATCGTATAATGAAAGGTATGTAGGTTAGTCTGAACTTAGAACAGGATAAAATGCCAGCAGGACGTCAACGGCAGAAGGGCCTGTACTATGATTCCTGTTTCACCAAGCTTGTAGGTTCTCAATTCTTGAGTGTGTGAGGGAGTGATGTGTGTGAGATCAGGAAGCTTTGACGAGGTGTTAGGTCAAAACTTACATTTACGTTGTGCATTGTTACAGTCACCTGAGTGCCAGTACAATATGTGTATGTAACCACACACCAAACAGAGTCCGCCAAGTTCAGTTATTAATGTGCTTCTTGGCCTGCCATTTACTGCTGTTTTCTTCAGATGTATTCAGTTTGGTGAACCGTGTATTAATCTCTGGTCATCCACAAAGATGTAAAATTTCATTTTGATACTGGTGATAATGAAGGTGACATTTATTGGCTATGGGTTCAGAGGTTTCTTTGTGAGACTCAAGATAGTGCATCAGACTGTCAACTTTTTAACGTCTTTTCCCAGCATCCGGTCCAGGGTGCAGAAATATGGGGTCTGGGAGGTAGGTCAGGTGTCAGCACCATCAGTAAGTTGTGCGGTGTGATTCTGACACTGCATGTCGACACATCTGCCCACTGGGCCAGGCTCTGACTGAAGATGATTTTTAAAAACCTGGTTGCTGGTCAGCCATTGATATCTAATTTGGATATTATTTGTAGCTACACTGAGACCAGTGATAGACTGTTAGCGAGCTCCCACCTTTCCCAGGGTGGATTCCAAATTATTTGTTGTGAAGAAATGTTTGACTGACTGCCCTGACCCAGGTTAGAAACTCTTTACACAGATTTAGGAGCAGGTCAGTGTGTCACTCAGCATCACATGCGACTGTGAATTCCAGTAACACTGTAAATGATTCAAAATCTTTTGGAAGCCATTTTTAGCGGAGCTCATTTCAAGGTGTTGAGTTTACTGACCCGAACAATAATCAACTGTTAGCTATGTTTCGTGAATTGGGCAAAAATGAGATATTAAGTATGATTATTCAACTGAACTATAATCTCTGAAAACAATGAGGTCGATTCTATATTTACGGGAGTAAAGTAAAAACTCCTATCAATTTTTTGTCATGCAAAAATAAAGAATGCACATTTTATTTTACTTCGAATAAAGAACATGGTACGTAACTGTTATGATCAGAATTATACATTCAATGTCAGGATTCAAAACAATGCATTGCCACTCCAACATTTTGAAAATGGTCGGCTTCTGAATGATTACATGTTCAGAGAGAGTAAACGATTGGGCAATCAATTAGAATTAGCGTTCTTATACATTTATATATAATCAATCAGTTAAATTTCTCAGTGAAATGTACGAGCTTCAACTAAAAGCCAGCAACTTAGAAATGGCAATGATTCAACATGCACTGTGAATGATTTATGTTATCACATTATAGCGAAGAATAATTTGAAAACTTCCGATTTTTAGAAAGAATACTACTTAATATGAAATGTGGACAGTGAAAGAAAAAGGACATATTTTGGTGTGAGGGAAATGTCAGACCTTTTCAAAGAGATTTGTGCCAAAGCAATGATATATTTGTTTTCGTTATCAGAACATAACATTTAAAATATTCATGTTCTGAGTAATAAATAGACTACATAATGAGACTGACCTTGCAATATTTGCATTTTAAATGTTTATCCTGCAATAAATAATCAGATATTTGCGAGCACTTAAAACGGGAAATAATCCGATACTGATTTTTATTTGCATCAGACACATGATAGAGTACAAGCCTTTCAAGTACAGGAGGAGGCCATTGGCCAATGTGTGTGCACCAGCTCCAGTAATGTTTCCCCAGCACCTTCCATTTGCCAGCCCTATCTCTGTAGCCCATTAAATTTATAATTTAAAAATATACATCCAATTCTTTATTGAATCATCATCTACAACTCTCCCAGGCAGTCTAATCCAAATCCTAAGAACTCTCTCAATAAAGAAGTATTTATATATCTCAGTCCCAGCTCTTTTGCTGACCATTTTGAAATTAGAACTCCTTGATGCTGTAATGCCAACAAACGGAAACAGAGTTTTCCTGTTTTACTCTGCAACTTTCTTCATACTTTATAAGTTCACATCTTTGTCTGTTCTGCTCCAGGAAGAATAAGCCTTGCAAGTACTGTAACAAACCCTACGTCGGAAAAAACAGGCAGAAAACGAGCCACCTGGATGCATGAACAACAACTCGCCAGAAAAAAGACATGACCTACTACCAATGGTCCTTACATACGGATGAGGAAGTATATCATTTTGACTGGGTCTGCACATCCATCTCGGACCAGCCAAAGAAAGACACGCACGAGAATTCCGAGAAGCATGGCAATCCAAACGGAACTCTATCAACAACACATCGATTTTCATTCCAATTAACACTCTCTGAGGAAAAGGACCAGGCATGAAATCACCAATACTGGAAATTACATCGCTGACTCAAAGAAACCTAAACACTTAAATAGCAAGTGGGACATAAAACTAGCATTTCACCGGAGTCTCACTGATAATGATCACTAGGATAGTGATGAACCATCGGAAAATGAACTCTCCAACTCAAACTGACATCCAGTAGAAATGCAATTTCTCTCGTCCTTTCTTTAACTAAATCCTTCATTCCAGTTATCATTCTGATTAGTTATAAAGTTATTGGTATTCTTCTGCAAAGTAATATGGTGTCTGTCTGATTGTGTGTGTGAGTGCGTGTTTCAAAGAGAGAGACAGAACAATCCTCTGTAATCTCTGAATTACTCCCCGTGCCCTATGGAAAAGAGGTAAGGATTAGGATGGCGGTATAGTTTAACATGTTGTTAAAAAGCTAGTTCAGGGTTGATGGTTTCAGATTTTTGGATTATTGGGAATTCTTCCAGGACAGGTGGGACTTGTACAAAAAAGACAGATTGCATCTTAACTGGAGGAGCAACATCATCCTTTTGGGGAACTTTGCTAGTGCATGTCGAATGGATTTAAACTAATAAACTAGGAGTTTGGTATCAAAGCAGCGGGTCAGAAACTGAGTAGAAGGTCGAGATGAATAGCAAATCAGGCATGGCCAGTCTAATGACCATGCTGAGGGAAGGAATATATCAGTTCACATTGTGAGATGGAAGTTGGAATAAATGATAGAGATGAGGCTCAGGTTTATCAGCGATTAACAAATGAGGATGGAGAGTGTGGGGGATGTGAGGGATTGAGGTGTGAGAGATCAGGAAGACAGTGCACAAGAAAATATTAAAGGGTAAATATTGAAGGGATGGAGTAGAGTGGGGAATTCTATGATTAATAACTGGCAGCAAAACACAGGAAAACTTGCTTTTTATCAAAGCGAATATCTGGGAAGTAACTTATTATGCTTAAAGAAATAGCACCCTCATAGCTAGAAGTCTGCATTATATTGAAAGAAAATCTGTGTCCATGACATTGCTGTAGCTATAATAATGGTGGTAAACAGCTGGAAAAATGCTCGTGTTGTTGTGAGACAATGCTTGCACTGAGCATGTGAATTACCCTGGATGTTCCCAGAGATGGCTTGGATGCTGAAGGTGGAGAAAGGGCTGAAACTCCATGAGATGATTCTGGTTTGTAATCTCGCCACTGACTGAGTCCAGTCAAAGGAACAAACCAGCAACTGCCATTGCTTATTGCTTCAGAATATATCAGAGCATTCATGGCTGCCAACGCATAGAATCATGAAACGAATTAAAGGCCTATCACATCCGTGCCAGCAAGTGCACATCCAAAGGCTTTTTAAATGTTTGTGTTTATACCTCCCTCAACGACCCTCCTAGACAGTGCATTCCAGATTCATACCACCCTCTGAGTACGAAACACATTCCACAAATCCTCTCTCAAATCCCTGCCTTTCACTTCAAAACTGCGTTCCTTTGTTTTTGACTAAGGGAAAAAGCTTCTGATTGTTCATCTTCTCCATAGCCCTATACTCCAGTATACCTGTAGCAGGTTCCCTCCTCAACCTTCCCTGCTGCAAAGAAAATACGAGCAAATTTAGCCCTCCCCATTCATAGTTTGAGTACTCACTTGCCTTATTACTTCTGACATGCATCATCCCACATCTATTAGTGTTACATTTCATCGGCCATTGATCTGGCTATCTGAATAATCTATTTATATTCTCCTGATTGTGAGCCACTCAGCACAGCTTTGTGTCATCCACAACATTGGTCAGCATTCCACTGCCCTCCCCTCCCTCCCCATTTTCCACATGCTCACCATCGTCATTTATGAATATCACAAACAAACCGTGATTTCCTTCCTGTTTCCTAGCTGTTATTCATAGGGAGCTTTGAGAATTCCAGTCTCTGTTTTTTTCTTATTTTGGTCAATTTACAGAGTGATTTGGTTAACAACTTTTATGAGGAAGCCAGAAATAACATTTTCGACACAGAGTTGAATTTACCTTTTACACTTTACATGTTTTATTCATAAAGCTTGTAAATAATTTAGGATGAACTAGGGTTTGGCATCTTGCGCTGGAACATTAACCTTTTGGAGGCACTGCAATAGCCAGAGCTGGAGACATTTTTCATCTGCAGGATGGACACAGACTAATTCATTGTTTGTTTAAATCAGCTAGTGTGATGAGGATAAATACTCAATTAAATTCTATGTTATGGACAAACTGAAGGAGATCAAATCATATTCTCATGTCTACCTTGAATTGGAAGCAAATACATACTGTAAAGAAAAATCAAACATGTTGAAACACCACACAAGACAAGAAAAAAAATCCTCAGCACTTGATACAGAAAGATAGAGTACCTGTATCACCTTAACAAGAATCAAGTGATAGAAAAGAAAGAACATGAAATCCTTTTTTTAATTTTGAATGGAAACCTGATCTCGATTTTCCTGAACAGTGATGTTTTTGCACCCAATCCCGCTTGCCCAAAAACAAGTTTCTCCTTGTCACTAAAACTTCATCCGTCATTCTTCCTCCTTCGTCCTACTCTTTCCTCACACTCCGACTTTCCTTGCACTACCCCTTCTGTTGCTACATGCTCTTCCACTGATGATTTCCCTTTACTCCCTCCTTCTGTCACTCCCACCATAAGTTCCACCAATTCCCCAATTACTCCCACTTCATCTGACTATCGCATTCCCTTTTTGCTTTCCAACTGGGATGATGGGAGCCACTGGCTTCTGTTCTGCTATTGATCATCAGTGAATGTTGAGATTGGGATGATCAATGTCCAATCGGATCAGACAGTAGTGTGTGTCTGTCACTGTTGATGCACCGTGAACAGGATGGTTTTGTTCCCCATGGTCCAGAGTGGAGTATCTTTCTGTCTCTGTGTCACAGTGCACAACCAAACAGCCTCATCACAAATAGGATGAACCTTTCCTCAAAATCAGAAGTCCATGCATCAGTTTTCCCTTAAACATTGTGAGTACAGTGAGCACATTGTTCAAACAAGCCGTGTTTTACACTTTTGCTTTTTATTATTTTAACGGTTTACCTCTTTTGAGGTGAGATCAGAGTAACTTCCCTTGCATAAAAGCAGTATTTGATTCATGTGGATCACGGACACTGAGTAAACAGGGGTCAATGGGAATCGGAGAAAATTCTGTACTGGTAATTTCCTCACTGAACAATGACACCTTCCCCAGAGCGTTTGAGAATGACAAATAAACTCTGCCCTTGCTGATACTGCCAAAAGCATAGATGACTTTGTCCTGTTGATAACATCAACATTTATTATGTTTTCACAGTTTTGTCTAAAATCTCAGAAAAGTAAGACTTTGCTGATTGAGTGTCACTCCAATGAAATCAGGGCATTACAATAAGATTACGTTCATTTTCATTCAGTTACGTCCTGAGGACTGACCATGTGATTGCAGTGCCAGTGATATCAACATTTTATCTGTGCAAAAGCATCACATCTCATTGGCTCAAGGCTGCACCACTCCCCAATTCTATTTCTTTCTCCGCTCATTCGCCATGCTCATCAGATGTATGAGGCGCACAAGATGCAATAACACAGAGATGTCTATGACCCCTTGGAACCTGCCTCCCCAGCCATGCCCTACACTCTGACTGCATCCCCTCCCCCAAATGCACCTCCTGTCGTACCTTCACCCTCCCTCCTACCCTTCCACACTCTGATGTTGAATGTTCTGTACTTAACAATGGTCTCAGCGTTATCCCACTGTGCCCCGACTTAATGAATTTCGGGTACGGCATGATGTTGAACTCTTCTCCCAACATCTTCTCCTCGGTGCCCATTTCTTTGGGCAAAGATTCTGTTCCCTGTTCCACAGACTCTTCGAATAGCTCCAATACTCTTCCTCCACCTGGACCTCTCCCTCTGCTGTTTGCTTGAACTCAATCTGTTCATTGAGAATGTTCGATGTGACATTGATTGTCTTAATTTATCTGCATCCCCTCACCCAATCCAACAAATCACCCTCTGAACAGGATGTACGCCGTGTGCTTTGTTCCAACCCTGACTCTATTATTCAGCCGGTGCTGGTAAGGGTGATGCTGGTAAGGGTGGACTGACCTCTACATTGCAGAGACTGAGGGCCAGCTCTCAGTTATCTCCTCATATCACCTGCTGGACCATGACCCGACTATGGCACATAAGGCCATTGTATCAACTATGATAATTGACCACATTTCATCTGGTCATTCACACCGTACTTGCCCCCACCTAACGGTCCCCAAGCTGATGGTCCTCTGATAGCAGAGCTCACTTCTATCTCCTCCTGAAAATCCACAATCAGATCTGCCTGGGCAGACCCATTGCTTCAGCCTACTCCTGCCACATAGAGGGGGTGCATAGATACACACGTTGGCTCCAGTCATACCTGTTTCTTCAAGGGGTACATAGACCAATTCCCCGTTCCACTTCTGTTCCAGACCCATCCACAACTCTTTCTCCAATGCATAGATTATACCATCGATTCTGCTTCTCTCTCTTGTCCCGAATTTGAAAAAAAAACATCGATTTCACTTCCAATTTACATCCCTCCCTCACTTTCACCTCATCTTTATCTGATTCATCACTTCCTTTCCTCGGCTTCTCTGTTTCCATTTCTGGGGATCGACAGGCCACTAATATCCAGTATAAACAAACCGACTCCCACAGCTACCTGGAGTATACACCCTCACAACCTGTTTCGTGCTAATACTCCATTCCATTCCACCAATTTTTCTGTCTCCACCGCATTGCTTCTGATGATGTCAATTTCCAAAATCTCCACTTTCTTCCTCAACGGAGAATTTCCCAGCACTGTTCTTGAGAGAGCCCTCAACCAGGTCTGACCCAACTCTTGCATATCTATTTTCACCGTCTCTCTACCCTCCTGCGACAGCACCACAATTCCTGTTGACCTAGTCTACCATCCCACCAGCATTCACATGAAGTGGATCATCAGCCGCTATTTCCCCCACCTCCAGCAAGATGCCATCTCCAGATACATATTTTACTCCTCAAAATTGTCCGCCTTTTGGAGGGACCAGGACACCCTGGTTCACTCTTTATTCACTCCCATTACCCCACCCTCACCCCCACCACAGGCCCACTTCACTTGCCCCTGCCGAAAGTGTAACATGTTCGCACTTCTGTCCTCCTTTCTCACTATCCAAAGGCCCAACCACACCGTACCGATGAAGCTACACCTTACCAACATTTCCCATAATTAGTCTACTCGATTCGCTTCTCACGATGTGGTCTTCTCTACATTGGGGAAACTAACGGTAGCCTGGGTGACCGCTTCTCTGAACATCCAAAGTGTATCTATACAAATGACCCTGAGCTTCCAGTTGCCTGCCAGTTTAATACCACATCCTGTTCCCTGGCCAATATCTCTGTGTCAGGCTTGCTGCAGTGTTCCAGGAAAAATCTATGCAAACTGGAAGAACAACGCCTCATTTACCATGTGAGGACCTTACAGCCTTTCAGACTCAAAATCAACTTCAATTATTTTCGGCCCTGAACTCCCCAATGTCATCGGCCCCGACCGATAATACACCAGGCCTAGTTCTCACATCGCCTTCCATTACACACCCTCTCTGTTTAGCCACTAACAATCTCCATTAACAGCTGTCCAGCCCCTTCTGCATATCAACCAACATTTTCCTAGCTACCATCAGTTCTGAGGAAGGGTCACTGAACCCGAAACGTTAACTGTGATTTCTCTTCACAGATGCTGCCATACCTACTGAGCTTTAGAAGCAACTTCTGTTTTTGTTTCAACATTTTCATGGCAAATTTTCACAATCCAATACGTCATCGATATTTAGAGCCTTGTCAAACATAGGAACTTTGTAATTTTTCATTTAATGTCCATAACAAATTACTCAAGATCCATGTGAGACAGGGGATTTGATGTCATCGTTCAGATCAGACAATTTGTCACAGTTCAGAAAGAAAAAGAGATCGAAAGAGCTGGAGCAAAACTCAACAAATCTGGCAGAATTTGAGCAGAGATGCATAGCATTAACATTTGATTTTTCAGAAATGTCACATCATAATCAATATGTTAACTCTGTTTCTATCTGCAGATACTTCTTCACGTTTTTATTTCGTTTCTCCAATATTTTCAGTTTGAATCTCATGTTTGCATATCATTATATCTCATGTTTCTTGTCAGGTCTATATGCTGACCTTGGTTATATTTGGACACTGTGGTCCTATTACAGTTGGTGTGTCTGTGACACGTGTATTAAGGCCGAAATCTGTTTCTTCTATAAGATTCAAAGAGAAAAAAAAACATGTTTCTGAATATCCTGTAAATCTCAGAAAACCACTTTGTTTTAAAACACTTTTCATTGCAACTGAACTTCATGACATAATAAGAATCGATTTTTGTTGATGGAACAATCTGTGTCCTTTAGTGAACAAGCTTGTCTCCCCCCTCCATAGGCTTTCAATACATATCACAGAATTATTACAGCAAAGGTTGCGGAAACTCAACCCATTGTCTCTTCGAGCTTAGAATGAGCTGTACCTCTAACTGTTATTCTGTATACCGGCAACTGAAAGCATTCTATTCGTGTGAAATGGTAACTGCTCTGCCTTGGACCATAAGAAACTACAGACGGTTGTGTGCACAGCACAGACCATCACGGAAGCCAACCTTCCATCCATTTATACTTCTTATTGTCACCGAAAGGCTGATAACATTAAAAAAAAATCTCTCCCAAACGGGTAATGATCTCCGACAACCTCTTCCAACAGGAAGAAGATAGTGAGGCTTGAAAACATGGACCAGCATACTCAGGAACACTTTCTTCCCTACCGTAATTAGACTGACGAATTGACATCTCCAACTTCAAATAATACTAGTCTTGCTAATAGCGATCTTGTTTTGCACATCTCCTGTGCAGCTGTAACCTTATATGCCTCACTCTGTTGAAGTACCTCATGAGCTGTGTTTTTTTGTCGACTATCATGTTCCTGCACTACTCACAAAACAAAGCTTTCCATTGTACATTTGACTAAAATAAATCAAATCAAATCAAATAAAACACGTGGACTACAGTGGCTCACTGTCTTCTCAAGAGCAGCTAGAAAAGTGAAGTAATGCTGGCCCAGCCAGTGATACCCATGTCCCATTAACGAATATAAGAAGATGACCACCGTTCAAGGCAGAGAGACAGGGAGATAAAATCGCTTTAAACATTGTCTTAGACATATACAGGTTTCCCTTTATTGAACAAGCTTGTCTCCGCTCCTCCCCTCCCCCCCCCCCGACCCTCCATAGGCTTTCAATACATATCACAGAATTATTACAGCAAAGGTTGAGGAAACTCAACCCATTGTCTCTTCCAGCTTAGAATGAGCTGTATCTCTTACTGTTACTCTGTATACTGGCAACTGAAAGCATTCTATTCGTGTGACATGGTAATTGCTCTGTGATTTTAAGTACAGTTTCCTTTCATAAGCCGATATGGTGCAAAGTGAGGAAGCATTCATTTGTATGGGAAATATTTCGGCAATCTTCGTAAAAGTGAAAATCCTCTTTGGATTTCTTTTGATTAGCGAAAACAGGTCCTAATGTAGGTTATTTGGAAAGGGAAGCGGGGAAAAACGAACTTTTGAAAAGCAGGGGATACCTGTATTTACGTGGGCATGTCATCAGCGAACTTGCAGCTGGCGTTGTTTGGAATTTGGCAACACAGCCGTGTGTGGACAGGGAGTACAGTAGGGGGCTGAGGGACACAGCCGTGTGTGGACAGGGAGTACAGTCGGGGCTGAGGACGCATCCTTGGGGTATCCAGTGTTGAGTGTGATTATGATCGAGGTGCAGATACCTCTCTTCACAGATTGTGGTCTGTCGGTCTGAAACCGGGGGATCCGGTTGCAGAGGGTGGAGCCGCGACTAAGGTCACGGAATTTTGAGATCAGTCTGGAGGGAATAACGGTATTGAAGGTGGAGCTGTAGTCAGTGAGCAGGAGTCTGGTGTAAGTGTCCTTATTGCCTCGATGTCCCAGGGATGCGTGCAGGGATCGGGGTATGGGATCCGTTCTTGACCTGTTACATCAGTAGGCAAATTATAAGGGATCAGGTCAGGCTGGGAGACTGGAGCTGATGTGGGCCATAACCAGCCTTTCAAATCAATCCATGTTTATTGAAGTCAGAGCCACTGGGCGGTAGTCATTAAGGCATGTTACATGTGCTTTCTCACTTACGAGGTTGATGGTGGTCTTCTCGAAGCAGGTTGGGACTTCGGGTTGTAAGAGGGAAAACCGAAGTTGTATATGAATACCTCTACCAGTTGGTCCTCATAGGCTCTGAGTACACAGCCGGGAACATCGTCCAGGTCTGTCGCTTCCCTTGCCTTGACTCTCAGGAAGACTGATCATGTCTGCAGCGGTGACAGCGGGCACAGATACATCCGGGGCTGTCGGGGCAGGTTTCAGCCTGGCAGTCACACAGTCATTCATCATAGACATTCCTTCCCCACCTCCCACCATTGTCATCATCACACAGTTTGTCCAGACAGAATGCCATCAATAGACTGGGATTGTGCACAATAATGAAGTAAACTCACCACAAAACGGGGCAGGGTGTGCTTCTACTGAGAGTCAGTGGAGCAGGGAGTGAAGATTTCGCAGGTGTAATTCCACTCAAGCCATTGCTTCAACATGAATGGAGTCAAGCACCTTGAGTGTTGTGCCTTTTAGATGGTGGACAGTCCTTAGGGAGCCAGGAAATGTATTATATCTGGACAAATTGGACAAAGGAGCTGAGGGCAGTTTTGATAAGTTTGAAGATGATGCAGTGATGGTTTGTTGGGAAGATGATATTGAGGAAGTGGGGAGGCTGCAGAAAGACTTGGACAGTTTTGGACTGTGGGAAAACATGTGGCTGATCGAACACAATATGGAATCGTGTGAGATTATGCACTTTGATAGGCGGAATAGAGGCAGGCACTATGTTCTAATAGGATCCATTCAATCTGAAGCACAAAAGGATTTTGAATCACTCGTCCTCCCTTATGGTTAATGTGCAGGTTCAGTTGGCAGTTACGAAAGCAAATGCAATGTTCACGTTCATTTCAAGAGAACAAGAATACAACAGAGGAGACATACTGTTGAGAATGTAATGGGCAATGGTCAGACGGCATTTGGCATATTGTGAACTGCTGAGGGATGACGGCTTGTCATATGAGCGGCAGTGTGTTTACTCGATGGAACTTAGAAGAATGGCGGGGGGGGGCATCTGATTGAAAGTGATTAATTACTGCAAAGATTGATAAAGTCAGTGTGTCAAACATATTACCACTAGACAGAGAGACAATGCTAAAACAGCACAGTGCAGAATTGTATTTCTCTGATCTGCTCTTGTATTTATAAATTGATTTGACTTCACATTCTGGTCAATGGTAACCCCTGTGAAATAGACGGTGGGAGGATTCAGTGTAGTCAGTAGACCATTAATCTGTTTAATGTAAGCTACTATCTGTGAATCTTACCTAGCGGGAGTAAATTGTTTCTATTATGATTGTCATTTGTAATCTGGTCATTTTGAAGGATTGAGCCTGTTACACCAGTATTGCTGATTTTAACTAAAAATGTGCAATTTATCACAGCACTCAGCAACAATATGTCATCGAATATAGAACACCTTTCCAATAACAGAAAAAGTCGAAAATATTCACTATTAGAAACACTGTTTTCCTGTTCGTGTTCAAATCAGATAATCTGTCCCATCAAGATGCTCAACTTGGAAATATTTATTTTAAAAAAAATATTTTTTGGATGTGGGCAACACTGGATGGGCCCAGCATTGCTTGCCCATCCCGAGTTGCCCTTGAGAAGGTGGTGGTGAGCTACCTTCTCGAACTGGTGCAATCTACGTGCTGTGCGTTGACCCACTAGTGATGAAGGAGGGAATTCTAGTGTTTTGAACCAGCAACAGGGAAGGAACTGCGATATATTTCCAAATCAGGATGTTGACTGGTTTGGAGGGGAATTTGAAGTTGATGGTATTCCCAAAAGTCTACTGCCCTTGTCAGTCTACATGGAAGTGTTCGTGAAATTGGAAGGAGCTCTCTGAGGATCTTTGTGGAATTTCTGCGATGTGTCCAGTAGATAGTCCGCATGGCTGTTCCTGAGCGACCGTGGTGAAGGGAGTGAATGCCTGTGGATTTGCTGCAAATCAAATGGGCTGCTTTTTCCTGGATGGTGTCAAGCTTCTTTAGTGTTGTTGGGGCTGCACTCAGTCAGGCAAGTGAGGATTATTGCACCTCATTCCTGACTTGTGCCTTGTAAATGTTGGACAGGCTTTGGGAAGTCAGAAGGTGAGTTAATCGTGCAGTATTCCTAGCCTCTGATCTACTCTTATTTGTGACGAGTCCAGTTGAGTTTATGGTCAATAATACGCCCCAGGATTTGATAGTGGGGAAATTTAGTGGGGATAATGCTGCTGAATAACAAGTGGTTATGTTGTTTCTTATTCATGATGGTCATTGTCTGGATTTGTGTGGCACGAATGTTACTTGCAACTTGTCAGCCCAAGCCTGGATAATCCCCACTCCCGACCTTATGATATAAGGAAGGTCATTGCTGAAGCTGCTGAAGATGTTTGGAACTAGGACATTATCCTAAGGGACTACTGCAGAGATGTTCTGGAGCTTAGAGGACTGACCTCCAACAACAATGACCATCTTCCTATCTGTCAGGTATGACTCCAATAATGCAGTGTTGGCCTGCGATACCGTTTTTGCTTGGGGTCCTTGATGTCACATTTGGCAGAATGCAGCCTTGATATCAAGGGCTGGAATTCAGTTCCTTTTTCTATGTTTGGACCAAGGCTGTGATGAGGTCAGGAGCTGAGTGACCCTGGTGGAACACAAAATGGGCGTCCCTGAGCAGGTGCTGCTTGATAACACTGTTGATGACACCTTCCATCACTTTTCTGATGATGGAGAGTAGACTGATGAGGCGGTATTGGGTCGGATTGAATTTGTCCTGCGTTTTATGTACAGAACATACTTGAGGAGTTTTCCCCATTGTCCGTTTGTAACTGTACTGGAACAGCTTGTATAGGGAAGCGGGAAGTTCTGGAGTACAAGTCTTCAGGACTATTGTCGGCATGTTATCAGGGTTATAGCCTTTGCAGTATCTAGTACCTTTAACCGTTTCTTCATATCAGTGAATCGAATTTGCTGAAGACTGCTATCTGTAATGATGGGAACCATGGGAGGAGGCCGAAATGGATCATCCACTCAAAACTTCTGACTGAAGATTGCTGCGAAAGCTTCAGCCTTAACTTTTGCACTGATGTGCTGGGCTCTTCCATCATTGAGGATGGGGATATTTGTGGAGACTCCTACTCCAGTGAGTTGTTTGATCATCCACCACTATCCATGATCGGACTAGGAGGACTGCAGTGCTTAAATCTGATGCATTCATTGTGGGATAGCTCAGTTCTGTCTGTCCCTTGCTGATTATATTATTTGGCACGCAAGTATTTCTGTTTGGAAGCTTCAGCAGATTAACATTTTATATTTGTATATTCCTGGTTCTGCTCGTGGCATGCCCTCCTGCACTCTCCATTGAACCAGAGTTGATCCTCTACCTTGATGGTAATGGTTGAGTGGGGGATATGATGGGTCGTGACATTACAGTTTGTGCTGAAGTACAGTGCTGCTGGTATTAATGATCCACAGTGTCTTATGGATGTTCGTCTTGAGTTGCTAGATCTCTTCGAAATCTGTGCCATTAAGCATGGTGATAGTGCCACACAACACAATAGAATTTATTCTGAACCTGACCACGAGACTTTTACCGATACTGTCATGGGCAGATACGTCTGAAGTTGGTAGATTGGTAAGGATGAGGTCATGTTTGATTTTTTTTCCCCTCCTGTTCTTTTCCTCACCACCTGCTGCAGACCCAATCTAGTAGCTATGTCCTTTAGGACCCGACCAGCGTGATCAATAGTACTGCTGCCAATCCATTCTTGGTGGTCGACTTTGAAATCTCCCAGCCAGAATACACTTTGTGCCCTTGCCTCAGTCAGTGCTTTCTCCAAGTGTTATTTAACAGAGAGGAGCACTGATTCAGATGAGGAATGATGTTACGTGGTAATCAGTAAGAGAATTCTTTGTCCATGTTTAATCTGAAGCCATGGGATTTCCTTAGGTCTGGAGTCAATTCTGGAGACTCCCAGAGCAACTACCTACCGACTATATCTCACTGAACTGCCCCCTCTGCTGGATCGGTCCTGCCTTTGGGGCAGGACATATCCAGGGATGGTGATGGTGGTGGCTGGGTTATTTTTGTAAGGTATGATTTCGTGAGTATGACTATGTCAGGCTGTTGCTTGAATAGCCTGTAAGGCAGTTGTCCCAGTTTTGGCACTACCCATTAGATGGTAGTAAGGAAGACTTTGGATGTTCTAAAGTGATGTTTCTAATGTTGACTTTTCCGGTGCACAGTTTGATGCCAGGTGGTCCAACCGGTTTCATTTCTTTGAAACTTTGTAACCATTGGTACAAGTGAATGACTCACTGGACCATTTCAGGGAGCGATTGGGAGGCAATGACGTTGCTTTGGGTCTGGATTTGCATGTCAGCCAGACCAGGTGAGGATAGAAGATTCCTTCATTGAAGGATATTAATGATCCAGATGGATTTTTCTAAAAATCGGCAATGATTTTATTTTCATAGGTAGATTCATAATTCCAGGGATATTTAAAAATTATTGAATAGAATTTCCACTATCTGCAGTGGCAGGATTCGAACCTGGGTCCAAAGATCAGGAGCTGATTGTCTGGATTGATAATCTATCGGTAACACCATAAGGCCTATTTGGAACCATATGTTGTACTCAACTGCTCTTTCTTGTGTTGCCCTGTTTTTCATTCATTGATTATGTTATTTTGGAATTTCATCCATCATTAAATCCTGATTGAAATACACAGTCATGAACGTCGTCTCGACTGCTTTAATTTCATTCAACCTGTTTGGTTTGAACAGATATTTCAGTGCAGCTGCACATCAGAAAAGAACAGGAAGTAAGAATGGCTGACTGTGCACTGTACCTGCCACCGGACCAGCATGTCTGGGTATGTCAGTTAGTCTGATCTTCGAGTAGGATAAAATATTGGCAGGATATCAAGGGTCGAAGGGTCTGTACTGTGCTGTACTGTTCTGTGTTTTACGTTTCACCCAGCCTGTGGATTCTTATCAATTGTTGAATGTGTGAGGGAGTGATATGTGTAAGATCAAGAAGCTGGGGAGGGGCGTTAGCCCAAAACTTCCAGTTATGTTGTTCATTGTTCCATTCAACTGAATGCCAGTATGTGTGGTGTCCTATATCAGGCAGGCTCCGCCAAGTTCAGTTATTAACGTGATTCTTGACTTGTCATTTGCTGCTCTTTTCTTCAGATACAATCTGTTGGGTGACCCATGTATTAATCAGATGTTTGCTAAGTTGAGTGAATTCGGCAAAAATAAGACATCAACTATGATTATTCAACTGAACTATAATCTCTGAAAAGAATTAGGTTGATTCTATATTTATGGATCAAAAATATAAACTCCTGACAAGATTTTCTAACACAGAAATAAAGAATGTACATGTTATTTTATTTCGAACAAACAACATGGATGTAACTCTGCTGGCGATCAGAATTACACACACAATGTCAGGATTCAAAACAATGCATTGTCACTCCAACATTTTGAAAGCGGTTGGCTTCTCAATGATTACATGTTCAGGGTGAGCAAACGATGGAATAATCAAATAGAATTAGTGTTCTTAAAGATTTTTACATAACCAATCAGTTTAATTTCTCACTGAAATGTACAAGCTTCAGCTATTTGCCAGCGAATTAGAAATGGCTATAATTCAATATGCACTGTGAATATTCAACTAAATAAATGATTTGTGTTATCAAATTTTAATGAACAATAATTTGAAAACGTTTAATTTTTAGAAAAAATGTTATTTAATTTGAAATTCAGACAGTGAACAAAAACAATAAACATATTATCGTGTGAGTGAAAAGTCAGACCTTTTCAAAGAGACTTGTGCCAAAGCAATGACAGATTTGTTTTCGTATTTGGAATTCAACATTTAAAATATTAATGTTCTGAGCAATAATTAGACTATATAATGAAGATGGTCTTGCAATACTTGCATTTTAAATGCTTATGCTGCACTAAATAATAAGATATGTGCGAGCAATTACAATGGGAAATCATCGTATACTGACTTTTATTCACATCAGAAACATGATAAAGTGTGTGCATCAGCTCCAGGAATATCTCCAAAGCCCCTCCCATTTGCTAGCCTTATCTCTGCAGCCTGTTAAATTCATATTTCCAAATACATATCCAGATCTCTTTTTGATCTTCATTCACAATTCTCCCAGGCAGTCCATTCCAAATCCTAACAACTCTCTCAATAAAGAAGTCTTTCCTTATCTCAAACCTGGTTCTTTTGTTGACAATCTTGGAATTAGAACTCCTTGATGCTGGAATGCCAACAAATGGAAACAGAATATTCCCGTTTTAGTCTCCAACTTTATTTCATACTTTTGAGCACCGCTATAAGTTCACATATTTGTCTGTTCTCCTCCAGGAAGAATAAGCCTTGCAAGAACTGTAACAAGCACTACATTGGAAAAAAAGGCAGAAAACTAGCCACCTGGGTACATGAATAACAGCTATCCAGAAAAAAAGACATGACCCACTATCACTAGTATCCTTACATACAGATGAGGAAGTACACCATTTCGACTGGGTCCATCTAGGACAAATCAAACAGAGACACGCACGAGAATTCCGAGAAGCAGAGCATTCCAACCGGAACTCTATCAACAAACACATCGATTTTGATTCCATCTAACACTCTCTGAGAAAAAGAGCCGGTCATAAAATCACCAATACTGGATATTACATCACTGACTCAAGGAAACCTAAACACATATATAGCAAGTGGGACATAATACCAGCACTTCACCAGAGTCTCACTGATAATGTTCCCCAGCACAGTAATGAACCATCTGAAAATGAACTCTCCAGCTCAGCGAGCGAACTGACATCCAGAAGAAGCGCAATTTCTCTCATCCTCCCTTTAACTAAATCCTTAATTCCAGTTATCATTCCCATTATTTTAAGGTTATTTGTATTCTTCTGCAAAGTAATTTGGTGTCTGTCTGTCTGTCTGTCTTCTGAATGTGTGTCTTTTTTTTGGGGGGTGGGTGAGTGCGAGAGAGAGAGAGAGGGCGAGAGAGACAGACGGAGAGAGAGGCAGAGACAGAGAGAGAAAACAATCCTCTATAATCTCTGGATTACTCCCCGTGCCATGTGGAAAAGAGGGATGGATGAGGAAGGCAGTATGTCTTAACACGTTGTTAACAA
The DNA here is from genome assembly GCF_047496795.1 of Chiloscyllium punctatum. Classification (NCBI taxonomy): domain Eukaryota; kingdom Metazoa; phylum Chordata; class Chondrichthyes; order Orectolobiformes; family Hemiscylliidae; genus Chiloscyllium; species Chiloscyllium punctatum. The sequence continues at coordinate 65,825,709 of NC_092751.1, read as the reverse complement.
GCTCGTTCAAGGATGGGGATTTCAGATTGTTGGATCATTGCGATCTCTTCCAAGACACGCGATAATCTGTACAAAGAATACAGGTTGTATCTTAACTGGACGAGCACCAACTTCCTTGTCGGGAGGTGTTCTAGTGCAAGTCAGATGGATTTGAATAAACCAGGAGAGTGAGAACCAAAGCAGCAGATCAGGAACTGAGCAGAAATTCGAGGTGAATAGGACATCAGGCACGGCCAGTCTAATGACCATGCCGAGAGAAGGAATAAAATCAGTCCAAAATGTGAGTTGGGAGTTGGAATAAATTATAGAGATTAGGCGCAAGTTTTTCAGGGATTAATAAATAAGGATGGAGAGTGTGGGGGATGTGAGGGAGTGAGTTGTGTTGAGCAGAGAGACAGTGCACAAGTAAATGATAAAGTGGAAAGAGGGTGGGGTGAGGAATTCTGTGAGAAACAACTGGCAGAAAAAAACACAGGAAAACTAGCTGTTTGTCAAAGTGAATACATGGGAAATAATTTATTATGCTTCAGCGAAACAACATCCTTATTGCTAGAGGTGTTTATTATAATGGAGGAAAAACTGTGTTCAAATTATGGCTATAACTATAATAATGGTGACAAACAGCTAGAATAGTGTCAGTGCTGTTGTTGGCCAATGCTTGCACAGAGCATGTGAATTACCCTGGATGTTCCCAGAGATGGCTGGGCTGACTTTGGTTGAGTAAGTGCTGAAGCTGCATGAGATGCTGCTGCTTTGTAATACAGAAACTTACTGAGTACCGTCAAAGGAACAAAGCAGCAAATGCCATTGCTTATTGTTTCAGAATATACCAGAGTGTTCATGGCTGCCACTGCAAAGAATCATGCAATGAAAAACAGGCTCATCACGCCTGTGCCAGCAAGTGCACATCCAAAGGTTTTTAAACGTTTGTGAGGTTACCTGCCTCAACCACCTTCCTACACAACACATTCCAGATTCAGGCTACCCTCTCAGTTCGATACACAATCCACAAATTCTCTCTCAAACCCCTCCCTTTCTCTTTAAAAGTGTGTCCTTTTTTTATCCTTTGACTAGGAAAACAGCTGTTGTCTGTTCATCCTCTCCATACCCCTTATACTCTTGTATACCTGTACCAGACTCCCTTCTCAACCATTCCTGCTGCAAAGAAAAAGCGAGCAAATTTAGCCCTCCTCTTTCATACTCACTTTTGAGTACTTACTTGTCTTGTTACTTCTGACTTGCATCTTCCCAATTTATTGGTGTTAAATTTCATCAGGCCATTGATCTGTCTATCTGAATAATTTGTTTATATCCTCCTGTAGCCTAACACTTCCCTCCTGACTGTGACCCACCCCCAGCCCATCTTTGTGTCATCCACAACATTGATCATCATTTCACTGCTCCCCATCTCCACATTCTCACAACCGTCATTTCTGAATATCACAAACAAGCCGCGATTTCCTTCCTGTTCTCCAGATGTTATTCAGAGGATTATTTGACAATTCCAGTTTCTTGCTTTACCCATTGTGGTGAATTTATGACTGATGTAATTAACACATTTTATGAGGGAGCCACAAATAGCATCTTCGACACAGAGTTGAATTCACTTTTTACACTCCGCCACTCTGCATGTTTTATTTATAAATTAGGATAAACTGGGTTTGGCATCTGGTGCTGGAACATTAGCATTTTGTGTGGCACTGTTCTTTGTAACATTCCCTGCAATAGCCAGAGCTGACGAAATGTTTCATCTGCAGGATGGACGTGGACTCATGCATTGTTTGTTTAATTCAACGGGTGTGATGGGGATAAATATTCAATTAAATTCTATATTATGGGCAAACTGCAGGAAGTCAAGCCATATTCTCATATCCACCTTGAATTAGAAGCAAATACATACTGGAAAATAATCAAAAATATTGAAACACCACGTAGGGGAAAAAAACATGTCTTCTGCACTTGATGGAGATTTAGAAATATATAGTACATGTACAACCTGAACAAGGACCAAGCGATAGAAGAGAGAGTACAAGAAATCCTTTCTTAATTTTGAATGAATTCCAGATCACGATTTTCTTGAATAACGATGGTTTCTCATCCAATCTCACCATCCAGTCTTTTCTGCATTTAAACCAACATTTTCCGTATTCCCATCAGTTCTGAGGAAGGGGCACTGGACCTGAAACGCTAACTCTGATTTCTCTGCACAGATGCTCCCAGACCTACTGAGCAGTTGCAGCAACTTCTGTTTTGTTTCAACATTTTCATCGCAAGTTCTCATAATACAATACGTCATCGATATTTAGAGCCCTGTCAAACATAGGAACTTTGTAAATTATCATTTAATTTCCATAACAAATTACTCAAGATTCAACTGAGATAACAATTTTGTTGTTATCATTCAGATCAGACACTTTGTCACAGTTCAGAAAGAAGAAAGAAATCAAAAGAGCTGGAGCGAAACTCAGTAATCTGGCAACATCTGAGCAGAGATGCAAAAAATTGACCTTTGATTTTAATATGACTTTTCAGAACAGTGTCACATCATATGACATATGTTAATTCTGTTGCTCTCTGCATATACTTCCTCATCTTTTTCGTTTCTCCAGCAATTTCTGTTTATATTTCATGTTTCCATTATCTCTATATTTCATGTTTCTTGACAGGTCTACACGTTGAAGTTGGTAATATTTGGACAATATGGTCATTTCTCGTTCTATTACAGTTGGTATTCCTGTGACACCTGAATTACAACCGAAATCTTCTTCTTCTTTAAGATAGAAAGTAAAAACAATTCTGAACATCCTATAAATCTCAGGAGATCTATTTTTTAAAAATATATTTTACAGGCAGCTGAACTTCATGAAATAATAGGGATAGATTATTGATGATGGAACACTCTGTGTCCTTCATTGAACAAGCTTGTCTCCCCACTCTACAAATGCTTTCAATGCATAACATAGAATTATTACAACAAAGGTGGTGAAAGCTCAGCCCATTGTCTCTTCCAGTTTGGAATGAGCGATATCTCTACTATTATTCTCCTGTATTGTCCCCATAGCCCTGTTATTAGTATCTGTTTTTAATTGTAAGCATCCTGCAAGATATGAACAATATGATCAACCTCAAACAAAAACAGACGTTGGAGGGAAAGCTCAGCAGGTCTGGCCGTAGCTATGAAGAGAAATCAATGTTAATGCTTCAGGTGCGGTGACTCTACTCAATCTGTATTCCCAATGATTAAATGGTGTGTACATAAAATATAAAATATCCTTGTTATGAACTATATATAATTCTATCTGACGTTAAGAGTGTTGATGACATGTGGAATATCATTGTACTCCCCATGCAGTCTCCACAGCCACTACCCCCATTCCGCCCTATCTCCCAGCCAAACCTGACTCATTAATTCAAAAGTCTTAACGAATAAGATCACTTTTGGTTTGGGACTGAGGAGAAAAAGCGTAAAAATTACTGCTTTATCGCAAATAAAACTGCATTAAAATGTTTGTCCATTTGTATAAATTAATTACTCAAGCATATTATGAATTGAAGGTCCAACGTTTCTTTATTAGAGCAGGGAGAGGAACATTCAGAGAAGTCCACACTTCCTGTCTATGTGCAGAGCAACTGTACCCATTGACAGTCTGTTGGCTGGCGTTGCTTCCCGTGGAGGAGAGATCAGCACAGTAACAACATCCTGATTGTGTTTCTTTTTTTGTGGAGCGGTGAAAATTCGGGGTAAGATGGTTACAGCATTGCAAACGTACAACAGAGCAGAGTCATCTAGCCTGCGATCAGAAAACATCCATCATTCTCCCTCACAACTGACTTGACTAGAGCAATTAGTGATGGGAGATGTGACCAATAGCCAGCGATGTCAGCATCCAGTCCAGTCCAGTTATATTGTGAACTGAATGTGCTGTATTGAAAGCTAGAACTGTTTTCTCAGTGACTGTGATTGATATCAGTATCCATGCATTGTAACTGTGTCACTGGAGGGTTTCCCTCTCCTATTGGTGAGGGGCTTCACTCAGTGCGCTATCCCAGTGTAGGAGCAGATGCATCAGCTCCAACAGTAACCGAGATCAGCAGCTGCACAGACGTGGAGAGGACAGATCTGAATCTGAGAATAATGGACTGGATAATTAAACCAATGGAGAGGAGGCTTTCCTTGGGACTTTTCAAAATTTTTCTCTGTTGGGAATTTCTACCATATCGCATATTAGCGGTACTGATTATTATTTTGGGCGGGGTGGAGGGTGTGTTACTAACCTATTCTCGCTATTGTTGGTGTTTTCTCCATCTGTCCATTCATTAATCCTATAAACAATTTTGAACTTCATTGCAATTGCTGTTATCCATATTTGTCAAAGAAAGAAACTATTATCTTCAATTCAAATTGCTGTCTTCATTCATCTGAAATGCAGATCACCCCCTTACAAACATCTGAGAACAAAACTGTGGACAACCTCAAGATCCCTTTTGGCCCTGAATTTATTTATGTCTTGTGTTCTTTCTGTCACGAACCCTGTCCACGACCAGCTCATAATATCTCCAGTCTCCACCTCTGCGTCAGTGCTGTGTTTGAACAAACCATTGTCTGCACGTTGGTAAAATTCAGACTTTATGTTTCAAACTCTCTTCGGGCCACTTTTCCAGTTACAAGTATTTCAATCACAAAATTGTTCGTGTCTCGGACGTTACTTCATGATTAGGACAATGTATCAGAGTAGGAATGTCGCTGGATGTAATTTCGGAGCAAAGCTTATTAAACGAAAGTCATGGTTTCAAGCGATTTGTTTCAAGTCCTACCACAGCTGATGGCAGAACTTCAATAAAAATGATAAGAATTGGAATAAAGTGCATTTCATGAAAAACAACATAAAAACCCAGATTTTGTTTGAAAATCTTGCTGTTTCACTGATGACTTTAAAGAAAATTAATGTCACTACCCTGTCTGGGTTAAGTGTGACTTCAGACCCATATCAATGTGCTTGATTTTATATTGGCTTGTGGAATGGCCTCACAATCAGGACAATTAGTGATGATTAACAAATGCTGCCCTGGCAGAGATGCCGACTTCCCATGGAATAACAAATTTGAAGCTTAAACCAAATAAAAGAAGATGCTGGAGATCTGAAATTGCATAAGAAATGCAAAGCAAAAAACAGAAAGTGCTGGGAGCTTTCCTGAACTGAAACCAGTTGGAAAATAGTGTGAATCATGCTGGTGACAGGGAAGTCTGCTTTGAAAGGGAGGAGTGAGCTAAATCGATAGAGAAAGAGAGAGATAGAAGAGAAAGAGCAAACAACAGGAATGACGATCTGCTGAGATGGAAATAAAAGGTGAGATCCACCTCATTTATTTTTGACTTTTCCCATCTTCCTGAACATCTTGCCCATGCCGGTACATGTATACCCCGCTTTTCAAATAATCGCTTTTTGCCACTACCCTTTCCGAAAAACCTCCATTACATCCTTCTTTCACTAAACAAAAGAAACCCGAAGAGGATTTTCACTTATACCAAGAAAGATGATTTATTTTCCCACATAAGTTAATGCTATTTCGCTTTACGCCATATCAGCTTATGAAAGGTTTTGTAGGAACACTCTACTTTCAGATACTCAGGGAAAGTATATATATCTAAGATCATGTTTAAAGCAATTTGATCCCACTTGTCTGTCTTCCCTAAGTGTTGTCATCTTCTTATATTTATTAATGGGATATAGGTATCGCTGGCTGGGCCAGCATTAGTTCATTTGTTAGATTGCCCTTGAGAAGACCTTGAGCCTCAATGGCACTAAGACAGGGTGAGGCATACAAGGTGACAGCTGCACTAGAGATGTGCAAAGCAAGAGTGACTTTCGCAACATTAATATTATTTGAAAAGTTCGAGATTCCAATTCGCCAGTGTAATTAGGGTGGGGAAGAAGGTGTTCCTGAGCATACGAGTCCATGTGTTCATGCCTCTGTATCTCCTCCCTTTTGGAAGAGGTTGCAGGAGACCACTACTGGTTTTGGAGAGATATTTGATGTTGCCAGCCTTTCGCTGACAATTAGAAGTGTAAATAGATGGAAGGTTGTCCTCCATGATAGTCTGAGCTGTGCACACAACCGTCTGTAGTTTCTTATGGTCCTGGGAAGAGCTGTTACCGTCACACAATTATGCACAAGAATAGAATGCTTTCAGTTGCCAGTATGCAGAGCACTGGGAGAAGGCAGTTCCAAAATATTTAGATGTAACAATTGGTTGTTAAATGGAGATCCAAGTTCTGGTTGCTGTTTTGAAAACAATTGAAATTTAACCAATAAATTTAAATTATGTTTAAGATAGCAAAACACAAATGAGTTTATTTTATTGCCAACATCCAACCAAAGAGCCATCACATGCTTCAAAAGAATAGAGATGCCATCACCGTCACAACGAGTGAGAAATAGACAGACACATATAAGGAGAGAGAGAACACAGTGAGGCAAACAGAATGACAGTCAGTAAAACAGAGAAAGGAAACAAAACAAGAAACAAACAGTCACAAGGACAGGGAGAAAGGGAGATAGTAAGTTCAGGGAAAGAAACAAAAGACAGAGCAAAGGAAAAGACAGGGAAACAGATAATGTGAGAGAAATAGTGAGAGACAAAGCACACAGGGAGCTGAGGACAGGGTCACAGTGAGCTGTTGATGGGAATGGGAGGTGCTGGGGGTGAGGACCAGAGAGAGCTCGGAGAGAGCTGTGGGGAGGAAGATGGGCATTTACTTTGAGCTGTAACAAGGTGTAAAGGCAGATCATAGTAAGCAAGGATGTGCAGAACGATGGCTATAAAATATGTCTGAGAGGCATATAGGTTACGCTGCACAGCGCATGCGCGAGGCGAGATCAACATGAACAAGATCAGGATTATCTGAGATTAGAGAGTACATTCATCAGTCTAATAACAGTCAGGAAGAAACTTTTAATGAGCCAGCTGCTCTGTGTTTTCAAGCTTCCATATCTTTTAGCCTGATGGAAGAGGTTGTGGGAGACCATTACTGGGGTGTGATGGGTCTTTGGTAATTTTAGAACAAAACATTCCAGCACAGAAAAAGGCCATTCGATGGTCCGAGCCTGCGCCGATCCAAATCCTCTATCTAAACCTGTCGCCTATTTTCTAAGGATCTGTATCCATTTGCTCTCTTCCCATTCATGTATCTTTCCAGAAACATCTCAAATGGAACCACTAGTCATAGTTCACCATTTTGCGAAACTCCCTTCCCCTACTATTCTCTGCCTCCTGTTGCCCAGCCAGTTCTTTATCCACGTCGCTAGCGCACCATGTGACGACACTTTCTCCATAACCCGACCTTGGGGAAACATTCCAAACGCCTTCCTGAAGTCCATGTACTTGACATCTACAGTCTCTCCTTCATCAGAGTTGTTAATGTGTTGCTGGAAAAGCGCAGCAGGTCAGGCAGCATCCAAGGAACAGGAGAATCGACGTTTCGGGCATAAGCCCTTCTTCATGAAGGGCTTCTTCAGGGCTTATGCCTGAAAGGTCGATTCTCCTGCTCCTTGGATACTGCCTGACCTGCTGCACTTTTCCAGCAGCACATTTTCAGCTCTGATCTCCAGCATCTGCAGTCCTCACTTTCTCTCCCTCATCAATCAACTTTGTCACTTCCTCAAATAATTCTGTTGAGTTGGTAAGACATGACCTTCCCTGCACAAAAACTTGTTGCCTATCACTGATAAGGCTATTTTCATCCCAATGAGAGTAGATCCTATCGCTCAGTATCTTCTCTAGCAGGTTCCCTACCGCTGACATCAGTCTCACCGGTCTATAATTGACTGGATTATCCCTACTACCTTTCTTAAACAAGAGGATTAACAATTGTCCACTCTTCCGGGACATTAGCTGTGTTCAAGGATATCTGTTAATGCCCCAGCTATTTCCTGTCTCGCTTCCATCAGTAATCTGGGGTAGATGTTGGCAGCCTTTCTGTGGCAACGAGCCATGTAAATGGAATCGATCATTGGGATGTTAGAGTCTGTGTTGGTCAGAGCTGTGCACCCAACCTTCTGTAGTTTCTAACAATCCTGAGTAGAGCAGTTGCTGTACCAGGCTTTTATCTACCGGACAATACGCTCTCAATGCTGCATATGTAGAAGTAGTGCATGCTGATTTTCCTGTATCACCTGAGGAAGGAGAGGCATTGTTGAACCTTCCCGACCATCGGACCTATGTGAGAAGTTCAGGACTGTTTGTGAGTTATCATAATTCCGAGGGACTTGATGCTCTGCACTCCCACAAACGGTTGATGTCGATGGGGTGTGTTCCCCTCCTTTCTTCTCAAAGTTATTGATCAGTCCTTTACGTTTACCGGATTAGACAGAGTGGTCATTATCAACAGATCATGCCACCAAGCTCTCTATTACCTTTCTCGATTCTGGCGTGTTGTTGTTTGATATCCGTACTGCTATAGTGATGTCATCAGCGAATTTGTAGCTGGCGTTGTTTGGAATTTGGAAACTCAGCCGTGGCTGTACAGGGAGTACGTAGGGGGCTGAGGGCACAGCCGTAGGTGTACATGGAGTAGAGTTGGGAGCTGAGGACACAGCCGTGGTTGTACAGGGAGGACATTAGGGGGCTGAGGAAACAGCCGTCGGTGTACAGGGAGAACAGTAGTGGGCTGCAGAAACAACGGTGGGTGTACTGGGAGTACAGTGGTTGGCTGAGGGCACGGCCGTGGGTTTGCAGGGAACGCACTAAGGGGCTGAGGTCACAGCCGTGAGTGTAGCTGGAATACCGAAGGGGGCTGAGGGTACAGCCGTGGGTGTACAGGGAGTGTTGTCGGGTGTTGAGAACACATCCTTTAGCAGCTTTACTGTTGATTGTTATTGTGGAGGAGGTGATTTTACCTATCTTCACGATTGTGTGTCAAAAGCCTGAGGAACCGAGACCAAGGTCGTGGAATTTTGGGATTAGACTGTAAGGGATAATAATTTTGAATGTGGAGCTTTAGTCAATGCGCAGGAGTCTGGTGTAGGTGTCCTTGTTGTCCAGATGTTCTAGGGATGCGTGCCGGCTCGGGTATGGCATCTGTTGTGAACCTGTTACATCAGTCGGCACATTATAGGGCAGCAGGTCAGGCTGGGAGACTGGAGTTAGTGTAGGCCATAACCAGCCTCTCAAAGCACTTCATCATCTATAAGGGCACGTTCCATGTGCTTTCTCACTTACGAGGATGATCATGGCCTTCTTGAATCAGGTTGGGACTTCGGCTTCTGGAGGGAGAGTCTGAAGTGGTATGTGAATACCTCTGCTAGTTGGTACAAACAGGATCTGAGTGCTCAGCCAGGAACACTCTCCAGGCCCATCAGTTTCTTTGAGATGACTCACTGAAAGACTGACCTTGCCTGCAGCGCTGACAACAGACACAAGTACATCTGGGGCTTTTCCGGCAGGTGTCAGCCCTCAGTGACAGTCATACGGTCATTTATGATCGACATCCCCTCCCCACACCTCTCTCTGTTCTCTTCAACACACAATGACATTAGTTGGTGTGAGCACCACACAGTCAGCATTGAGACAGATTGCCATTAATAGACTGGGATCGTGCGCCATCAAGTTCTGCATCACCATAATGGGGTAAATTCATAATAAAATGGTGGGCAGGGTGCCAGTGCCAGTGGTGCAAGGAGTGAAGACTTTGCAGGTGTAATTCCAGTCAAGCCACTGCTTAAACCTAAATGGGTCAAGCATCTTGAGCGTTGCGCCTTTTCAATTGTGGACAGTCCTTAGGTAGTCAGAAAGTGCCATTTACGTGAACTATCTGACCTGACGGCAGTTTTACTAGGTTTGCAGATGATACAATGATGATTGGATGGGCAGGTGATATTGAGGAAGTGGGGAGGCTGCAGAAAGAGTTGGACAGTTTAGGACACAAGGAAAACGCATGGCTGATGGAACACCATATCGGAACATGTGAGATTATGCACTTCAGTAGGTGGAATACAAGCAGACACTATGTTCTAAAAGGCTTCATGAAATCTGAAGAACAAACGGAGTTTGGAGTCATCGTCCTCTCTTACGGTTAATGCGCAGGTGCAGTAGGCAATTAGGAAAGCTAATGCAGTGTTAACATTCATTTCAAGAGAGTGAGAGTGATGAGAATGTAATGGACTATGGTCAGACGGCATTTGAATTATTGTGAGCTGTTCTGGGGAAGGATCTACGGGTGTTGGACATGATTTATCCTGGGAATGATGGCTTGTCCTTTGAGTGGCAGTTCAGGACTCTGTGTCTGTACTCAGTGGAATTTAGAAGAATGGGGGGGGGGGAGGGGCGCATCTGATTGAAGCTGATCGACTACTGCAAAGATTGATACAGTTAGAGTATAGAAGACATTTCCATTCGTCTTATAGACGACGACAAAATGGCACAGTTTCAGAGTTGAAGAGATAGGTTGAATGGCCTAAATCTATTGCTATATCTCATGCCCTTATGGTCATACAGGCTATTATTCAGTGCAGAGTTGAAAGTCTCAGACCTACTCTTGTAACCCTGGTATATGTAAGTTGATTTGACTTCACCTTCTGGTCAATGGTAACCCCTGTAATATGGGTGATGGGAGAATTCAGTGCCAGTCAGTAGTGCAGTAATATGTTGAATATAAGCTGCTATCTGTGAGTCTCTATGATGATTGTCACTTTCAGTTTGGTATTTTTGAAGGATCGATCCTGTTACGCTAATGTTGCTAAATTTAACAAAACAGGTGCAATTTATCACAGCGCTCAGCAACAATACGTCATGGAACACTGAACACCTTTCTAATAACAGAATGGTCTAAAATGTTCATCATCAGAAACACTGCTTTCCTGTTCATGTTCAAATCAGACTACTTGTCCCATCAAGGTGCTCAACTTGGAACTTTTTACATTTTTTTTCGGATATGAGAATCGCTGGATGAGCCCACCATTTCTTGTCCGTCCCTAGTTGCCCCATTGAGAAGGTGGTGCTGAGCTGCCTTCTTGTACCGCTGCAGTCCACCTGCTGTGCATTGACCCACAATGGTATGACGGAGGGAGTTACACGGTTTTGACCCAACAACAGTGAAAGAATTGTGATATATTTCCAACTCAGGATGTTGACTGGTTTGGAGGGGAGTTTGTATGTGGTGGTGTTTGCAAAAGCCTGCTGCTCTTGTCATTCTAGCTGGAAGTGTTTGTATGATTGGAAGGTACTGTCTGAGGATCTTTGAAGAATTTCTGCAGTGCATCTTGTAGATAGTACACACTGCTGCTACTAAGCATTGGTCGTCGAGGCAGTGACTGCTTGTGGATGTGGTGCCAATCAAATGGGCTGCTTTGTCCTGGATGGTGTCAAGCTTCTTTCGTGTCGTTGTGTCTGCACTCATTCAGGCAAGTGGGAGAATTCCATCTCACTCCTGACTTGTGTCTTGTAGATGGTGAAAATGCTTTGGGAAGACAGGAGGTGAGTTACTCACGCAGTATTCCTAGCCTCTGATCGGCTCTTATAGTTATGTGGCGAGTCCAGTTGAAGTTCTGTTCAATGATAACCCCAAGTGTATTGATAGAGGGTGTGGAATGGGGAATGTAGCGATAAATATGCTGCTGAATGCCAAGTGTTTATATTGTTTCTTACTGGTGAGGGTCATTGTCTGACATTTGTGTGACGCGAATGGTACTTGCCACTTGTCAGCTCATGTCTGGAGATTGTCATGATCTTGTTGTATTTAGGCACGGACTGCTTCAGTATCTGAGCATTTGTTAATGGTGGTGAACATTGTGCAGTCATCATCGAATATCCACATTCTGACCATATGATAGAAAGAAGGTCATTGATGAAGCCACTGAAGATGTTTGGACCTAGGTTTCATCCGGAGGGCCACTGAAGATGTTACCTAGTATGGTGATGAAACGTCTGTAAATGAACATTCCAGTTCATGGAGCAAACCTGCATCAACATTATCCTGAGGGACTACTGCAGAGATGTTCTGGAACTGAGATGACTGACCTCCAATAACAATGACCGTTTTCCTATCTGTCAGTTATGACTCCAATAACAAGTGTTGGCCCACGATACCCTTTTTGCTGGGGTTCCTTGATGCCACATTTGAAAGAATACAGCCTTGATGTCAAGGGCTGGAATCCAGTTCCTTTTTCTCTGAACCAAGGCTATGATGAGGTCAGGAGCTGAGTGTCTCTGTCAAAACCCAAAAGGGGCGTCACTAAGCAGGTTATTGCTGAGCAGGTGCTGCTTGATAACACTGTTGATGACAACTTCCATCACTTTACTGATGATGGAGAGTAGACTGATGAGGCAGTATTGGGTTGGGTTGAATTTGTCCTGCGTTTTATGTACAGAACATACTTCAGCAGTTTTTTTTTCCCATTGTCGGTTTGTATCTGTACTGGAACAGCTTGCCTAGGGAAGCGGGAAGTTCTGGAGTACAAGTCTTCAGGACTATTGCCGGCGGGTTATCAGGGGTTATATCCTTTGCAGTACTCAGTACCTTCAATCGTTTCTTGACATCAGTCAATCGAATTTGCTGAAGACTGCTATCTGTAATGATGGGGACCACGGGAGAAGGCCGAAATGGACAATTCACTCGAAACTTCTGACTGAAGATTTCTGGGAAAGCTTCAGCCTTACCTTTTGCACTGATGTGCTGGGCTCTTCCATCATTGAGGTTGGGAATATTTGTGGAGACTCCAGTGAGTTGTTTAATCATCCAACACCATCCATGATCGGACTCGGAGGACTGCATTGTTTACATCTGATGCATTCGTTGTGGGATAGCTCAGTTCTGTCTGTCCCTTGCTGCTTATGTTATTTGGCACGTACGTATTTCATGCCGCTACTTTACCTCTAACACCACGGGCCCTTATTATACTCAGTCATCTCATGTGTAACACCTTGTCAAATGCCCTCTTGAAATCCAGGTGGATAACATCCATTGGCTGTGCTTGGTCAAGCCTGTTCATTTCCTCTTCAAAGAATTCCAACAGATTTGTTAGTCATGACCTTCCCTTGATGAAGAGATTTTGTCCCATTTTACCAAACACTTCCAAGTATTCAGAAATCTCATCCTTCACAATAGATTCCAGGATCATACCCAAGACCGAAGTTAAGCCATTAATTGTAGATATTTTTTGTCTTTTTCCTCACTCCCTTGTTACAATGGGGTGTCACGTTCGAGGGTGTCCAGTGCACTGGGATCGTTCCTTACTCTAGTGATTCCTGAAAGATCACCACTTTCCCCCCACACCTTCTGCAGCTATCTTCCTTATATCTCTGGGATGTAGTCCATCTGGTCCAGGATAATTAACAGGAGAATTACCTGCTGGTCATTCAGTTTTTTCTAGCACGCTCTCCATGGTAGTGGCCAGCATACTCAGCTCTGGCCCCTCACTGTCTTGAATGTTAAGGTATTACTCGTATCTTCGACCGTGACCAAATTTTTCAGTTCCTCAGCCTATTCTTGTTCACATTACTACCTCTCCAGTAGCATTTTCCAGCAGTTCAATGTCCACTTTTGCCTCTCTTTTGTACTTTATATATTGAAAGAAGCTCGCACAGACTTCCTTCATGTTAGTGGCTAGCTTACCCCCATAATTAATAATCTTCCTCCTTATTTTATTTTGTTTGCTCTCCGTTTTGTCTTTGTAAGCTTTCCAAAATCCTCTGGTTTCCTAAACAGCCACTCACCACATTATATGCGTTCTCATTTGCTTCTATGCTGTCCCTGACTTCCCTAGTCAGCTATGGTTGCCTCATCCTCTCTCTATCATGGCTCTTTTTCGTCAAGATAAATCTCTGGTGCATCCTGAATTACTCCAAAAATCTCCTGTCATTGCTTGTCCACGGCCTTTCCTTCTAGGCCTGTATCCCAGTTAACTCTACCAGCTCCTCTCTTATGCCTCTGTAATTGCCTTTATTCAGCTGTAATACCATTACCTCAGATTCTAACTTCCCCACCTGAAATTGCAGAGTAAGTTCAATCATATTATGATCACTGCCTCCTATGATTTCTTTTATCCAAAGCTCCCCTCATCTAGTCTGCCTGTTCAATCTGCTACAAAAAGCCATCTCATAGACATTCCACAAATTTCTTTTCCTACAAACCACTATCAAACTGAATTCCCAGTCCACCTGCATAATGAAATCCCACATGATCACTGTAACGTTGCCTTTCCTACAGGTCTTTCTATCTCCTGTGTATCTTGCACCCCAGCTCCTGACTACTGTTTGGCGGCCTGTATATAACTGCAACAACATTTTTTCAGCTTTTTGATTCCCCAGTTCTACCGACACAGATTCTACACCATCTGAGATTATTTCATTTCTTCTAATTGATTCAATTCCATTTCTTATGAATGAGACAAATCTGTCTCTCTGCTCACATGCCTATCATTTCGACAGGATGAATACCCTTGAATATTCAGCTCCCACTCCTGAACCTCTTTCAGTGATGTCACTGTGATGCCCTCACGTCATATATGCTAATTTATGTATGAGTCACAAGCTTATTTACATTATTTCTTCCTTGCATTCCGATATACCAGTTCAGTTCTGTATTTATTGTCCTCTTCTCATTGTCATTTGCTTGTCCAGCCATTGGGACCTACACGATCCCTAGCCACTGACTCATTCCCCTCCCACTCCAAGTTCTTCTGCACCCCAGATGACATATCCCAAACGCAAGCACCGGGCAGGCAGCACAACCTTCAGGCCTCTCAATCCTGGTCACAGAGAATATTCAAAGTTTGTGAGAAGATTTATAGCTCGTGTGTTCGTTGTTGTGGTTCTGTTCGCCGAGCTGGGAATTTGTGTTGCAGACGTTTCGTCCCCTGTCTAGGTGACATCCTCATCCTCCTGTGAAGCGCTTCTGTGATCTTTCCTCCGGCATTTATAGTGGTTTGAATCTGCCGCTTCCGGTTGTAAGTTCCAGCTGTCCATTGCAATGGCCAGTATATTGGGTCCAGGACGATGTGCATATTGATTGAATCTGTGGATGAGTCTTTTTCATGCACAGACTGGTGGGTGTATGGATAAAACTGTGGGAGGAAGTGATGGACACTGGTCCCATTCCAATATTTAAAAGGCATCTGGATGGGTATGTAAATCGGAGGGGTACGAAAGATATAGGCCAAGTGCTGGCAAATGGGACTAGATAAGGTTGGGTAACCTGGTCGGCATGGACGAGTTGGACTGAAGGATCTGTTTCCATGCTGTACATCTCTCTGACTGTATAACATTCTGACTGAATGACATAAAGTAGGGTAGGATGGCACAAAATCAATGTGGGTCGAATAGAGTATCCCGAAAGGTTGAATAAAGACACATAGATGACGTTATGTTCAGGATTCCAAAACATAGTCAGGAGCTGCGGCACAATATACACCAGGAGATAGAAAAGATGCATAGAAAAGGCATAGTACAGTAGTCATGGGAGATTTCAATACACGGTGTGGAGGGGGGGGGGTGTGCTGGGAAAATCAGGGTGGTAGTGGTTTGCAAGAAAAATAATTTGTGGAGTATATTCGATAGGGCTTTTTGGAGCAGCTTGTAGTGGAGCCCACTCAGGAATAGGCAATACTGGGTTTAGTGTTGTGCAATGAGGCAGACTATTTAAGAGAACTTAAAGTGAAGGAACACGAAGGAAGCAGTAATCACAATATGATTGAATTTATTCTGCAATTTGAGAGGGAGAAGATAGAATCAGAGGTAATGGTATAGTTGGTGTTCCTAGTAAGTCATTCTCTTTGTCTATAAAACCGGGCTGAACTGTGTTTCTGCTCATGTTAGGTAAATTTTGGAAAAGGGGAAATCAGTGTCTTCACTTCCAATCAAAAATTCCTTTCCTGATAAATTCTACAAAGCAAATTGGTATTTATAAATTTCTCACTGATATGCGAGAAGGACTCAGATTGTTCTCAAACTCCATAATCCTTCCATCCCTGGACAGATCTACATTTCCATATCCTCCCCACTCACCAATCCTGCCCAGTACCACTATTATGATATCCCGGTCTAATCGTCAGCCTCAGTACAACTTCTGAATAAACGTCTTTATTTGTGCCACTATGAAATCTGGATTCATCTGTTTCAAGTCCCTTCTAACCAGATGTCCATGCGAAAAGAATTGTACTTGAGATGTTTAACTTGTTCTCTCCACAGAATCTGTCAGACAGGAAGATAGTGCGTGGTGCTCAACTCATTGACTCTTCATGTAGAGGCACAGAATAATGATCTATTGATGTCTCATGAAGCAAGTTGATGGAATTTAAAAGAAACCATTATTATTTGTAATAAACAGAAGCCCATCTGCTTGTGTCATGTCCTTTCGAGAAGGCAATGGTCAGGTCTCCGTGTAACTGCAAATCCACAGCAATGTGGTTTACTGTTTACTGTCCAGTGGAACAGCTGAACCACCCACTCAGTTCAAGATAGGGATAACATGCTGGTCTGACCAGGGCCTCATATTGCTACTGCTTATTTCCATCGGGTAGGCGACTATTCCTTATTTTAGGTGTAATCCATCTCATTGAGTCTGTCCCCGAGAGTGATGTCCATCTCGATCGGCACCTCTGGTGCTGGTTTTATTGACACTGACATACAGATGTAAGGAAGATGTAAATTTCGCATCAGTTGCAATATATAGAGAATGATGCTTTTTACGCCATGAGAAAGAAATGGAGACGGCGAAGTGAGGGAAAGTAATTAATGTGATCATTCCAGAGAGATTTGTTGAGGCAGTATTTGGGGCATTGTCCACAGATTTTCTCTTCTTTATAAGGAATGATCTCCTTACCACAGAGAGAGTTCAAAGGAGTTCCACCAAACTAATCCCTGGGATGATGGTACCATGATGAGTGAGTGAAGATTAATCTGTCGCACTGTGGGAGAATAACATGGGATTGCGTTGGAAGTTCAGGGGGATGGACAATCACACATGATCTTCTAAACAGACATCGATACGGTGATAGATCCCACTGCCTCTTTTGTTTACTAACTTTATTAAATTCTAGATACTTTTAGTTACCTCTGAAAACATTCCCCCCAACCACCACCCACTCCCCACTCCCCATATCAATGAGAGAGCAGAAAATCCAGACTTTGAATAAAAACTCCACATATTAATGCAGTGCATTTGTTTAGTGATCCTGCACTGAATGTCATGTTATTCATAATCCCAACATCAGCCACAATACTTTCAATCTAAAACAGTTAACTATTCCCACCAGCTTCAGATCCCCACGGAGAACATGGGTCTGCCTTTTCAGAGATGGAAGATGTCTCCTTGAGACTTGACAGAAAACATCTCGCTTGCGTCCTCACTGCCAGCAAACCACATTAAAGTAGCAATTGTTCCACAGACAGTGGAGCCACGATAAACATCAAGATCTACTCCTGTGATTTGTCATGTTGGAGCATCAGTGACATCCTCCTGTTCCTCTATAAGCCTTTGTGAGGCTGAATGGCCTCTTCCTGGTCCCGTGGAACAGTTTCGAGCGACTGTTTTGGCTCCACCTGTTCCTGTTTAACAGTTCGATATGCTGACCAGACCCCTCCTCTTCCTATGTAACAGGCAGGAGTATTGAAGGTATTGCCACTCTTCCTGTTCAGTAGATTTGACGGGCTGAATGCTAGCTCATATTCATGTGTAACCAGCTTGAGATGCTGAATGAGCTCCTCTTTTAACTATGGAAATGTGCAATGTCTGGCCCTGCTATTATAAAAATTTTGCCGACAGTTTAACAGCACAAACTGGAATGCTGTCCGGGCCTTGCTGCACATGGACATAGACTGCTTCAGGAGCTGAGGGGGGAAAATATTCTGAACATTGTGTGACCTTCAGTGATCATCCCCATTTCTGATGTAATCATGGGGAAGGACATTTATGACGCAGCTGAAGATGATTGTGTCGAGGAAGCTACCCTGAGAATTCGTGTAGGGATGTCCCGGGACTGTAAGGATTGATGTCCACAACCATAATATCTTCCTCTGTGCGATGGCTGACCCCCAGTGGAGAGATTGTGGCTGATACCTATTAAATTTTATTTAGTCAACGTTTCTTGATCCCATCCTGAGTCAACTCATGCTATGATATCAGCGTCTGTCACTCTTACATGAGCTGCTGTGTTCACTCTTTTGAACGTACAAATAGGTTATTGTATATGTTTGGGGCATGTAACCTTCTCACAGAGGATAGTGAATGTCATAAATTATCTGGTAAAGAGAGTTCAGGGAGCTATATCACTGAAAGTATTTACAGATGAGGTAGGTGGGTTTTTGACCTGCCATGGAATTGAGGGATGTGAAAAATTGGGAAATAAAGCAGCGTTGATAACAACATTGGATCATCCATAATCTTATACAATGGCACGGCAGGACTGACCATCCGAATTACCATCCGATCCTGTTCCTTATGCTCATATGTTCTGTAATTATGAAGTTAATGGTTGTAATTTTCCTGAACATTCCGTTATTGGATGTTGCAGTTACAGAGAGCAAAGCATTTTATGAGTCATCTCAGGGTGAGGTATGGGGACTGCATTCACAGTGAATCTGGATCTGCACCACGACCAACAAATGAAGCACAAGTTGCAGAGAGGAGACACTCTATTAATAGATCAGAGGCGTCTTTTGAGACCAGCCTGGGTTTTGAATTAACATTTTTCAACCCACGCCAAATTTTGTGTCACAATTGTGAAGGACAGAAGGAGATCCTGTATTACTGTGGACCAGGTATTTCGAGCAATTGGCCTCTGTCTACTCCTGTGCAGGAGCTGTGAGGGGCTGAATAGAATATAGTAACATCGGACTGAGGAGTAGGAGTGGGTCATTAGGCACTTTGTCTCTGCTCTGCCACGCACTAAGATCGTAGCTGATCTCATTGTGGTCTCAGCAGTACTTCTTCTGCACGTGCACCATTTTCCTACATTCACTTGTCTATCAAGCATTTAACAGACACAACTTTGAATAAATGTAAACATCCAGGCACCACAAACTTCTGGGGAAGGGAACTCCCACTTGAACAGCCCTTTTAGAATTTGTCATTCGTGATCCAATCAATATGCAGGGTCAGTGTTTCATTTTGCTGTCACACTGCTCCACTTTTTACAACAAATTTCAATGTTTAGTGATATGGCTAATGACATAAATGTCAGCCTGGCTCATCTTCTAGAATAATATGAAACACACACACACAGATCTTAAGACAAACAGAAAAATGAAAGCTTTCGAGAGTTTCATAAGAGTTGAACTCATAACAAATGGATAGATGATAGACTGTACCAAATATTATTCGGTCCTCTGAAGTCATTCCCTACAGTGTGGAAACAGGCCCTTCAGCTCAACAAGTCCACACCGACCCTCCCAAGATAACTGATCCAGTCCCATTTCCCTCTGGCTAATGCACTGAACACGATGGGCAATTTAGTACGGCTAATTCACATGACCTGCACATTTTTGGACCAGTGGGAATAAACCGGAGCACACGGAGGAAATCCACACAGACATGAGGAGAATACGCAAACTCCACACATACAGTCAAACCTAGGACCCTGGTGCTGGGAGGTAGCAGTGCTAACCACTGAGCCGCCGTGCCGCCCATTCTGCTCAGACAAGCTACTTGTGATGTGATTTCTCCCCAGAATAGTTGGATTTAGCTGAATTCCCTTTGCTGCAGACGGTAGAGAGATTCCAATGAACCTCTCATCAGGAATATTCCATGAGTCATCAGGTAGAGGTGAGTCAGAGATTTACTGTTGCCAGTTGGAACAAAAAAAGATAGAGGGATCAATCGGCTGCTGCTTCTCTGGCAGGAAACATTGTTCTCCCTCTCTGTGTTGAAACATCCAATCATGTCAACTGAACACCAAACTGGGCCATGTGCGCTCATCGTGAACGATTTCTGGAATGGATCATAATGGACGATATGCAAATGCATCATTGCTGTTGTTATACACAGTGCTTTTCATTAGCAAAAGAAAATTCCTGCTTTATAATTTTGTTGGTATGCATATGCTTAATTTTTAAAAATCGGCTGATGTTTTCATAATATCTGTGCTAAAATCAATGCATTTTATTCTTAAAATTTATTCCATAGTTTTTTCTCCCTGAGAAGAGAAAATGTGCATCCCGCTGATTTTTCTCAAAATTGTGTATGCTTCTAAACGATTTCTTATTTAAAACCAAAATTGATAGTGTTTCAAAACAAAAGGCCTTCATTCCAGAAAAGTGTGAACAAGACATTGTTCATAAGCTTCAAGAACTTTTTTTAGGTTAAGGGATCAAAACTGCACATAATGTGCCGGATGTGGTCTTTGCAACGCCCTGTACAGATGTAGACGCGAAAAATGTGATGCTGGAAAACCACAATAGGTCAGGCACTCCCAACGAACAGGAGACTCGATCTTTCGGGCATATTCCTGATGAAAGACTTATACCCGTGACGCCAATTTTCCTGCTCCTCGGACGCTGCCTGATTGGCTGTGCTTTTCCAGCCTCACACTGTTCGACTCTGTTCTCCAGCATCTGCACTCCTCACTTTTACCGGTACAGATGCATTAAAACATTCCTGATTAAACCTGATACCTTTTGCCAGAAACAAAATCATTCCACTTAGCTTCCAAATCACTTACAGCAAGTGCAGACTAACTACATATGATTCGTGTACCAGGATCATGAATACCGTCTGTATCAGAGAGTTCTGCAATCTCTCTCCACTTAAATTGTTTACCATTGTTTTATCCTTCCATCCAAAATAGACAACTCACATTATGCTATATCTGGTGAAGGTTTGCTCACTAATCTCCCTTTGCCTATATGAACATTTATCACACACGACCTCCATTTGATGACATGCCGGATGACCAGCTTGGTGTTTAAGCTAATTGGGCTTTGATATATTCAGACCCTTCCTCCAGATCTTTGTCCAGGTACTGATTGTTCATGATCCCATAGTGATCTCTGAGGCACTCCACCAGTTACAGCTTTGTAATGTGAAAATAAGCATTTATCGCTACTCTCTATTTCCTTTTTGCAATAGCTTCCTGTGTAACAGCTCAGATGTTTACATGGCGTCCTGTGCAGTAAAATGTACTCAATGAGCTAAAATGATTCCTTCTATTTTCCTCTGTAACTTATTAAATAGGCAGAAAATACTCCTGCAGTCTCATGGTAACGATAATGACTGGCTAAATGAGATGGCCCCCTATCTTTGTCACAGCCTCGAGGGGTGGATGGAGGGAACAACATATGGGGTAGTGGCAGGAGTATATCTCTGTAACAGCATCGAGGGTGGATTGAGGAACAACACATGGGGTAGAGGCAGGAGTATATCTCTGTAACAACCTCGAGTGTGGATTGAGGAACAACACTTGGGGTAGGGGCAGCTATTGTCCATTCGGCGCCACCAATCAGAATTTTCATGACTGATCCCATTGTGTTTGAACATCCGGCTCCTGTCTGTTCCCAATAAATATTGACTGTACTGTCCAGCAAAGATCAGTCGAGGTCAGCCTTGACTATCTTCAAAAACCGAGTCTTCACTGCTCCCTGAGAACCCTACAGATAATACAACACTAAAGTGAAAGGGGCGACCTTATTTCAGTGTGGAACCTGTTATTCTAAACTGTGTTAACATAACATGAAATCGCCACGTTTTTTGAAACACAATGACAGAATAGTTAGGCATAGATATAAACCATTCAGCCCTCTAAACCTGTCCAATAGGACCACTGACCCTTTTCAATCAAATATGTATTAAACTCATTCCCTGCTCCTGTCCCAGGAAGAGAATAACTGATAGCATGACACCGCACGAGCATTAAAAATGCAGAATTAGGACATTCGGCCCATCGACTCTGAATGCCAGAGAGATTAGAGATTTCTCAACATCATTCTCCTGACTACTCTCCGTAACTCTTGACATGCTTATTCATCAAAAACCTATCTATCTCTGTCCTATAAGCATTAGTGTCTGTGTCTCTGTGGTCTGTGTGTGCACTTGTGTGTGTTTGTTCATGTGTCTGTGTGTTTGTGTATTTATGTGCTGGCATCGGTTTATCTGTGTATGAGCCTGTGCGTTTTACTTGTGCTTGTGTCTATTTGTGTGCAACTGTCTATGTCTCCGTATGCCACTACACGTGTGCAGTTTTATCACCATGTATGTACGGTGAGTGACAGTATATTAACGTGCTTACATATGTCTCTGAATATTTTTGTGCCTGTATCGCTCTGCAATGAGTTGTTTGTTGTTTTGGGAGGGAGAAAATTGTGAGAACAGACAGAATGGCTAAAGTGCGAATTGTCCTTCACTGAACACTTTTTTTTACTCAGTTGGAGGGACATGGATGTCACGGAATCTCCATACACACCTCCCAGTCCACTCTGGCTCGTACCAGGGTCCTCCCCACATGGTTGCGGGGGGGGGGGATGGAGGCAGATCAGATATCGGGTGCTCCACCATCTGGCTTGGCCCTTTCTCTCCTATTGCAGTGCGTTTCTGCGGGAATGGGAGAAAGGGGGGGGAGGGAGTGGTGGTGGGAGTGTGTGTCCCTGCTGTTAATGCTGGTGTAGGTGGAGGGGAGGGGGAATGGTGAGGTGTCCGGATGGAGTCAGTCCACAGTGTTGTATCCATGCAGTGTTATTAGTGTTGGGAGTATAGTGGAGGGAGAGAGTGCGCGTGGTCGGAGGGGCGGGGGGGGGGGAGATCGTAGGTGCTGAATTCAATCGTGAGAGTGGTAGTGCCTGAGCTTTATTTGGAGATAAAATATGAGCCTTGTTAGGGGGCAGGTGCTATAACATGTAGTGAGTGTGAGGGCTCAGTGAGAGTACGGTGAAAGTTAACCTGGCAGAGTGGGGATGATATTGATGCTTGTCCTGTGATGCTGGTCATTTCTTCAGATCATGTCAGCGTCGAGGTGACCCTCCCAGAATGGCTTGTTCACGTCTATCACTAATAACGCCACAGACCCTGTACCTCAGATTCCACAGAATCAGTTTGGGTGGATCTTACAAATAGGAAGGAGAAGCAAGCATTAGTGTATTAGTGTATTATTTGCTCTCGGGTAAATTCTGTGCATTATATGCTCTGTAAAGTAGAGATGAAAATATTGTATTATTGCATGATCTCAAATTGCATCTAAACTGCGTTAACTAAGTGACTGCCAATGTTGTGAAAGTAAATTCCATAAGCGTATAACAGGTTGTTTGAAGAGTATGTTGTGATTCAAACAAGAGAGCAGGTTATTTTGGATTTGGTGTTGTGTGGTCAGAAGGACTCAATAACCTTGCTCTGAGGACTAGAGCGGTCAATATACTGCATTTTACACGACGCCTGTTTACAATCTCGAATGTTTGGACACGGAGTGGTAGACACGAAATGGTTGTTAGAATATTAGAATCATGGAGTCCTGCAGCTTGGATACAGGCCCTTTGGACCAAAGTGGTCCGTGCCGACCAAAATGTCCATCTATGCTAGTTCCATTTCCTGCCTTTGTCCCTTATTCTTCTCAATCTTTCCTATCTGCGTATTTGTCTAAAAGCCTTTTGAATGTTGTTAATGTGCGTGCCTCAATCAAACTGCTGTCTGCTAATTCCATATGTCTACCAACCTCTGCTTAAAAAACTTGGCGCTCAGGATCATTTTTATTCTTTCACCTCTAACCTGATGTCCTCTAGTCTTTGATTCTCAAAACTGGGAAAAAGAATGAGTACATATACCTTATTGACGCATCTCACGATCTTATACATTTCTATCCGATTTCCCCTCAGTTTCTTCCACTTAAAGGAAAATTCCTGCCCAAACTCTCCCTACAACTCAGACCATTGAGTACCGGTAACATCCTTGTAAATTTCTTCTGTCCTCTTTCCAGTTTAATCACATCTTTCCTATGGCAAGTTAACAAAACTGAACACAACACTCCAAGTGCATGTCTCACCAGCGTCTTGTCCAACTGCAATATAACTCCCGAACGTCTATATTCAATGCCCTGACTGATGAAGACCAGTGTGCCAAAAGCCTTTTTCACTGCCCTGTCTACGTGCAACTACTTTCAGAGAACCACGGATCTGAGCACCAAGGTCCCCCTGTTCCACTACAATTCTTCAGGGTCTAACATTCACCACGAAATTCCAACCTGGATTTGACTTTTCAAGAAGCAACATCCCACATATTAATCTCCATTTGCCATTTCTCGGCCCACTTCCCCAGCTGATAAAGGTCCTGCTGCAATTTCTGATAACCTCACTGTTCACAGTCCTGCCTATTTTATTGTCACCAGCCTAATTACTAATCATGCTTTGCACATTCTCATCCAAATCATTGATATAGATAACAAACAGTCATAGGCCCACAACTAACCCCTGAGACACTCCACTAGTCACAGGCCTCAATTCCAACAAGCATCCTTCCAGTACTAGCCTCTGCTTTCTAGCATCAAGACAATTGTGTATTCAATTTGCCAGAGTCCCCTGGATTCCATGCTATTGAACCATTCAGAGCAGCCTATCATGTGGAATCTTATCAAAGGCCTTCCTGAAATCTAGATAGACTATGTCTACCACCCTAACCTCATCAACATTCTAGGTCACTTGCTCAAAAGAACGCTAAAGAATTGTGAGCCATGATATCTTCTGTACAAAGCAGTGTTGACTGCTCCTTATGAATCCGTGTCTTTTCAAATGCATGTATATGTTATCTCTCAGAACCTTCTCAAGTTGTTACAGTTGTTAAGCTAACTGGTCTACAGTTCACAGGTTCTTCTTCGCAGCCCTCCTTGAACAAGGGCACAGCATTCTCTACCCTCTAGTCTTCCAGGACCTCCACCGTGGCCAGCGATGATGCAAAAAGATCAGCCAGGACCCCTGCAATATTTTCTCTCATCTTTTGCTCTGTTCTTGGATACACCTGGTCAAGACCAGAAGCTCTGCAGAAATACTGCAATGTGTGAAATAAAATGTCCATTTCTTTAAGAAAGAATCACCAAGGAAAGGGCAAGTGACTTAATGAATGCTAACATGATAAATTAAAGATTATATTAATCGTAGGAAGTGATTTCAGAAGAATTTTAGACATGGTGGAAACCGGAGAATTCTCAGAAATTTGTTTGTTTGGAGTTTGCATATTCTCCCCGTCTCTGCGTGGGTTTCCTCTGGGTGCTCCGGTTTCCTCCCACATTCCAAAGATTTACAAGTTAGGTGAATTGGCCATGCTTATTTGCCCAAAGTGTTCAGCGATGCATAGATTTGCTGCATCAGTCACAAAATGTAGAATCGGATGGGAATGGGTCTGAGTGGTTACTCTTCGGAGGGGCAGGATGGACTTGTTGGGCCCAAGGGCCTTTTCCATGCTGTGGGCTTTTAACGATTCTGTGAAAGAAGAACACAAAGACTACATAAATCTACAATCTGTATTGCAAAGAAAACAAAATAAAAGCAAGGTCAAATGTGGAATTTTGTAATCAGGAGAGGAGAGGTTGTTGTGGAGAACAGGGAAATGACGAAGAAAGCAGCCAGTTACTTTGCATCTGTCATCACGGAGGAAAATCGCTGAGAAATACTAAGTGATCACATGGAACTTGTGGAACTAAAGACATAAAATCAATTCATATCAGTAACAAGATAATAGTTGAAGGCTAGCATAGTTGTATTGTAGCTGGATTGAGCATTGCTCAGTCTGATGAGCCAGTTGTACTTCGTATCAAAATATTAGAAATAAATCAGCAATAAACACATTAATGGTGCTGTCGATGACTGTTTTATTTCCCTGTCCATTCTGCAGAGGCTGGAAGTTAGTTAATGTGTTCCAAGCATTGTAGATGGATGGGAGGGATTCAAGTAACTGCAAAGGGAAGAAGAGATAGTGTGGAGAACTGCAGACCGATTAACTTAGCATCTGTAGGGAAACTGATGGAATTTATTATATAGGGTCTGATATTGGATATTCCTAAATTAACAGCAACATTGGAGAGAATCAGAATGCACTGACAGAGTCTGACAGACTGTTCATATATGACAAATTTCAGAACGATTAGAACTTGTTGATTGCAACACAGAAATGGCATAACTCGATTTTCAGAAGGCATTTTTTATCAGAACTCATGCAGTGAATTCATAAATAAAGTAATGTAAATGGTAATTGGAGAAATATATAGAAGTGGCAAGTTAAAGTCAGGTTCGCCTTCATTTAAATGAATCAGAACATAGTCGGAAGGTCATGTTGAAACAGTTTCACACTTGCTAATGAAACTGTACATAAAGTATTGAGTGCAGTGTTGGTGACCCGCTCTGAGAAAGAATATACTGACCACAGAGGATGTGCAATGGACAGTCTCCAGATTAATCCCTCAGATGGTGAGATTGCCTGATGTGGAAACTCGGCCTGTGGTCTTTAGAGTTTCAAAGAATGAGAGGTGATCCTAGTGAAATTTAGAAAAGTTACTAAACATATGACAAGGTGGAAATAAACAGGATTGTTCTCTGGCTGTCTACTCTACATTTAAGGTAACTAATGGCAGGTAAAGGATGGACCATTTCAGACTGCAATAAGAAGGCAATTCTTCACTTGAAGGGGACTGACCCGCGCAGGGACATGGAAACCTGCTGTCAGGACACGATTAAGGAGAATCCCCAGATATTCTACAAATACGTCAAGTGGAACAGAATAACCAGGAAACAGGTAGGACTCTTAATTGACTTGCCAAGTTTCATCCAAATCAACTTAGTGGCAGGAGACAGAAGGTCTGATGGTAGAAGTCTGTTTGTTTGACTCGAGACCAGTATCTAATTTTGTACCACAGGGATCAGTGCTGTGTCCCAAATTATTTGTGATTCGGAGATGCCAGTGTTGGACTGGCTTGGGCAAGGTTAAAGAAGTTACAAACACGAGATTATATTCCAACAGTTTATTTGAAGGCACGATCATTCGAAGAGCATAATCACGTGATGAAGAAGCAGCGCTGCGAAAGCTAGTGCATCCGAATAAAACTGTTGAATTATAAACTGAGATTTTATGATTTTTAACCTTATTATTTAAAATGTTCATAAATGATGCAGCTATGATTATGGAAGGGATTGGTGTGAGTGTGATAAATCAGTTTGTGTTTGACACAAAGTTTGGCTGGTTGGTTGGCAGTGAGGAGGAAGGCCTTATATTACAGGAAGATACAGATGAAATAATGAAATGGGTGAATCAATGGCCGATGTAATGCAACCCTGATAAATATGAGGTGATGTACTTTGGAAGAAGAAACCAGACAGGGGAGGACTCAAAGAATAGCAGCACACTAGGAAGCTCAGAGGGTGCTACTCCACATAATGGGTGGCACGGTGGCACACTGGCACAGTGGTTAGCACTGCTACCTCACAGCGTCAGAGACCCGGGTTCAATTCCCGACTCAGTCGACTGATGGTGTGGAGCTTGCACATTCCCCCCGTGTCTGAGGAGATTTCCTCCGGGTGCGCTGGTTTCATCCCACTGTCCAAAGATGTGCAGATCAGGTGAATTGGCCATGCTAAATTGCCCGTAGTGTTAGGTAAAGGGTTGAATGTAGGGGAATGGGTGGGTTGGGCTTCGGTCAATCGGTGTGGACTTGTTGGCTCGAAGGGCCTGTTTCCACACTGTAAGTAATCCAATCTAATACCCGTGAATGTGATTAAACAGCTTAATGCACAAGTTGACAAATCATAGCAAACACAGTATGTATTCATGGAGGCACAGATTATAAGAGCTATGTGTAACTTTGGTTAGGCCAAATGGAATACTATGTACAGTTCTGGGAGTCACATTACATGAAGTATGTGATTGCACGGGAGAGGGTGCAGTGGAGATTCACCAGGATGTTCCCTTGGATGGAGTAGATCAGCTCGGGTTGTTTACTTTGAAGCAGAGGAGGATGAGAGGGACGTGCTTCAGAAGGATAAGATTACCAGGACCATGGACAGGATGGATAGACAGCAGCTGCTCCTTTCAGTCAAAGAGCGAAGAAGAAGGGAGTATCATTTTAAAGTGAAGGGCTTGATGTTTCGTGAGGATTTGAGGATTGGTTTTCATCCAGAGGCTGTTGGGGTCAGGAATGCACTTCCTGAGAGGGCAGTTGGCACAGATAACCTCACAACCGTTAATAAATACATGGTCGTGCCCTTGAAGTGCCATAACATACATGGCTATGGGCCTCGTATAGGAAAGTGGGACGAATATAGATCATGCTGTATTTCTGACAGTACAGAGCCAGTGCTTCTGTGATTGTATGGGTGCACTGTCAATCATTGAGCAGCATAAGACAGGAATTGATGAGTTTCTGAAGAATGTATTAACCAGGGTTATAAAAGTAAACTTGTCTCCAAGTGCGAGAACAGGGAAGCTATACGTGTCTAATGCCCTGCTCCCTTCCTGATGTTTCTGTGCAGTCTGTGGGAAAGCCCTGTCATTGTTTTCACAAGCTCTTAAACATTAGCAGGGCAGGATCTGTCCGGTTGAAAGGACTGTGTTTCCTGTTACCTTTTCCAAAGATCGCTGCCGGTGTTCTGTCT
The DNA here is from genome assembly GCF_047496795.1 of Chiloscyllium punctatum. Taxonomy (NCBI): domain Eukaryota; kingdom Metazoa; phylum Chordata; class Chondrichthyes; order Orectolobiformes; family Hemiscylliidae; genus Chiloscyllium; species Chiloscyllium punctatum. The sequence continues at coordinate 65,797,163 of NC_092751.1, read as the reverse complement.
GGTTTTATCCTTTAAGAACTCAGAGCAATTTGATACAATTGAGTGTGTTGCTTGGCCGTTTCAGAGACCAGAATCTAGTTTCGCACATGTCTGTGTGTCTGGAGACACTTGTAGACCAGACCAGGAAACATGGGAGATTCACTTCCTGAAAGAACATTGGAGAGGGAACAGATGTTAACAATGGGCATTAGATTCAAGGTCAATATTACTGGCACCAGATTTTATGCCTCGATATTTTGTTTATTGTATTCAACTTCCACCAGCTGCCAGAGAATTATCCTGGTCTGGATCAGTAATCCAGTGATATTTGCACAACAAATCAATTTTACTGACTTTCCCCCAGTTCACACCCATACCCATTCGTCCATCAGCCCTATACTCAGTCACCTAACCTGGTTTCTGATATGCAAACACATCCAGTTTCATATTCTCATTCTGCTGAGGGTCTCTCCCTGATGTCATGCCTCCAATTTGTTATGTTACTTTAACATTTTAATCGGAATCATTTTCTTTCCCATCATAACATCTTCTATGTTTGAAGTGAATGTTTTTTCCTCTGTTTTTCTCCCTGATCATGATTAAGATCTCAGTCGTGTCAGTGTTGCCAGCCTTATGTCGTTTCAGAGACAATGAACTTGTGCACTTTGCGTTTTGTTCACTTCCCAATGTACAGCGCTCTCTGCTGGACAGGGTGTTGAAGCAGATTCAACACATGTCTTTGGAAAATGTTCAAAAACAGAAACTGCTGTAGAAACTAAGGAGGTCTGGCTGCATCTTGTGAGGCGAAAGCTGAGTTCATCTTTCGTGTCCAGCGACCCTTCGACAAAGCTCCCACTTCCTACAGCAATTTGTGCATTTTTATTTCTAGTATTCATAGTTATTTATTTAATTGAAAATTTGTGCTGTGTCTATTCATTTCTGGAGAAACTTAGCAGGTCTGGCAGCATCTGCAGAGACAGAGAAACAGAGTTAGCATTTCAAGTCCAGTGTGATCCTTCTTCAGAACTGAAAAGTATTGGAAACTGGGCATTTTAGTTCCTTGCCAGAGGTGGGGGGTAGGTGACAGGGAAAAGAGGGTGTGACAACAGATAAACAGGCTTTTAGCAGTGGTGAAAAGAGAAGGTGGTATAAAATGAGGTTAAATTAAGATGTGAATGGGGAAAGGGGTTCTCTCTATTGAGTGCAAGATAAAGAAGACACAATCACAAGGTCATACGGAGGCCAGGAGGGAGAATGTTGAACATGTGGTATTATATCGATCTGTCCAGAGATACATTTTCACTGTAGAGATCACTGCCGTCAGGCAAAGGAATTCAGGTGCTTGACGGCTTATTGGCACCAGTAAGATTTTCATGCTGCCTTAGTATTGTAACATAAAGAAGAAAACAAATAACAGTATGAAGTTTGGGCTGAGCATTGTTTACCTGTCACTTTTAACATTGTTTCAAATTTACCATGCTGATCTTTAAATGCTTGTTCTTGAAGTTAGTATCAGATGGAGTATAAGAGGTTGAGGGGTGACATTATAGGAATTTACAAAATCAGGGGAGACTTGGGCATGGTGAAAAGCCGAGGTCTTTTCCACAGGATAGGTAAAGTAACTCATAGAGCCATAGGTTTATGGTGGCAGAGGGAAGATTTAAAAGGGACGAAGAAGGAACTGTTACTTGCACAGAGGGTGACGTGGTTATGGAATGAGCTGCCAGAGGAAGACTGGGAGATGCAATTACAGCTCCAACATTTAAAATACATTTGGACAAACATGTGAATGGGGACCGTTTAGAGGCATATGGGCCAAATGCAAGAAGATGGGAATAGTTTAGTTTGGAAAACCTGGCCGGCATGGACACGTTGGACGAAAGGTTGTGTTTGTATGTGATAAGGCTGTATGAATATAGAAAGCGAAGAAAAGGGAAGAAAAGATGTGATATAAGTAAATTAGCAATGAATATAAAAACAAGCAGCACAGGCTTTTACATGTATGTAAGAAGAGTTAAAGAGGTGTGTGTGTGTGTGTGTGTGTGTGTGTGTGTGTGTGTGTGTGTGTGTGTGTGTGTGTGTGTGTGGGTGTGTGTGTGTGTGTGTGTGTGTGTGTGATCGTTGATAAAAAGGAAGCCAGGAAAGTATATTGAGGATATTTGGAGGGTGTGACTGGGGAACTGGATACAGGGAACAGACAGATAATTTACACCTGTATGTTACATAGTTCCTCAAAGGTAAAGGAGCTGTAAATATTTCAATGATATAAGCAAAATGGTAACAGCAGGGAAAATATTGAGCTGTCTCTAACAGAAGGAACAAGACAATTCTTAAACAGATTAGTCCAAAGGTAAACAGGTCATCAGCAATTCATAGCTGGTTTTAAAAGAAGTGGTCACAGAGTGGCTGGTGGCTCTGTGTGAAATATTCCATACCTCTCTGGATTAAAGGAGTGACCCAGTGAAACTGGAGACCCTCCAATGTGGCGCCTGTCTTCAAGAAACGAGCGATACCGAAAGCAGGAAACACTTTGCCTCACCATTATTGCTGGGAATCTATGAGAGTCTGTTATTAAGGAAGGAAATGCAGAACATTTAGAAAAGATTCACACAGAGTCAGCATGGTCTTGTTAAAGGAGAACTACATTTTGCCTGTTAAATCAAGCAAAGCTTTTCTGGAAATCCATGAGAATGTAACAAATGGCCTTGATAAAGGAGGACTGGAAGACATGAGGCTTTCCAGAGATTTTCCACAAGGTATCACAAAGTAAAGGTTCTTATACAAGACAGAAGCTCATAGTCTGGCGGGTGGCATGGGATAGATTAGCATGGGATGTCACTTGGTAAATACTTACAAATCGGAGAGTCATGATTCATCGATCTTTATGAAAAAAATGTATCTACTGGAGTAACACAAATATCAGTCCGATGGCAAAGGCTGCTTAAAGAGCTGCACTCAGCTCCTGATGGCGGGAGTTGAGTTCAATATACATTCGAATTTGAGGATGACACTGACAACCAAAAGGCAGGCTGTTATTAAATGGAGACGACTCCCAAAAAAGGAGCAGTACAACGGATTGGGCTGTTCATTTATCTGAAACATTTCGTCAGCATGTTGATGCAGAAATGTTGGTTCATTAGACTGGTTCCTGGGATGAAAGGATTGAATTATTGAACACATCAAAAATGCTGAGGTGATTATTCGTTGTGGTTTAAATGAATGAGAGTGTCATTACTGAAACGGATAAGATACAGAGGGGGCTTGACAAGGTCGGTGTTGAGAATGTGGTTCCAAACCAGAGCAGAGTCTCAAATTCAGATATGTAGATACAGAATAAGGAATATCGATTTCAAATTGAGATGTAAAGAAAAGTCTTCCTTCAGAATGGAGTGAATGGCTGGAATTTCCGAACCCCGAGAGTTATGGAGGTTGTGTCACTGATTATATTTACAGACGGGTGAATTGGTTTGTGACATTTCAGCGAGTTGAGGGATGCAAGGGTTTAGCAGGAAAGTGAATTTGAGCCGTGGGGTAGATCAGCCATATTCTTATTGAATGAAGCGCAGGTTCCTATTTCTTACGTTCTTATTTATGTTTTTGGAAAATATTTGATTATTTTCCTGGAAGTCATGATGTAAAATGTTGCATTCAGAGACGGCAGAGGGTTTGTCTGAGTTGACCTTGTGTGGGGCATGGGGGCTGTATTCAATGAGAATCTGAGCCTGTAACATGACCTACATCAGGAGCAGAAGTTACAGAGAGGGGAAGGCTGAAAAGAGAGATTGGGGGAGGGGAGTCACTGCCTGACCTAGCATGGATTTTCCTATAAATTTGCCAAACCACACCAAACCATCAGAGTGGCCTCAATCTGCTCCTGCACAGCAGGACCGAAGGGCTGAATGGAACGGACACGACTGGGCCATTCGGAACTTTGACACTATTCCACCAGTCAATAAGGTCATGGTTCATCTCATTGTGTTCCCAGCTGCACTTTTCTCTGATTTCACAAAGCTCCCTGATTCACCTGTCTATGGAAAATCAGACAAAGCCAGCCTCAATATCATATGAAGATTCAGCCCTCCCAATCTTCTGGGCGAGAGAATTCCCACTTGAATGAATTCCCACTTTGTGAATTTCTCCTCAGTCCGGTTCTGACTGAGGTTGGAGGGCGTCACTGTTTCAGTTTCTAGTCCCACTCCTCCACTGCTCACAACAAATTTTAAATGTAACCAGGTTGGCGATATGGCCGATGATAAAGGTCTAATCCTGGGTCAGGTTCAGTTATCAGAACAAGACAGTTGGATTTCTTTAGTCAGCTACAAGTAATTAACAGAGCTAACTGAGGTGTATGATGGATATGTGGTTAGCACTGCGGCCACACATCACCAAGTAGCTGGTTTCAATTCCAACCTCAGGTGAGTTTGAACATTCCCCACGCATCTGTGTGGGTTCCCTCTCAATGATCCAGTTTCCTCCCAGAGTACAAAGATGTGCAGCTTAGAGTGGATTTGCCATGCTCGATTGCCCATTGTCGAGAGAGCGTCCCCTTCTTGGTACCCTTGTCAGTGTGGGAAACTTAACCTGCGCTGCTGGCCTCCCTCTGCATTACAAACCAGCAGTCCAGCCAACTGAGTGGGAGACAGTGTAACTGTTACAGACAGAAACAGTCACAGGCAAAGGGCAAGAGAAACTTTCATAATAAGGAAAGTGGTACAATTCAGATAACGGTCAAGATAACAGCTGAGGAAAAAATGTTCTCTGCTCAAAATTGTATTTCATAATGCGACAAGTGTTGAGAAGCAGTGTTTGGCTGAATACAATAATGTGAGACAAAGTGAAATAGCCAGAATTACTAATTGTGATTGGATATAAAATAAGTGCATATTTTTGCACCCAGGGGGTTGAATGACTGAAAGTTCCTATACCTGGCAATGGGAATTCTTTGGAACACTATCTGGAAAATTCCACATTCAAAGTGTGTGTGTGTGTGTGTGAGAGAGAGAGAGAGAGAGAGCGCAGATTCTGCACTGAGCTGGGTGGTGAGCTCAGACCGTGCTCGGTGGGGCTGGTGGTGAGGCCTCCTCTGAGAAGAGAATGGACCCCCCATACTAGCCCATCCACTCGGACCTCTGTGTCTCTGATGAAAAACCGTGGTGTTAGCTCCCCTTACCTGCCATGCTCGGGGTCAACTGTGCAAGGTGGCTTCAAACTGAAGAAGTATAACAATGTGCCCATTGGCCTTTTAAAGATGGCACCAGTGTCAGTGATCATAGAATAGCCAGGGGCATCAGTGCGATGGTGAGTCCCTCCAGCCATATTGGGTTGGAGAATTGGGGTGGCATTGAATGCGAGGAACACTATGAGATTGAGTGGGTAGTTAATGTGGTGAGTTCGATAAGATAGCGCCATGAAACTAGTTCAGTTTTGGACAGATAATCCCTTTGTCACACTCAATAAAAATGTCACTGAGACAAACTATTATTAGATTCAGCCCAATGAGTCGAAGACTCTGCTGACCCCACACCCAGTTACAATGTTGCAGAACAAATGTTCATCTAAAACTCTCCCTCATCTTTATTGACATCAATATCCCCTTCACCTATTATCCTGGGAATACTGGCTCATGTTGTAGGATGCTGTCAAAATGCCTTCATTTCAGCATTCTGAAACCTGTGATCTTACAAGAAATTGTCTCTCAATCTCCCTTTCACTTTTTTCCCCAAAATCCTTTTTATTGTTGTGAGTTAAACTGATTTCTCTACCATCTCTCTCTGGCAGGAACTAGGGAATACGGACTAGGCAATAAGGACTAAGCATCATAGTGATCATGTAACGAGACGGGTAATTCAGAGGTATGGGCTGTGACTCCAAGGCAGTGTTTAACATCCTACCACAGCTGATGTCAGAGATTAAATTTGAATGACAAAAATTGGAATAATTTCACTCATGGAAACCAGAAGCCATTAAGATTTATTTTTATTATTTTACTGATAGTCTTTGTTAAAGAAACTTAACATTATTACACAATCTGAGCTCAGTGTGACTTCAGACTCACAGCAACGTTGTTGGCTCCATTTGTCTTGACAAATGGCCGCGTGGTCAAGGACAATTAGTGATGGACAACAAATGCTGCCCTTGCCCGTGATGCTGGCATCCCGTGAAACAACAGCATTAAAGGTGAAATAAGTCAAAGAATGGTGGGTTCTAGAGGTCGAAAATAAAATTCTCCAGAGTCTGAAAGTGTGAGAGAATCTCGCAGGTATGGCAGCCTGTCAGGAGAAATGCAGATAATGTTTTGAACCTGCTTCACAACTGAAAGCAAACTGGGAAATACTATTATTTATCCTGGTATCATGGATGTTTGTGTTGGAGAGAGAGGTGGGGGCTAGGTTTAAATTGACTGAATGGTGAAATGGACAGAAAAAGAGAGGAAAAGAAATGAAAAGTAAGCAAAGGGATTGCTGATGATGAACTGAAAGGAAAAAAAAAATGGCAAGTTATTCTCACATTTCTCCATTTCCCATATTCCTGAATATCGCGTCCATTTAGATATGTCCCTGTTTAAAGTGAATTAGGTTCCCTTATCTCTCTTCTCTGAGTGTGATGATCGAATCCATTAGCAATACTGGTGCTGCCCTTATAATTGCTGAGATATAGAGGAAGTTAATGCTACATTGTCAACTGCTTCTTTGGAGAGAGAACCTCTTAGTGTGGTAGTGTGCAAAGATGCAACGGCTTTCTCAGCCAGGAAGAGAAACTCAGGAGTGGAAATAGTTTTCAACACTGAGCGCGTGCACGTTCCATGTGGGGAATTTACTTGTTCCTGTCATTGGAAAATCAGTGGAGTTACTGTGGATGCTTATCTCGGGTTTGTATTGTCAGCTGTTGGGTCGGGTGACCCCACTCTATACACTGCATTTACAGAGTGTCTGGGGCCATGGTAAACAAATGGAGATGAGGCTCCACGGAAGGAAAGCTCTATAAATAGGGAGGTGCAGTACAGTACATTATCTTTCCTGGGATTTCCCGGGACATTTGTCTCAGCTGGACCAGGTGTCAGGTATGAAACCAGTTTGTTTCAAAATTGAGGTGGTCACTGAGCTGTGTCCCCTCCTTCAATATACTGTGTAGCCTCACACCAGTGACAGGACTGTGTTAATGCTCACCATAAATTAAACTGGATTAATTCTGGAAATTTCCAGGCAGGAGTGAGTAACATATCCATCATCACCGGAGTGCAGTCCTCCTATATATTCACTGGCTGACAGGACCCATCTGTCCGCTGAGAGTAACATATTGTGTCCATCTCCCTGAGGAAGATACAGAAAGAAACTTCCAGAAATATAAGGGAACAGAGTGACTGGTAAAAATGAGGAACAGCAGGAAATTAGAATTAATAAAAGGTACGTCTTTCAAAATCTCATTGAACTTAAGGTTGGTATATTGCTGCATCTGATGAGCTACATTCCCAAGTATTGAGGAGGTGGAAGTCGAGCTAGTGAAAGAATTACTGATTGTTCTTCAAAGCTGGTTCGATTCTGGAAAGGATCCTCCAGACTTGAAAGCAGCTATGGTAAACCTAAATATTTAAAACAGGACGGAGAGTGCAAACAGCAAACTAAACAGTGGTTAGCTTGATGTAAGCTGTGAGAAAAACATTGGAACCTTTTGTGAGGAATGTGACAACTAGACACTTGGAAAATAATGACATGATTCAGTCGAGTCAATCGAGATTCAGGAAGGGGAAATGATCTTGATCTTTGATAAACCTGCTGGATTTTGTGGAGATTGTCCGTTGTGACATCGACAATTGAGAACCAGTGGGAATGAAGTGTTTGAATTTTCAGTCGATGTTTGACATGGTTGAATACAGATGAGTGGGGAATGTAAGAGTCCATGGGTAGGTAGGGGTGGAATACACCGAATGTATTAAAAGTTGGATAGCCGAGAGAAGGAAGAGAGTAATGCAATTATCTGGAGTGAAGGCTTTGGTGTATCAGAAGGATCAGTGTTTGGGCAATAGCTCTTCGCAAGATATAAAGTATTTCAGATATGAACAACAAATATCATCATTCACATTTATGTTCATTAAATAGTGAGAAGTTGGGAAGTGCTGTTGTTGAAACAGACCTGGATGTGCTTGGTCATAAGTCACAAACAGAATTCTTACGCAGCAGCAAGTAAATGATATGTGGCTCATCATGCAAAATGATTAACGTACCAGAGTAAATGTATCTTTCCCAAAAATAGTGTTTTGTTGAGAGACTGTGAGGTGTATTGTGTACAGGTTGAATCAACTTTATAAATAATGATCTTATCAGCGATTCAGTCCAGACTAAACCCTGGCATGATGCTACCATGAGGAGAAATTCAGAACCTTATGCTTAATAAAGTGTGTTAAGGTGTTTGTGAGTTTATATTTTAAAAAATGATGAAGCACATTGAGAGTTGAAAATACAAAATTGCCTTATTAGATCAATTAAAGGAATGCCCAGGCAAATTCACATTTCCTATATATTGGAGAGCAAATATATCCACTGTAAATATATTGTTTGATGCGTGTTCCAGTCGAGGAGAGATCTGCACGGTAAGAGCATGTAGATTATGGTTTTTGAGGGTGGTGGTGGTGGGTGGTTCAGCCAGTTACAGTATTACAAACGGACAACGCAGCAGAATCATCTAGCCTCGATAAGAAAACATGCATCTTTCTCCTTCACTACTAACTTCACGAGAGCAATGGGTGATGGGAGATGTGATCAAGAGCCAGCGGTGCCAATATTCAATCCAGTCCAGTACTTTATATGAACTGAAGGAACCGTACTGAAAGGGGTTAAATGAAGCTGTTTGTTCAGTGACTGTGATTGATGCCAGTCTCCATGGATCCTGGTTGTGTCATTGGATGTTTTCCGTCTCCTATTAGTAAGAGGCCTCTTGCAATGGTTTATGCCATTATAGCAGCAGATGCATCAACTCCAACGCTCAAAGGGACACAGCTGCAGAGATACAAAAAGGAGATTTAAACATCTGAGAATAGTCTGGAATGATCCATTAATGGATCAGAATCTGAGAACATTAGACTGGAATGCTGCAACAATGGACAGGAGTTTATCCTGGGGTCTTGTCTTATTTTCCTCGTCTTTGCCAAAATATTGGATATGGGGTGCCCTGTTGATTATCCAGGTGGGTTACTATCCTATCCTCGCAATTGTTGGTGTTCCTGGTAAGTTTCTTCATCTCTATCCATTTATTAATCTCCTCAACCATGGCGAACTTCTTTGCTATTTCTGTTATCTATATTTGTCAAAGAGGAAAACTATTGTCTTCAGTTTCAAATGCAAATTCCATTAAGTACCCACAAATTTCAGAACCACCCCACCCCCGCTCTCACAAACATCTGAGAACAAGATTGTTCACAATACCGAAGTATCTTTCATCCCTGAATTCATTTATGTCTCGGTATTCTGTCCATCACCAAACCAACCCACTGCCAGTTCGATTAAATGCCCAGTCACCATCTTGGCTTCAATGCTGACGCTTCATTATCTATTATCTATGCTTCGGTAAAATTCAGACGGTATGGTTCCACCTCTCTTCTAAGCACTCTTTCAGTTGCAAATGTTTCGATCACATCTTTGTTCTTGTCTCTAAAATAACTTAATGACAGGAACATTCTCTCAGAGCAGTAATGTCGGAAGAAATGTAATTCAGATGCACAGGTTATTACACAGAAAGATCCTGTTCCACATCCTACCACAGACGATGTCAGAAAGTAAATACACAAGACAGGAATTGTGAAAAAAGCAAGTTTTACTAATAACAACCATTACATCTCCAGCATTTACGTTTATCTATTTCAGTGATGTCCTTTGGTAAATAGATCTTGCGTTACTCTCTGGTCTGACTTAAGATTGATGTGAGACCCACAGCAAGGTGCTTGGTTCTGTACTACCTGAAAGAATGACCTCGCAGTAAATGACATTTGGTTAGGTCAACGAATGCTGCCCCTGTCAGCAATACAGACATTCCAAATAATAACAAAATTAAAGGTTATATAAAGCAAGGAATGATGCAACAGATCAGAAACAATAAAGAACGAGAAAGTGCCAGACAAACTGAGCAGATTTGGCAGCGCCCTCGGGTCGAAAGAAAAATAGAATTGGCAATTCGATTCATACATCGGAACTGAACACAGTTGGGAAATAGTGTGATTGATGTTGGTGACACCGACATCTGTTATGAAGGGGAGAAGGATTGAGTTGAATAGATGGAAAAAGAAAGAAACAAACAAATGGATTGTTGATGGTCAGCTGTGATGGAAATAAAAACTGAAATTAAACATTACTTATGTTTTTCCTGTTCCCATATTATTGATTATCATGACCATGTAAGGTATATGTCAAAGTCCCTGCTTAAAGGTACTTATGACACCTGAGTGTCATCATCGTCTTTTATTCAGTAATAGGATGCTGGGCCAGTATTTAATTCCCTTTCCTCATTGTCCTTGAGAAGGTGTTGGTGAGCTGCCTTCCTGACCCACTGCAGTCTGTGGGCTGTAAGTAGTCAGTGCTGAGGTCCATGCGGTTTCTTTTCTTTGAGGCTTTGAAGTGACTGATATAACTGAGTGGCTGGCTTGGCTATTTCAAACTGCAACTGAGAGTTAACCACATTGCTGTGGAGTAACATGTTAGCCCGACCAGCTGAAGATGGTAGATTTCCTTTTCTGAAGGGCATGAGGGTGCAAGGTAGGATAATCGACATTGGTTTCATTGTTTCATTTGATTCTTACTTCCTGATATTTTATTGAATTTATTTTCCAACATTTGCCATTGTGGGATTCGGATCCGGTGTCTAGGGCATTACCTGATTCCCTGGATTAATACTCGGAAATAATACAGCTCGGCCATCGCCTCCTCAGCATCACCAATCAACTCGAATGGCAACAGTGATGTTGTTGCTGTGACTTTGCTTCATAAGGCAAATAAATGATTGGCAAAAAATGCCATCCTTCTCATTTTGTATTTATGAGAAGGCGAGATGATGGGAAGTGCTCTTGGTGAAAAGGAGCTGGATGTCCTTGATCATGAGGCACTAAAAGAATTAATGCAGAGCAGTCGGGTACTGGCAGGTGGTACTACATTAGGTTGAGATATCTGGTCGGCACGGACAGGTCCGACCAAAGGATCTGTTTCCACTCTCTGCATCTCTATAACTCTATGACTCAGCAAGTAATCAGCACAACAACTGAGTAGTATCGTTCATTACAAAATGATTAAAGAATAAGAGTGAAGACACCGTCCTGCGGTTGTGGAGTATACTTGAGACAGTATTTTCTTTCATTTATACTCAATGATCTCCTTGCTGCAGAGAGACAGTGTAATGGAGTTTCCCTAGACTAATCCCTGCAGTGACGGTATCGTGAGGAGAGTGTGAAGAAATTTGGCTGCCCTTTCCTTAACTCTCGCCGTTAGCTCAAGATGTTTCATTTGCAACTGAATTCTTGCCATCTCTGATTCTGGTGGTTTCTCCAGCAATTTTAATTGACGAGATACCGCTGTAATTATTTCTCCTTTCCTCACAGAAGCAGTCAGTTCCAATTCCAGCTTTTCTGCTAATTCTTGCAACTTGGTCTTACTCATTTTTCGTAAAATTTCCAAAGTCACTGCATGCACACCCAGAAAACGTTTGGCGGCTGAAATAGCCATTACTATTCTAAGTTTTCTCAACCCAATCAAACTAATATCCAAAATGAAACATTTGACTTTCGATAAAATACAGAAGAGGGGGTAAAAAGAAAGCAGCAGAACAGAGAGTAAAAGAAAGAATGGCAAAAGAGAGAGCAATAGGGGAGAGAGAAAGAGAGAACTTTTGAAGAACAAAAACTGACAATTAAAAAGAAAAGTCAGTGTAAAAGGCTGGAGATAACGGCTGAGGGTGGGCTTAGTAAGGAAGAGAGTGAGGATGGGAAAGCCCCTGGTAGTCAGAAGCCTAGTGAGAATTTGTTTGAGTATGTTCAAGCATCGCCTCAATTTGATGAGAAGAATGTGATGCCCGTTTCATCTCATTTGAAAAATTGGCTAAACAAATGCAGTGGCCAGAGGCTATGTGGATTTTGTTGATCCAAACGAAACTTGTAGTTAGGACTGGTGAGGTATTCACATTCCTATCAGAGGAGGTATCTGGGGAGTATAAAAAATCATTTTGTCTGCATAGGCAACATTTCATGAATTAAATGAGGGATCCAGGTGAAACCAACACTGAGTTTGTAAGGATCAAACAGACTAATTCCGATAGTTGGATAAGAGTTTTAAAATTCAAGGAAAGCTATGATGCCCTTAAAGAGGTTAACACTTGGAGGAATTCAAACTGCCTGAAGTAGTGCAAACTCAGGTGGAAGAGCAGAGAGTGTAAGCCGCAAGGTTAGTTACTGAAATGGCTGATGATTATGAACTGGTCCATAAACTTGTTTTGGCTTCCAGAACCAGTTCTGGTCTCTGAGGCACAGAAATTGGAGCAAAGAGATATCCTCACGTGCAAAGGGAAAGGTAGATCACAGTGTAGATCATAAGGATAATTTACCACAGTAAGAAAGAAAACCTTGAGGGGGACATTTAAGTTAAAAACCTGTCGTGTTTTCATTGTAAAAAAAGAGGCCACACAAAATCACAGTGTTGATGGGCTGGGAGAAAACCAGATGTAGGATAACCAAACAAGCCTGGAAGTTTTGTTGGACACGTAACAAAAAGCATAAGGGAAAGTAGGCAACTGCCTCAGAGTGTACAAGATGATCAGTGGACGTGCCAAATCTGCAAACAAAACTTACATGAAAGGGTAAAGTTTATTCACATAGGCCAGGATTAATTGGTAAGAAGGTTTCAATATTATTTGACACAGGATCTTTTCAGTCTGTAATGGTGAGGGGTGAGGCTTTATGCACTCTTGAGAGACTATTTCCAGAAAATGTGCTGGTTACAGAATTCATAGTGAGGCAAAAAGTGCTCAGTTATGTAAAGTGAGGCTAGAGTGTCCAGAGAAGATTGGAGCATGTGCGGTAGGTGTACTAGACCCCTAACTTTCAGCTCTAGGAATAAAATTTGTCCTTGCAAATAATATAGCTGCTTCACTGGTAGGCGTGCTGCCTACTCTAGTTGAAAAGCCAGTGGAGATGCAGGCAACTGAAGACCTGGAGAATATGTCTCCAGGAATTTCCCCTGATTGCATCACCAGAAGATCACAGAAGCACAGGTTTAAGCAGGATAAAGGCACAGATAAGGAAGCTGACGTAGAGTTATCCACAAGTTTCTTTTTGACCAGATAAGTGGAAAACAGACGGAGCAAGTAGGAAAATATGAACGTATTTTTAGCTCTGCTAAGCTAATTGAATTACAGCAGAAAGATGTGGAGTTACAGAAGTTACAACAAAAGATATTTAGCAAGAAAGAGAATGAATGCATTCCTGTGTGTTATTACTTAACAATGATGTTTAATGCAAATATGGAGATCAGCACACATTGAAGCAGATCAGACGTGCACAGAAATTCATCAAATTGTTCTGTCTGATGGGGAAAGAAAGGGAGTGCTGCGAGTGGCACGTGAGCTACAAATTGGAGATCATTTCGGGGTGAGGACATTACAGGCTGAAATACAAAGATATTTTCACTGGCCTGGACTTCACAAAGATGTAGTGAATATTGCCAAATGTCTCAAATATGTCACATACGCAGTAATAATACCTGCAACTTTAATACCTATTCCAGCATTTGAGGAACCTTTCACAAGAGTCATGATAGATTGTGTAGATCCCCTATCGCAAAGACTAAATGGGAATAAGTATGTCTTAACAATAATGGATGTGTCAACTAGATTTCCAGAGGCAGACCCATTATCCAGATAGATCAAATCTCACATCCGAACTTTCAAGCAGGTGATCGATAACTTGGGAATAAAGCAATTCAAATCTGCTAAATAGTATTCGGAATCACAGTGAACATGATCGAGATGGCATCAAACAGTGAAGACCATGTTGAGGGTTTATGGTCAGGATAATCCAGCTGATTGCGATCAGGAAATTACTTTTGAACTATTTGTGATCAGAGACGCACAGAATGAATCGACCAAATTCAGACTATTTGAATTAATTTTTGAGCATGAAGTAAAAGGACTGTTAACATTGGTTAAGGAGAAATTAATAAGGCAGAATTCAGAGACCACTCATTTGGACAATGTGTCAAATTTTAGGGAACGATTAACTAGAGCTGGAGAGTTGGCTAGACAGCATTTAAAACTGAATCTTTTGCCAGGAATGACTGCTATTCGGTGAGTGGAGCAGACTGACAGAATATGATCAGATGCACACACTGTCCTTCCACATCATCCATATCGCCCAGCTCCCACCCTGTCTCAGCTCATCTGCCCCTCTGCCATCTTCAATATTTTAATCGGGGCAGCATGAAGTGCCGTGCTTTGATCTGAGCTGTCTTACCTTCTGTACTCTCTCTCTAAACGGCTCCAATTCCCCCCGATCCCTCACCGGTTTAAGATGCTCCTTGACATCTGCCCCAATGAATGAGGTAGACCGTAACCTGATCCAATATCCCCTTCCGTGGGTCAACATCTACTGTATTCAAAACAAGGAACTGCAGATCCTGGAAAGCTGACAGATAACACAGAAATTACTGGCGTAAATTAGTGGGAGCGGCATCATTTGTGGGAGAACTCCGAGTGAACCTCTAGAGTCCAGGCATAGTCCGTACCTACGTAAAAAATAAGTATTTTTATTCTACAACTCTTTTAGCTGTGATGCTGCATAATGGCGCCAAAGCCAGATGTTACCCAGTGGATATGTGTGGACTATCACAAACTCAACTTCGTTACAAAGACTGATGCATATCCAATTCCATGTTTGAAGATCTTTGTCGAAAAAGTGGGAGGAGCTACTTACATTTCTAAGTTGGACTTGCTCAGAGGCTACTGGCAAGGACCTCTGTCAGAGAGAGCAAGGCAATTTCGGCTTTCATAGCACTAAAAGTTAAAGTTGTGGCAATTGATATGTACAACGATCCAGCCACCTTTCAGAGACTGATAATGAGGTCATTGTCGGATTACCCAACTATGTGGTGTACATTGGTCACATGGTAGTTTTTAGTCACTCATGAAAGGAACATTTACAACATTTATCGGACTTGTATGATTGACTTCAGAAGGCAGGCTTGCTGGTAAACCTAGCTAAAAGTGAATTTGAGAAAGCCAAGCCACGTTCCTGGGTCACGTTATTGGACATGGACCAATGGCCCCATGAGACAGAAAAACGAAAGTAGTTGGGGAATGTTCCACACTGTCGACAAAAATAAAGATGGAATACTATGGTTCCTGGGCTTGACTGGATTTTACTGAAAGTTTGTGCCAATCTTTAAGCGGTGTGGCTGATCCACTCACCGAATTGTCAAGGGCAAGAACTTTCAGTGGACAGAGGACTGTCAAAAGACATTTTCCAGCCTAAAACCTGCCCCAATATTAGCTACACTAGATTACACGAAGTCTTTCAAGGTGGCTATCAATGCCAGTGATGTCGGTATTGGTCCAGTGTTCCTGCAGGAGGGTGATGAGGGAATAGAAAAACCTATCGGGTGTTTTTCTGGGAAGTCGAACGTTGTTCAATGGTGGAGAAAGAGACTTTAAACTTGGTGTTGACATTACACCATAACTGTGTTTATATTACCAACAATGCATCTGAGACATTCGTATAAACTGATCACAACACGTTGACATTTGTGGAAAAAATTAAAGACAAAAGTGCCAGACTGTTTAGATGGATTGGTGTTGCAGCCATTCGATCTGACAATTGTGCATATGCCAGGTCGCGAAAACGTGAAAGCTAATGAGTTACTGAGACTAGAATGAGATATGGAGGTGTTCGGTGGTGGGTACACAGCAGCCTGGTTTTGTATGGGTTTGTGCATGTTTGAATGTTTACATTTAGTACAGTATATCTGTCAGTTTTGAGACTACTAACTGGGTTTGAAGGGTTAAAAATGCAGCCACCTTTTAGCATTGATGTTTTTTTTTAAGTGGGGAGAGATGTGTCACAAAGCAAGTCCCTTGTTGTCGAAAAGCTGTTCCTTGGCTCAAGGAGACTCTGTCCTTGTTTTTTTTTAAGAGGAACAATAAAACGGGGCCAAGCTCCATTCAGAGCTGAAAAATGTGTTGCTGGAAAAGCACAACTGGTCAGGCAGCATCCAAGGAGCAGGAGAATCGACATTTCGGGCATAATCTCTTCCTCACTTTCTCCAAGCTCCGATCGGTCTGGTTTGGTACAGAGATGAAAAGTACTTTCAGAGTTCTTTATTTATATGGAAACAGATGAGTCTTCAGGCCAAAGTGGCCATGCTTTATAAGTGACCAGTATAATGAACGGAGAGTGTTGAGCTATTTTAGCTGAACTCGCTGAGCTGACCAGTTTTCAGTTGAGTCTTGAACTGGAAAGTTCAGCTGGGAGCTGTGTGGAAACTCTCTCTCTTTTCTGACCTTCAACTTCACCCTGGAAGTTTGTGTTCCATTTATACTGTTTTTTTTTATTATTGGGAGTTTGCTTATTGGGACAGTTGTGTGTATTCGGATTGGCATAATTAAGTCGAGCTGAATAGGTTGAATTCTGTCGTGATTTTTTATTCTGTTCTTTGTGTTTCATTGTGTAATTTTATGAAAAACGTTTTTGTCTGTTTCAAAATCTAGTAGTCAACCGAGCTAAATTGCCCCCGGTAGTTTTCATTGTACACTTACCGAAACAAATTGCAAAGGTCTGCTCTGGGCTGCCTGGTTAAAAGCGTTTGGAGTAATCTAACCTAGTTCATAACATCTCGGAGATGGAAGATGCCTCCTTGGGACTTGGCACAAACCATTCACTTTCCCTCCTCATGATCAGCAAACCACGTTAACAATAGCACGTGTGTACCATTAGCAATGGAGCCAGGAGGAACAACATGGAGCAGTCTGTCTGTGCGGTCTGTGCCTCATTGGTTTTGTCGTGTTGCAGCAACAATGACATCCTCCTATTTCAGTCTAACAGTTTGGAGGGGCTGAATGGCCTCTTCTGTTCATGTGTCAGTGTCTCGAGGGACTGAATGTCTTCCTCCAGGCCCGAGAGCAGAGGTTCAAAGACTTCAGTGGGCAACCCGTGGTTCCTGCCTACCAGCACGCTGTGCTGACGAGACTCTACCTTCCTGAGTTATAGGAGACAAACAGAAGGCTGAAAGAACACAGCAAACCAGGCAGCATCATGAGGTGGGAAAGTCAACATTTCAGTTATAACCGTTCTTCAGAACTGGGTTGGCGGGTAGGGGGAGCTGCAGATAAAGAGGGAAGGGAGTGGTTGGGGTGGGGAGATCAGGAGGATGGTCAGTTACGGCTATGTGGACACAAGTGCTAGGTGCAAGCTGGTTGGGCGATGGGAGGGATGAATCAGGTTGGGAGCTGAAAGGTAGGGTCATGAGGTGGAATGGAAGACCTCCCAGTCACTTCCTATTTCAATTCCCTTTCCTAATGCCTTTCTGACATAGCCATTCTTGGCCTCCTCCATTGCCACAATGAACCAAACCATAATCTGGAGGAACAAGATCTCATCTGTTACCTGTGCAGCCTGCACCCCAGGGACTCAACATTGAATTCTTCAATTTCAAATAACCTCCCTTCCCGTCCTCCGACTCCCTTCCCAAGCCCTCCCCTCCTGTCCATTCCTCTGAGCAACCTTTGTCCAGCCGCCAACTGGATTTAGCCCTTCTATCAACAACTCGCTGATACCTTTATCTGTGTCCACTTATCCACACCTCGCCACTCTGCGTCCTCCTCCCTCACCCGCACTTTATCTATAGACCCCCTTACTCCCGTCCACAGTCCTGATGAGGGGTTTTATCCAAGGCGTTCACTTCTCAAAGTCTTGAAGCTGCCTTGCTTATTCTGTTCTTCCAACGTCCTTCGTGTGTATTTTGGATTCCAACACCTGCTTTTATTTTAAATTGTCTTCTTGTGTAATAGGCAGGAGTGAGTGAACCCATTGCGCCTCTTGTTATCCAATAGATCTGATGGGCTGAATGGCTTTATTATATTAGGGTGAAACTATCTAGAGTTGCTGAAGGGGTTCCTCTTTCTTTTAACCGTGGAAATGTTTCGTGTCCAGCAGTGCTTTTGATTAATGTTACCTTTACATTAACAGCACAAGCTTGAATGTTGCCCAGATTTGATTTTTCAGTACCTTAGGAGGTGACTCATTGTTCTGAACATTGTATAATCTTGAAAGAATATCCCCACCTCTGATTGCATGAAAGAGGGAAAGACATTGATGAAGCAGCTGAAGATGTTTGTGCCGAAGAAGCTACCCTGAGGATTGCCCACAAAGATATCCAGGGACTGAGAGGATTGATGTCCACCAGCCCCATTGTGCTCTGAATGATTCAGCCAGCGGGGAGTTTACAACTGATTCTCATCAAGTTCAATTTTGTTCAGTCTCCTTGACATCTTAATCAAATACTGCCGTGATATCAGGTCCTTAAAGTGACACACTTTACGCTGTGTTCATATCTTCTATCCATGTCAATAGGCCAAGGTATATGTGTGGGGTGTGGTTCCTTCTCTCAGGAAATAGTGATGGTTGGGGCCAGACAGTTAGGGGAGGCTACATCACTGAAAAGTTTGGGGGTTGCGAGTGGGTGTCAATGGGTTTTGACACGTCATAGAGTCAACAGCTACAAAAAATTGGGCATGAAAGAGAAATTGCGGCCGAGTGCAAATCAGCCCTGACTTACTGAATGGAAGGGCAGGTCTGAGGGGCTATGTGGCCTGGTTTTATTCCAGTATACCTGATAGTCCAGTCACTTTGTGGCCTCTTCCATTTCCTGTGTTACTGATTCAAGTAGCTGAATAGATTGATCCTGTCGCAGTGCAACTGGATACTGGTGCTGCATGATCTGGTTACAGTTTTATAGGTCCGACGGGTTTATTGGCCTCCTCCTGTAATTGTATATCAGGCTCCAGGGGCTAAAAAGCCTCATTCTGTTCTGCTATAACTGAAATCCATATCGACTGAATCTACTGCCAATGGAGAAATTGAGCACGGCAGATGCTGGAGATCAGTGTCGAAAAGTGTGGCACTGGAAATCACGGCAGGTCAGGCAGCATCAGAAGAACAGGAGAATCGATGCTTTGGATGTTGCTGATTAAGGGTTTATGTCCGAAATATAGATTCTCCTGCCCCTCGAATATGCCTGACCTGCTGTGCTTCTCCAACACCACATGTTTTGAAATCTACTGCCCCACACAAATCAATCTTCCTGGTCACATCATCCACTTACTTTAAGAGAATTGTCAGGCACACACTTCCTTGCACAAAGCCACACTTACTGTTCCTAATCAAAGCCTGTATTTCTAACTCCATGTACATCTTATCCCTCAGAACCTACTCAAGTAACTTACCGACCACGGATGTTAAACCTGCTGGTCTATGGTTCCAAGGCATTTTTTGTTCAGTTCTTCTTGAATAACGGCACAACATTTGCAATCCTCCAGTCTACCGAGACATTACCTGTGGTTACTGATGATAAACATTATAAGCCAGGGTCCCCGCAAATTCTTCTGAAGCCCCTTGAGGTTTTCTTTGATATATCGGGAAAGGGCTGTGAGATTTATCCACTTTCAAGCATTCTAGTACATCCAATATCTCCTCAACTATGGTATAGATTGGCTCTAAGATATCACCACTAACTTCCTCAAGTTCTAAAGTCAACATGTCTTTCTCCACGGTAAACATAGAGTAGAAATATTCATTGAGGACTTCACCATCACATAGAGTTCCACACTTACTTGTCCACATTGGTCTTCGGGGGTCGTATTTTCTATCCAGTTTTTGATTTTTCTTTTAATATATTTAAAGTAACTTTTTGGATTCATCCTAATCTTCTCAGTCAAGGCTCTTTCTTGCCCCCTTTTCACCCTACTGCTTTCCTTTTTCAGAACTCCTGTATCTCTTTTATACCTCCAGGAATTCCCTTGATCCCAGCTGCCTGGACCTGAGCCACGCCCCAAGTTTGAACATGAACCTGTGGACCAGTTTTGTCCCTGTCCATAACTGTTTGAAAATTAATAGAACTTCGGTTACTGGTCACAAAGTGCTCACCCACTGTTAACTCAGTCACCTGTCCTGCACTATTTCCTAAGAAAATTTCGTGCTTTTCCCCTTCCCGAGTAGAACTCTCTGTACACTGCTTGAGGAAACTTTCCTGAAGTTTTTATCAGATTCTATCTCATCAAATCTCTTAACGCTCTGACATTCCAGTCTGTATTAGAAAAACTAAAAGCCCCTATTATGATAACCCTATTGCTCTTGCAGGTTTCCCCTCTCTCCCTGCATATTTATTACTCTCATTCCTTTTGACTATTTGGGGGGCTATAGCACATCCCTAATCACCTCATGAACACCTTCCTATTTCATAACTCCACCCACAAAGCCTCACTGGGTGATTCATCAGTTATTTTATCTCTGATTCCTGCTGTGGTACTCCCCTTAATCAGAAATGCAATTCCCCTCCCCTCCTTCTAACATCTCTGTTTCACCTAAAGTACCTGTACCCTGGTACATTAAGCTGTAAGTCCTATCCATCACTTAGCCATGTTTATGTAATGGCTATAATATACCAGTCCCACCTACTTATCCACGTCCTGAGTTCATCGGCCTTACCTGTAGGACTTCTTGCATTGAAATAGATGCCATTTCATGCAAAAGGCATTTCTCTCTGTCATTTTCCAGCCTAAATTTACTATTTCTGATTACTCTATCTCCTTCCAGCATCGCACTTGCCTCCCTGCTCTTGAGGATAACACCCCCTGCCAATCTAGTTTAAACCCACACTCGAAACACTATCAAAACTGGCCGCCAAGATATTAGTGTCCTTTCAAGTGCATGTCTCGGACGGTAATCACTCTCTAAGGAGATTACCAATGTCAAGGTAATCTCGCTCCAGAACCTCGGCTCTATTTCAACGGGTATCATTTGTGCCAATGTTCATAATGATTTCTGGATGCTCACCCAACCCCTTGAGAATGTTCAGCAGCAACTTGGAGACATCCTGGACCCTAGCAGCGGGAGGTAACCCACCATCCTGGATTCCCGTTTGTGGCCACAGAATCTCCGATCTGTCCCTCTAACAATCGACCCTCCTATCTTTAACGACCTATTTACCTTTACCGTTTCTCGCTGTGCCCCAGAGCCAGTGGTAGTACCAACAAGCTGGCTACTGCTGCTTTCCCCTGAACAGACATCACCCCCAACAATCCAAAATGGTCTACATGTTATGGAGAGGAATGGCCACGGGCTATTTCTGTACTCTCTGCCTACTCCCTTTGCCATTCCTGGTGATCGCACAGCTACTCTCTACCTGGAATATGGCAGGAAGCAAGGAACGCCTGTTGGATTAAATTGTGTTTATGTAAATACAACAGGACTGACAGGTAAAGCTAATGAACTCAGGTTGATGAATGTTAGACTGGAATATTACAGTCATTAAAGAAACATAACTAGGGGTGTGTCTTGGGTGTGGCCACCACACTAAAGCACTTATCTATGAGTGCATCCTAAATAATCTTCAGCCCAACAAGTCCGCACCGACCCTCCAAAGAGCAGCCCACCAAGACCCACACCCTTACACTAGGCAAATTAGCACGACCAATTCACCTAACCTGCACATCTTTGAACGGTGGGAAGAAACCGCATCATCCAGAGGAAGCCCATGCAGACATGGGCAGAATGCACAAACTACACACAGACAGTTGCCCGAGCCGGGATTTGATCCCTGGCCCCTTGTGCTGTGAGGCAGCAGTGCTAACCACTGAGCCACTGTACCACCCAGCTCCAGCTCCCTAACACGGTCTCCCAGGAGATGAAGCTGGGTGCACAGTCCACACATATAGTCATCAGGGACGGTGAAAATCTCCGTGAGCTCCCACATCCCACAAGAGGAACGTGCGACTGCCCTAACTGCAATCTGGATGGCGATAACAATAAAGTTAAAAGGACTTTATTTCAGTTTCCCTGTACATATTTCTGAGCTGGAGCTGTCTGAAGCATCTCGTGTCAAAGCCTTACTGCTTACTCTACTCCAAAAGCATGTCTCTCTACCTCTCCACATATAGTTTTGTCCAGCGAAGGAAGGAAACACGACAGTGATGTAGTGTTTAGGCCTTCAGCACTCCTTGACACCTGGCCACTGACTACCAGGTCCCCAGTGCGATCTCTGCTTGGCCTTGGAGGGTGTCTTGCTGAGGTCTTCCTTCTGGTAGTGGTGACTTGTCCATGCAAATCCTCACCCTGACAGGCAATCTGTGCTGTTGCAGTCCTCTCATACTTTCTGTCTATTAGTATCGCGTTTATGAATTCCTTGAATCCCTCGAGAGAGGTGATGTTCTTGTGAATACAGGGCTATTGGAAAAGAAAACCATTAGACATAGGGGCAACAATATGTCTGTCCTCTAACTGAGTCTGCGTTTCCTTCGATTAGGTTATTTTTATTTTGTTAATCCCACATTCCACTTTTCTGCAATTTCCCCGTAACACTTGTATAAAAATCTGTCTGTCTCAGCCTTGAAGATATTTAATGATCCAGCCTCAACAGCCCTCCGAATGTTATACAATTGTTTCCCTCTCACTGAAGTGAGACTTGGTGGTCTTTAATCTGGTGATTTGCCCACTCTATCTTGCATAAACTTCCAATTCTTCCTCAGCTCCTGTGTCAATTTGCTCAAGGGTCAAACGGTCACTCTCCCTGAATCCAGTAACAGTTTCTCCAAACTCAAGACCGATTCAGAGGATGTATTTAACATATTCTCTATCTCTGTGGACAGGCTGTCCCCTTAGTCCCTAACACTCCCATTCTTTCCCACAATTGCGTCTTCCCCTTACTACACCAAAAATATGACTTTGGATTCTTGCTAATCTTACCCGCTAATGTTTTATCACCCCTCTTCAAACTTTTCCGCTGACTTGTTAAGTTTAGCCCTCCATTTTCTGTATTCTTTTAGGGCATTCATTGACCTGCTCACTTGGAACCTGCTTTAAGCTTCTCTTTCCTTTTTCATCCTGTTCGGGATTTGTGTAGACATCTGAGGTTTCCTGGGCTTGTTTTTCTAAATCTTATCTTCGGTGTAACATGCTGGGCCGACACTGTCATCAATTCGATTTTAATCAAATGATCACTCAACCCCCGCCCCACCTTGTTCTGCTACGGTTTTACTCAGAAGCAACTGCATTTTGCCCAGAGTATGTCAGTTTTTTTCATAAAATCTGTCTACCCAATCCAAAAAGCTTTTATGATTCAAACAGTTTGGGGTCTTTTCCTTAGCAAAGTCAAAATGTGTGATATCACAGTCCCTGGTCCAATAATGCTCTCCCACTTCTACCTGGAACACCTGACTGGATTCGTTCCCCACAGTGAGGCCCAGCGCTGCACTGCCCATTGTTGTATCTGCTCTATGTTGATATAAGAAGCTCTCGGGAATAAATTTCAAAGCACGTGTTCCTCTTAAGGAGTTATCACTACCATAATGAATGGTTGGAATTGAAATGCCTAAATATAATGATCCTTTTTTTTTTACACACCTCAATAACTTGGTTATATACCTGCTCCCGTACTTTCCTTTATCTGGGGTTCGACAGTGTATCCCAAGCAGTGTTTCTGTCATGGTTTTGACAATGAGCTTTAACCACCAAACCTCATTAGATGATCCTTTCAAGATATTGTCCCTTCTTAAGCCAGTATCTGACTCCATAATTTATTAGACAACACTACCTCATCTTTTACTCTATCGCCTGTCCTGACAATAGTTCTGCTACCACAGAATATTGAGTTGCCAGCCATGACCTCCCTCAAACTCATCTCTGTAATGGGAAAAATGACACACTTCCACATATCATCTCATTTCCTTGTCATATTTGTCTGTCTGATTATATTCCCAGCATAAAGGTAAAGCACATCCAACCTGGAATATACTACCTGGAATAGTCGGTATCTCGGAGTTTTTCAGTCATTCACTTTTCGTTATCAAGCTGCCTAATTCATGAACCAAAACTGCAACTCTGGGACTAAATGAATATTTGTTGACTTGTAATTTCGTTTTTAATAAAAGTGTTCATCAAATGCAGCTTTCCAGAACTGAACAGTCAACTCTAACTACAACGGGTTTCTGCTGATTAGTTCCGTACTCAGTGAACAGAGGGAACAGCCCTCAGTAATGGGCAGCGTGAGAACTGCAGATCCTGGTGATCAGAGTTGAAACGTGTGGCGCTGGCAAAGCACAACTATTCAGGCATCATCTGAGGAGCAGCAGAGTCAAAGTTTTGGCATCTCCCCTTCATGAGAAAGGCATTTCTGCCTTCCTATGTTTTCCATTCCATAATACACAGGATATTGGGATCCATATCCTCAGGAAGGCAGCACTGTACAGAGCCCTGAAATGGAAAGCAGTCCATCAGGGAGTAAACAAGTTGAGGTGAAATACAGACTGATTGAAGTACAAACATAAGGATAGATAAATCCCTCATCGAGACAGGAAACACCCTAAGTTACTACAGGAAGAGAGGAAAGAGATTTCTGTGATTTTGGCGATGGTCTTTGCGTCTTCACTCTCCATTTGAGTAACGTCGGTTGATTGGAGGGTGGTGAATGTTAGTCCCTTGTCCAGGCAAGGGAACAGGGATTGTCCTGAGAATGACAGACCAGTCAGTCTTTCATCAGTGTTGGGCAAAGTATTGGAGAGGATTCTGAAAAATCATAGTTTGATTAGAAACAGTCAGCATGACTTTGTGAGGCGCTGGTCATACCTCACAACTCTTATTGGATTCTTTGAGGATGGGATTAAACACACTGAAGAAGGTAGAGCAGTGAATGCAGAGTGCATGGATTTTAACAAGGTGTTTGATAAACTTCCCCGTGGTAGTTTCATTCAGAAAGTAAGGAGCCATGACATACAGGGAGTCGTATCCGTCTGGATAGAGAATTGGCTAGCCCATGGAAGACAGAGGGTGGTGGTAAATGGGAAGTATTCAGTGTGGAACTAGGTGAGCAGTGGTGTTCCATAGGGATCGGTTCTGGGACCTCTGCTGCTTGTGATTTTGATAAATGACTTGGATGACGAATTGGAAGGGTAGGTTCGTAAGTTTGATGATTTAACACAGGTTGGTGGAATCGTGGATAGTGTAGAGGGCTGTTGTAGTTTGCAACAGGACATTGACAGGATGCAGGACCCAGCTGCTTAGTGGCATATGGTGTTCAATATGGAAAAGTGGGATACTATTCATTTTAGAAGGTCGAAGTTGAATGCAGAATACAGGGTTAGAGGCACGATTCTTATATTGTGGAGGAACGGGGGATCATATGGGCCATGGCGTATCTCCCACAATGTTTCTACATAGGTTCATAAGGTGGTTAAGATGGTATTTGATGTGTTCATTAGCCGAGCGATTGAGTTTAAGAGCTGGAAGATTATGCGCCAACTATATGCAGCCCTGGTGAGACCACACTTAGAATATTGTGATCAGGTCTGGTTGCCTCGTTGTCGGAAAGATGTGGAAGCTTTGATGAGAGTGCTGAGGAAATTTATCAAGATACTGTCTGGACTGGAGGGCACGCCTTGCAAATAAAATTTGAGGGAGCTGGGGTGTTTTCCTCATTGGAACGAAGAAGAATGGAACATGACTTGACAGTGGTGTACAAGATGATGAGAGGCATAGATAAAGTGGATAGCCAGAGACTCTCTCCCAGGGTGGAAATGGCTATCTCGAGGGATTATGATTTTAAGGTAATTGAAGGAAAGTTTAGGGGAGATGTCAAAGGTAGGTTCTTTACACAGAGAGTTTTGGGTGTATGCAATGAACAGCCAACAGTTGTAGTAAAATCAGCTATATTAGGGATATTTAATTGGATAGGCACATGAATGATCGTATAATGAAAGCTTTGTAGGTTCGTATGATCTTAGAGTAGGATAAAAAGTCAACAGAACGTCAAGGGCCAAAAGGCCTGTACATGCTGCAACGCTCTATGTTTCAAGTTTCACCCAGCTTGTGGATTCCCCTGAAATTGTTGAATGTGTGAGGGAGTGATGTGTGTGAGATCAGGAAGCTTTGGAGGGATGTAAGGCCAAAGCCTCCAGTTGTAGCGTGCATTGTCACAGTCACCTGAAAGCCAGTATAATCTCTATGGTTACTTAGACCAGACATAATTCGCCAAATTCAGTTTTTAATGTGATTTGTGGATTGCCATTTGCTGCTGGTTACTTCACATAAATGCTACTGTGTGATCCATGTAGTAACTCTGACAATTCATAGAGATGTACAATTTTATTTTGATACTGAAGAATGTCAAGCTGTCATTTAGTAGATACGGCTTTAGAGACACAAGGCACTGCAATAGACTGTCAACTTGTGAACGTCTTCACCCATGCCTGGTCCGGGGTGCAGGTATATGGAGTCTGGGAGGCAGGTCAGGTTTCATCACCATAGGTAACTTGTATGGTGTGATTCTGGCTCTCAATGTCAACACGTCTGCTCTCTGGGCCAGGCTCTGACTGAAGATGAATTTCAAAACCTGGTTGCTGGTCAGCCATTAGTATTTAGCCTGGACAATACTTATACCTACACTGAGACCAGTGATAGTCTGTTGGCGGGTTATCCCCCTGCCCAAGGAAGATTTCAACTTACTTGCTTTGAAGTAATGTTTGACTGACTGCCCTGAAGCAGGTTAGAATCTCTGCACAGATTTTGGAACAAGCCACTCAGTCTCTCTGTAGCACAGGCAGCTGTGAGTTCCAATGAAAATGTAAATGATTTCAGATAAATTGGAAGCAAGTTTCAGCGTAGCTCACTGCAAGATGTTGAGTTTACTGACCCCGAACAATAATCGGATATTTGCTATAGTTCATGAATTGGGAAACAATAAGATGAGGTAAAAACAATTATGGCAGATGTTGGAAACCAGATTCTGGATGAGTGCTGCTGGAAGAGCACAGCAGTTCAGTCAGCATCCAAGGAGCAGCAAAATCGACGTTTCGGGCAAAAGCCCTTCATCAGGAATTTAGGCAGTGAGCCTGAAGCGTGGGGAGATAAGCTAGAGGAGGGTGGGGATGGGGAGAAAGTACATAGAGTACAATAGGTGAGTGGGGAGGGGATGAAGGTTCTAGGTCAGAGAGGAAAGGATGGAGTGGATAGGTGGAAAAGGAGATAGGCAGGTAGGACAAGTCCAGACAAGTCATGCGGACAGTGCTGAGCTGGAAGTGTGGAAGTCGGGTGAGGAGGGGGAAGGGGAAATGAGGAAACTGCTGAAGTCCACATTGATGCCCTGGGGTTGAAGTATTCAGAGGCGGAAGATGAGGCGTTCTTCCTCGAGGCGTCTGGTTTTGAGGGGGTGGCGGTGAAGGAGGCCCAGGACCTCCATGTCCTCGGCAGAGTGGGAGGAGGAATTGAAATGTTGGGCCACGGGGCGGTGTGGTTGATTGGTGCGGGTTTCCCGGAGATGTTCCCTCAAGCGCTCTGCTAGGAGGCGCCCAGTCTCCTCAATGTAGAGGAGACCGCATCGGGAGCAACGGGTACAAGAAATGATATTAGTGGATGTAAAACTTTGATGGATGTGGAAGGCTCCTTTAGGGCCTTGGATAGAGGTGAGGGTGGAGTTGTGGGCGCAGGATTTACAGTTCCTGCGGTGGCAGGGGAAGGGGCCAAGATGGGAGGGAGGGTTGTAGGGGGGCGTGGATCTGACCAGAGGGAACGGTCTTCGAGGAAGGCTGAAAGGAGTTGGGAGGGATATATATCCCTGGTGGTGGGGTCTATTTGGATGTTGTGGAGATGTCGTCAGATGATTTGCTTTATGCAAAGGTTGGTAGGGTGGAAGGTGAGCACCAGGGGCGTTCTGTCCTTGTTACAGTTGGAGCGGTGGGTCTGAGGGTGGAGGTGCGGGAGTGGACGAGATGCTTTGAACGGCATCTTTAACCACGTGGGAAAGGAAATTGCGGTCTCTAAATAAGGATGCCATCTGATGTGTTCTGTGGTGGAACTGTTTCTCCAGGGAGTAGATATGGCGTAGGCGGAGGCATTGGGAACAGGTTACAGGTTCTTCCCCCACTCCCAGCTCCACATCCACACCAGATCCCAGCTTCCAGCCCTGCCGAGATTTCACCATCCCTCTCGACCTTCCCCTCACTGAGGACGAACGATCAGTCCTCAGCAAACGAATCACTTTCATTCCCCTCCGTCCACGCATCAATGAATTTAATACACGCTGTGACGTCAAACAATTCTTCTGTCGCTTCCGTCTCCGAGCTTACTTTCACAATCAGGATTCCTGCTGACATTCCAAGGACCCCTTCGCCCTCCTCCAACACACTGCATCCACCTGGACACCCCGCGCTGACCTATTACCTGCCCTCGACCTCTTCATTTCCAAATACCACCGGGACATTAACCACCTCAACCTGTCTACACCCGCCCCCATTCCACCCTCTCACCCTCACAACGCACAGCGCTCCAAACCCTCTGCTCCAATCCCAACCTCACCATCAAGCCAGTGGATAAAGGGGGTGCGGTGGTAGTCTGGCGCACTGATCTCTACACTGCTGAAGCCAAACCCCAACTTGAGGACACCTCTTCCTACTGCACCCTCGACTATGACACCACCCTCCATCACCAAACCATCATCTCCCAGACCATACAAAACCTCATAACCTCAGGAGATCTCCCACCCACAGCTTCCAACCTCATAATCCAGGAACCCCGCACTGCCCGGTTCTACCTCCTCCCCAGATCCACAAGCCTGACCACCCTGGCCGACCCATTGTCTCAGCATGCTCCTGCCCCACTGAACTCATCTCTACCTACCTTGACACTGTCCTATCCCCCCTAGTCCAGGAACTCCCCACACACATTTGAGACACCACGCATGCCCTCCACCTCCTCCAAGACTTCCGTTTCACCGGCCCCCAACGCCTTATCTTCACCATGGATATCCAATCTTCCATCCGCAATGACCAGAGCCTCCAAGCCCTCCATTTTTTCCTCTCCAGACGTCCCCAACAGTACCCTTCCACCCACACTCTCATTCGTTTGGCCGAACTGGCCCTCACCCTTAACAAATTTATCCTTTGAATCCTCCCACTTCCTCCAGACCAAAGGGGTAGCCATAGGCACACGTATGGCCCCAGCTATGCCTGTCTTTTGTTGGCTACGTAGAACAGTTGATCTGCCATAATTATACCGGCACCACTCCCCACCTCTTCCTCCGCTACATTAATGATTGCATTGGTGCCACCTCGTGCTCCCGCGAGGAGGTTGAGCAATTCATCAACTTCACGAACACATTCCACCCTGACCTTAAATTTACCTGGACCATCTCTGATCCCTCCCTTCCCTTCCTGGACCTCTCCATCTCCATTAATGACGACTGACTTGACACTGACATTTTTTACAAACCCACCGACTCCCACAGCTACCTGGATTACACCTCTTCCCACCATACCTCCTGCAAAAATGTCATCCTGTATTCCAAATTCCTTCGCCTCCACCGTATCTGCTCCCAGTAGGACCAGTTCCACCACAGAACACAACAGATAGCCTCCTTCTTTAGGGACAGCAATTTCCCTTCCAAAGTGGTTAAAGATGCCGTCCAACGCATCTTGTCCACATCCTGCACCTCCGCCCTCATACCCCACCCCTCCAACCGTAACAAAGAAAGAATCCCCCTGGTGCTCACCTTCCACCCTACCAACCTTCGCATAAAGTAAATCATCCGCCGACATTTCTGCCACCTCTAAAATGACCCCACCACCAGGGATATATTTCCCTCCCAACCTCTTTCCACCTTCCGCAAAGTCCGTTCCCTCAGTGACTACCTGGTCAGGTCCACGCCCCCCTAAAACCCACTCTCGCATCCTGGCACTTTCCCCTGCCGCCGCCAGAACTGTAATACCTGTGCCCACACCTCTCCCTCACCTCTATCCAAGGCCCTAAAGGAGCCTTCCACATCCATCAAAGTTTAACATCCACTGTTATCATTTATTGTATCCGTTGCTCCCGATGCGGTCTCCTCTACATTGAGGAGACTGGGCGCCTCCTAGCAGAGCGCTTTAGGGAACATCTCCAGGACACCCGCACCAATCAACCTCACTGCCCCGTGGCCCAACATTTCATCTCCCCCTCCCACTCTGCGAGGACATGGAGGTCCTGGGCCTCCTTCACCGCCGCTCCCTCACCACCAGAAGCCTGGAGGAAGAACGCCTCATCTTCCGCCTCTGAACGTTTCAACCCCAGGGCATCAATGTGGACTTCAACAGGTCCCTCATTTTCCCTTCCCCCACCTCACCCTAGTTCCAAACTTCCAACTCAGCACTGTCCCCATGACTTGTCTGGACTTGTCCTACCTGCCTATCTCCTTTTCCACCTCTCCACTCCACCTTCTCCTCCCTGACCTATAACCTTCATCCCCTCCCCCACTCACCCATTGTACTCTATGCTACTTTCTCCCCACCCCCAACGTCCTTTAGCTTATCTCTCCACGCGTCAGGCTCTCTGCTTTTATTCCTGATGAAGGGCTTTTGCCCGAAATGTCGATTTCGCTGCTCCTTGGATGCTGCCTGAACTGCTGTGCTCTTCCAGCACCACTAATCCAGAACAATAAGATGAGACCGATAATCCTTCAACTGGACTATAATCTCTTACATCAATTTTGTTGATTCTATATTTATGGAACTAAAATATAATTCCTGTCAAGGTTTCCTAACACAGAAATAAAGCATGTACGTTCTATTTTATCGAAGAAAGAACATAACTCTTGTGGTAATGAGATTTACATATTCAATGTCAGGATTCCGAGCAATGTTTTGCCACTCCAATATTTTTTAAGTGGTTGGTTTCTGGATAATTCCATGTTCAAAGTGAGCAGAAGATTGAACATACAAATAGAATTAGCGTTCTTATACATTTACATAGAATCAATCAGTTCAATTTCTCACTGAAATGTATGATTAGATTAGATTACTTACAGTGTGGAAACAGGCCCTTCGGCCCAACAAGTCCACACCGCCCCGCCGAAGCGTAACCCACCCTTACCCCTACATCTACATCTAGATCTACCCCTTACCTAACACTACAGGCAATTTAGCATGGCCAATTCACCTGACCCGCACATCTTTGGAGTGTGGGAGGAAACCGGAGCACCCGGAGGTAACCCACGCAGACACGGGGAGAATGTACAAACTCCACACAGTCAGTCGCCTGAGGCGGGAATTGAACCCGGGTCTCTGGCGCTGTGAGGCAGCGGTGCTAACCACTGTGCCACCGTGCCGCCCACTAATGATCTTCTGCTATTTTCCAGCAATTTAAAATGACAATAATTCAACAGGAACTGTGAATATTAAACTAAATAAATTATTTGTGTTCCCAAATTTCAGAGAACAATAATTTGAAAACTTCCAATTTTTAGAATGAATGATATTTAATATGAAATGTGGATAGTGAAAAAAAAACCAAACATAATATCGTGTAAGAGAAATGTCAAAGCTTTCAAAAGGGTTTTGTGCCAAAGCAATGATATATTTGTTTTAGTAATTGGAATACAACATGTAAAATATTCATGTTCTGAGTAATAATTAGACTTCATCATGAAGCTGACCTTGCTATACTTGCATTTTTAATGCTTATGCTGCACCAAATAATCAGCTATTTGCGAGCACTTACAATGCGAAATAATTGGATACTGACTTTTATTCACAGCTGACACTTGATAGAGTACAAAACTTTAAAGTACAGGAGGAGGTCATTGGCATTATGTATGCATCAGCTCCAAAAATGTCTCCCTGCACCTCCCATACGTCAGTCCTCTCTCTGTTGCCCGTTAAATTCACAATTTCCAAAAATATATCCAGTTCTCTTTTGAATCTTCATTCACAAATTTCTCAGTCAGTCAATTCTAATTTGTAACAACTCTCTAAATAAAGACACTTTTCCTTATTTCACTCCTCGCTCTTTTGCTTACAACCTTGAAATTAGAATTCTTTGACTCGATAATGCCAACTAATAGAGTACTATTTTTCACTCTGACAGTTTATTCATACTTTTGAGCACCGCAATAAATTCACATCTTTGTCTGTTCAGCTCCAGGAACAATAAGCCTTGCAAGAACTGTAACAAAAACTACAACGGAAAAACTAGCAGAAAACTAGTCACCAGTATATATGAACATCAACTAGCCACAAAATCCATGATCCCAACACGTACTGATGAGGAAGTACGCCACTTTGACTAGGTCTGCATATCCATCCTAGGACATGCCAAACAGAGACAAGCACAAGAATTCCTAGAAACATGGCATTCCACCCAGAACTACACCAACAAACACATCAATTTTGATGCCATCTCTCACCCTCTCATGAAAAGGGCCGGAGATGACATCATCGACAGAGGAATTTACATGACCAATGCAAGGAAACTGAAACACTTGAATAGAAAGTGGGAGATAACACCAGCACTTCACTGGAGGCTCACTCACTGAGTACAGTCGATGGAACAAACCAGGAACTGCCAATAGCTATTGCTTCAGAATATATCAGTGTTCACGGCTGCCACCAGATAGAATCAATGAATGAAAATGCGAGCCTACATCACCAAGTGTATATCCAAAGGCTTTTTGAAACGTTTGTGAGATTATCTGCTCAATCACTCGCCGAGGGAATGCACTCCAGCCACATGTCACCAGGGGTAGAACGGTGGCTCAGTGGTTAGAAATCCTGCCTGAGAGCGCGGGGACCCAGCATTGATTCCAGCCTCGGGTGACTGCATGTATGGATTTTGCACATTCTCCCCGTGTCTGCATGGTTTCCTCTAGGTACTCCGGTTTCCTCCCACAATCCAAAGATGTGCAGGTTACGTGAATTGGCCGTGCTTAATTGCCCATTGTGTTCAGGGATGTGTAGGTGAGGGGTAAATATAGGAGGAACGTGTTTGTGTGGCTATTCTTTGGCGGGTCAATGTGGATTTGTTGGGCCAATGAGCCTATTTCCACACTGTAGGAATTTTATATTCTATGTCTGTGCCACCCTCTCAGTTCA